>NC_053489.1:647422670-647781670 GCF_905171775.1 Rana temporaria | reverse complement strand
CCTGTCCCTCAAATGAAATAAATGCTATATCTCATTATAACAGCCGATTTTATATTTCTAACATGTGTGAAAGTGAATATTCAAAAAATTTGGGATAAAAGTTAGATTTTGGAGCCCATGGGTCAGCAACCTTTTCCACATAAGTGTTAAGTGAACAATAGCACACCTTAGTTTATTTGAAATGTGTGCAGTTATAGTTGTACTGTTAATTATAAGTTAAACTCATTAATTTAATATTATATTAACAGGTGCACTCACAAAACATGTTCATATTTATTATTAATGTGTTCTGAATAGTAAACTAGACATTTTGGAGTGATCTCTGGCCTTGTCTTTCACAGCTTAGTTGTGCTATGTCTGTCTTGTAGTATGTTAATTCTAGCTGAAGATATGCTTCTTATGCCGCGTACACACGATCGGTCCATCTGATGAGAACGGTCTGCTGAGGGGTCTGTTAGTGGCCCTTGAGGGACCCCTGGGTGGGGCTTGGGTGACTGGCCTGGAAGGAACCTGCAACGGGAGGCGGTTGAAGGAAAGCTTTCCAGAGAGGCAGCAGGAGCAAAGAGAGACAGTAGATCAGCACAGTGCAGGGACAGACGAGGGGAGAGACTGCAAGCTGTAGCAGGTCTCTCTTGAAGACAGCGGTGTGCTTACGTCTTCATCCAACCTTGGAAAATCTCCAGTGTGTGTGTCTGTCGGGTAGATAGGGAAGAAGAAGAAGCAGCCAGCTGGGCTGGTGAAGTGACAGCCAGGTGGCCTAGCATTTTCTGCAGAAGTGGAGCTGGTGTCAGTGTCTACAGGGAAGCAGAAGGCGTCCACTCCACATGTGCTACTTTTCCAAGTGAATGAGAGTTCCTAGCCTGTAATGGGCCATTGCTGAGCTAACAAAAGACTGCTACCTCCTAAAGGAGTGAACCCAGCAGAGCTGTCAAACAAAGCAATATTTGTGCTGCAGGAGGAAGTGGAAGTTGTAAATAGGGAGGACGTTGTCCCTGGATCTATTGTTTGTCAAGTAGGGCATCCCAAAAAAACACACTAGAGAGGCCATAGTCAGAGTTGTATTTTTGGCACGTAAGCTGATAATGGTACAGTGGAAGTCGGAGGTCCCTCTTAAAGTTGCAGAATGGATAACCAATGTTGGTAATGCATTATGGATGGAAAAAAGTTATATATCAACACAGAGGGCTTTGGGCTCCATGGTTAGAGGTTCCTGGGCTTTCCTCTGCAAACCTGATCATGCATAGGCTACTAAGGCTTAATGTTGGGTGATGCCGCTTATGACGAAAGGGGAGTGTGGTGTTATTGATTTTAGGCGATGCATACTATTTATATAAAGAATGTCTCAAATAGCAATGATTGTTATATGTGCAAAAAACAAAGTGAACTGTTTGGCTTTGTTATTTCATGTTTTTCTCAATAAAACTTTTTTTCTGGGTTAAAAAAAAAGTAGGGCAGCCCTTAATCCCTACCCCATCCAAGCTATCATCTCCTTATAAAACAACAAAAACAAGTCAAAAGATTGTTTTCTGTGTCAGGATGCAAGAAGGAAATGCTGTGTGACTGGTTATGCAGCAGTGCAGAACCCTGACATAGGGAGCACTACACTACATTTCTACTGGATAGGGATGAGCCAAACACCCCCCGTTCGGTTCGCACCAGAACCTTCGAACAGACCGAACGTTTGCGCGAACATTTAGAACCCCATTGACGTCTATGGGACTCGAATGTTCGAATTTAAAAGTGCTAATTTTAAAGCCTAATATGCAAGTTATTGTCGTAAAACGTCTTTGAGAACCCGGGTCTTGCCCCAGGGAACATGTATCAATGGAAATTTTTTTTTAAAAACAGTAGTTTTTTCAGGAGCAGTGATTTTAATGATGCTAAAATAAAAAAAAATGAAAAATTCCTTTAAATATTGTACCTGCTGGGTGTCTATAGTATGCCTGTGAAAACGTCTTTGAGAACCCGGGTCTTGCCCCAGGGAACATGTATCAATGGAAAAAAGTTTAAAAAATGGTTGTTTTTTTCAGGACTGAAATAACAACAGTTTTTAAAACTTTTTTTCCATTGATACATGTTCCCTCGGGCAAGACCCGGGTTCTCAAAGACGTTTTCACAGGCATACTATAGACACCCAGCAGGTACAATATTTAAAGGATTTTTATTTTTATTTTTTTATTTAAGCATCATTAAAATCACTGCTCCTACATCAGTTCCTTTAAATATTGTACCTGCTGGGTGTCTATAGTATGCCTGTGATAACGTATTTAAATAGCACAATCACCTGCCTGTCAGTAAATTAGGAAGAACTGATTTAGCTAAACTATACAGTGTATAAATATATATACAACACCTGGGATGTATATATATCCTCTACACACTGTAACATTAACTGACTAGCCTACCTGCCTGCCTGCCTGCTCTATCTACCTGCAAAAAATGACACTCTCTCTGTTAACTGCCGCAACACACTACACAAGGCCGCCCTGCAGGCGGCCTTTTATAGTGTGGGGCGTGTACTAAACCCCCTGAGCCATAATTGGCCAAAGCCACCCTGGCTTTGGCCAATTATGGCTCTCCGTTTTTTGCGCGCTGTTATTGGCCAAGCATGCGGGTCATAGTGCATGCTTGGCCAATCATCAGCCAGCGATGCCGCAGTGAATTATGGTCTGTGAAACGTAACTCGAATTTGGCGCGAATGACCCGTTTTATTCGTATTTCGACGAACGATCGAACATTCGATGTTCGAGTCGAACATGAGTTCGACTCGAATACGAAGCTCATCCCTACTACTGGAGTTTTTCCTTAAAGGATAACTCCACTTTCGTGAGGAAGAAAAATAGCAAATGAAGAAAAAATAATATAGTGCATATAATTGCGACACTAATCATCTTGTATATGGATGTTATTAACCACTTATTGCCCGCTGCACGACTATTTACGTCCGCAAAATGGCACGGACAGGCAGATAGGCGTATATATACGTCCTTGCCTTCTAGCGGGTGGGGGGTCCGATCGAGGCCCCCCCCCGCTGCGTGCGGCGGGCGGCTTACCTCGTGGAGCGATCCAGGACGACGGCGCTCCATCGTGATCGCTCCCCGGAGCCGAAGAACGGGGAGAGCCGTATGTAAACACGGCTTTCCCGTGCTTCACTGTTGCGGCGCACACCCCCCTACAGTTGTAAACACACACTAGGTGAACCCTAACTCCTTCAGCGCCCCCTGTGGTTAACTCCCAAACTGCAACTGTCATTTTCACAATAAACAATGCAATTTAAATGCATTTTTTGCTGTGAAAATGACAATGGTCCCAAAAATGTGTCAAAATTGTCCGAAGTGTCCGCCATAATGTCGCAGTCATGAAAAAAATTGCTGATCGCCGTCAATAGTAGTAAAAAAATAATAATTAATAAAAATGCAATAAAACAATCCCCTATTTTGTAAACACTATAAATTTTGCGCAAACCAATCGATAAACACTTATTGCGATTTTTTTTACCAAAAATAGGTAGAAGAATACGTATCGGCCTAAACTGAGGGGGAAAAAAAATGTATATATGTTTTTGGGGGATATTTATTACAGCAAAAAGTTAAAAATATTGCATTTTTTTCAAAATTGTCGCTCTATTTTTGTTTATAGCGCAAAAAATAAAAACCGCAGAGGTGATCAAATACCACCAAAAGAAAGCTCTATTTGTGGGTAAAAAAAGACGCCAATTTTGTTAGGGAGCCACGTCGCACGACCGTGCAATTGTCTGTTAAATCGACGCAAGGAATGAAGGAAAATAGAATCAGTTCTGGGACAAAAACAATCCAAAGTATAAGTAAGAAAGTGAAGTGGGCACATGAAGGTTTGAATGATCAAAGAGTTATATTACTCATAAACGTAAATTTTCTGTCATTTTTTTAAACTAATGGCGCGTACACACACTCAAAATTTCTGACAACAAATGTTCGATGTGAGCTTTTGGTCGGATATTCCGACCGTGTGTAGGCTCCATCAGACATTTGCTGTCGGAATTTCCGACAAGAAATGTTTGAGAGCAGGTTCTCAATTTTTACGACAAGAAAAGTTCTTGTCAGAAATTCCGATCGTGTGTAGCCATTTCAGATGCACAAAAGTGCTGTGCATGCTCGGAACTAATTAGACGCATGCTCGGAATCATTGTACTTCATTTTTCCCGGCTTGTCGTAGTGTTGTGCGTCTCTGCGTTCTTGACCATTGGAATTTCCAAGCAACATTTGTGCGACCGTGTGTCGGAAAAAAACACACGGTTTTGTTGTCGGATATTCCGATCGTGTGTGCGCAGCATAAGAGCCTAAAGGTTTTTGAAGGCTTTAAGCAGGCATAGACTTTGGCAGTCACGGACAAAAACAATAAAGTAGAAGGTCACGGAAAAGGTACCTATATTTAGCTAAACTATACAGTGTATAAATATTTGTACAACACCTGGGATGTATATATATCCTATACACACTGTAACATTAACTGACTAGCCTACCTGCCTGCCTGCTCTATCTACCTGCAAAAAATGACACTCTCTCTGTCTCTCTCTGTTAACTGGCGCAACACACTACACAAGGCCGCCCTGCAGGCGGCCTTTTATAGTGTGGGGCGTGTACTAAACCCCCTGAGCCATAATTGGCCAAAGCCACCCTGGCTTTGGCCAATTATGGCTCTCCGTTTTTTGCGCGCTGTGATTGGCCAAGCATGCAGGTCATAGTGCATGCTTGGCCAATCATCAGCCAGCGATGCCGCAGTGAATTATGGTCTGTGAAACGTAACTCGAATTTGGCACGAACGACCCGTTTTGTTCGTATTACATGAGTTCGACTCGAATACGAAGCTCTTCCCTACTACTGGAGTTTTTCCTTAAAGGATAACTCCACTTTCGTGAGGAAGAAAAATAGCAAATGAAGAAAAAATAATATAGCGCATATAATTGCGACACTAATCATCTTGTATATGGATGTTATTAAAAATGACCTTTCCTTTTCAATCTGCAGCCTCTGTAAATTTCTGAGAATGCATTGAAATATGGCTACCTGGAGTAGTTCTGTACACAGAGTGTATACTGACCACCCCCCAGAAACATAATTTCCTGCTTGTGCAATTGGCTCACCAATTTTCCCAGAAGTCTGCCTAAGATACAAGTCAGATTTTTTTTTGGAGAGCTACTTTCAATAGAAGCACATCTAAAGGGATGCGGGCCCAGCAGATTTCCTCATTAGTGCCATGTAGCTGCACACCTGACAGTTAATTATGAAACCACTCCCATTAGACCCATTAGACCCACAGACCCATTAGACCCACAGACAAACACACAGGGATTTCTTCTGAATAACAAGAGGGAGGAATCTGCAACAAATGCTGTTATAATCCTTGAAATGTACATTTTTCTCCACTTCAGACTCCACCTAAAAGGACAACGAGACTTGCTCACGGTTCATTTGCCCATAACGTCTCTTCTATGGTTTCGCATTATAAGTGTTTTTTCCCTTTTTTTTTCCTTTCCTTATTGTTTCTTATTTCTTTTATTTTTTTATTTATTTTTTACTTTTATTTCTTCCTCTCTTTTTTTTTCTCTCTACTTTAAAACGGGGGTTATTAATACATCTGTGTCTCCATGGAGATTGTTTCCCTCCCCCCTCCCCTCCTCCCCTTCCCCTCCCCTTCCTCCCCTTCCGACCTCTCTCACTTGGCTCTTCCCCGCCAACACCTGCTTTCCAGCTTCTCTACATTGTACACCCAGAGGGGAATGTTTTTTTTCTCAACAAAAGTTATTCTTTAAATGTTCAAAAACAATTGTCAATCTTTCTTTAGTACCAGAGGAAATGATAAGGCAGCAATGTCATGCTGGGTGAAAACCAATCTACATATGGATGCCTCCTGAATGTATCATAAGTATATTACACAAAAACAGGCCATATGGCTCTTGTTGATGAAATATCCACTGGGCAAATGGCAAAAATCTGGAAATATAATATGTGAGTGGTTACTGTGGACTGTATTATTAAATATGTCTTTTAGAGAAAAATGAACTGTTAGTAATGTTTGCTTTGTTGGATAAACTGTAAAAATTATAAAAACGGGACTCATGCCAAGACATACTTCTGCTTTATATCAATCTAAACCCATCATGAATTAATTAGGCAGCCTAGTGTTGCTTACCTCTTTTGTTGAATATGCTTTTTGTGGTCATATTGACCATCTTAGCTCAATATTTTAGGGTTGATATACTAAAAGTGTAAAGACTTTCAACTTTGTAAGGCGAATATTCATTGAGCTTAGTAAAAAAAGACATGTGTGGTTTGTTTCATTCTAAATAAATATTCTGACAAATTTTTATTTATTCGGATGTATCTAAACACCCAAATTACAGTATAAACAAAGTCTAATGAATGCTCCGAATAACGAAACAAAATGTGTCCGAATTTCTGAAATTGGAGTTAAAATTGGAATAAAATTTTACATTGAATTCCAGTCTAATTCAAACTGTAAACATGTTTCTGAAATCAAAGACAGTGTGTTTTTAGAGTACCATTTTAAAATAATGTTGTTTTAGTTAAGCCAAATGTGATTTAAAGAGTCATTGTAATCATTTGATGAAGATCTTTCTTTTGTTTGTTCACGTTGCCACATTTAAATCGAACAACAAATTTGGCCATTTCAAAGTTTATCATTTCAAAAATTTTGAATCTAAACAAATCTTTAATTTTGAAGAAAAGTTAGAAAAAGACATATAACTAATTCTGAATACGAATCCCGAATACAAATTGAACGAATTAACCAAATTTAACAAAACTAAATAACTTGATTACTGAATTTAAATTAAATGAAAGAAGTGTTTGGTGTTGTGGTCACAGTGATCATCTAGTCTATTTGTCCTTGCAAATGATTGGATGTTTAAAGTGGACCCAGCTTTGATGTATTTACTAGGTTTTTTAAGCATGAGTTACTGACCCAACTACTTGACTTTGATTTTTTTTTTCCTGATCTGCTATTTTGCTTCTTGTGGTCAATGATGAGCGAAACCCAGAATAACAATGTAAATGAGAACTTTCAATTTTTATTGATCTACAATTTTGATCTTCCTGATCTACAATTTTGATCTTCCTGATCTACAATTTTGATCCTTGAGGGCAATAATGATGAGCAATTGACTGAAGAAAATTTATTCGCAAATGTCAACTTCTCTTGCAGAGTGAACGGCCTATTTGCCTTTAGTAAATCAAACCCGTTATCTTTAGTACATTTCAGCCAATACTACCTCATTAAAAAAGCCCTGCTACTGGCCACATTTACACTGTCGTATCATCTATGGTCTCTTAGGGCCTGATCCTCAAAAGGGATACGCCGGCGTATCTACTGATACGCCGTCGTATCCCTGTTTCTATCTATGGAACTGATCCACAGAATCAGTTTCTCATAGATAGGCAGAAGATCCGACATGTGTAAGGGACTTACACTGCCGGATCTTAGGATGCAGTACCGCAGCTGCCGCTGGGGGCATTTCTCGTCGAAATGCCGCTTCGGGTATGCAAATTAGCACTTACGGAGATCCACAAAGCTTTTACGCTTCGTTTTTTCTCCGTAAGTATTAGTTTGCTGTCGCAAAATTAGGGCTACTTTTACAAGGCCTAAACTGTTTACACCTTGTAAAAGTAGACCCTTCTACCCCGCGTCGCTGTCTTTTTTTTTTAATTTTTTTTTTCCCGCCGCAACTCGTTTTTTCTTTTTTTACGCCCGTCGTGATTCTCAAAACCCCGGTGCAACGTAAAACCGCGCAAAGCACGTCGGGAAAATGACGTCGGGAGCATGCGCAGTACGTCCGGCGCGGGAGCGCGCCTAATTTAATTTAATTAGAAACGCCTTGCGCCGAACAGATTTAAGTTACACCGCTCAAAATTTCTAGGTAAGTGCTTTGTGGATCGGGCACTTAGGTAGAGATTTTGCGGCGGTGTAACTTAAATGGGAAAAATTACGTTGCGCCGGGTTTTTGTGGATTAGGCCCTTAGTTCTTATAGACAGCTTCATATGAATTGTTCAGGTGCAGGACAATATTGTAACAGTCTCAGCAAACAACTTGCCAATATATATCTGCTGATCAAGGAAGATCTATTACTGTTTTGTGAAAGTGTTTCTAAAAAAAAAAAAAAAACATTTTTCAAACTGAAATGAATTAGATTGGAGTACTGCTGCTGTAAGTAAGCCAAATGAATTGTAAAATAAAATAAAAATCTATGCCATAGCCAAATATGCATTGCCGATGTCAGGGGCGGACTGACAACTCATGGGGCCCCCAGGCAATAGAATACTATGGGGCCCCTGGGCTTACAGATGGCCACCACGCCAGGAGGCAGTGCAGAGGCGGGGCAGCTAAAATCTCGGGATTTTCACATCAGAAGCATGTTGGTTTCAGACATATCAGGGACAGATGTAAAAAAAACATTTTTACATACTGTCCCTGGTTTTACTGAGCCTGGCAACCCTGATGGGGCCCCCTAGTGACATGGGGCCCTCGGGCAGTGCCCGAGTGACTCAATGGTCAGTCCGCCCCTGGCCGGTGTATACTGTCACCGAGACTGTCCACGAAAATGGTGTTGTTCTGTAACACCAAATACAGCTTGAAGGAATCTCGCAAGTAAATTATTTAAAGAAATTCTGTATTTTCAATGTTGTCCTTGAAATCACATAAAAATACCCTTTAGCTGCTGTAGAGTATTTTTTTGTACTGTATTGGTACATGTCCTCTATGAAAGTGCAGAGCTTACCATGCCTTTTGCCTATTGACTCAAAAAATTGCCAAAATTGAACAAGATTCACCCGTTCAATAGGATTCGCCTCAGTTCGGGTTGACCAAATTTCAAGATCCAAGGGACCTTCTTCAAACTGAACCCAGGCAGATTTGCCGATCACTAATACTGCATTGTGTAGGACACACACTGTACATATAACAAAGATACAATAAGTCTGCAGTATGCAGGTTTTCATGTTTAGGTGACTGATATTTCTCATTTACTCACCCCTGAAACAATGAGCTCTCCTCCTAAATTCTGCACCTCTGCTTTCACTTTGCTGCAGATATTGAGCTGGTGGCAATAGAGGGCAATGCGCTGCAGGTAGGCGAGGAGATCTTGTTTGCATGCTGAATCAGGGCACTGCGGGGAGAAAAAAAGGAACAGCAACATCAGAAGACTTGATTAAATGCTAAGATCCTTGTGTTAACCGCATATCATTAAGCAATGCAATCAGATAAAATAATATGCAAACGGCATATTTAATATCGCTTTGTAAAACCACAGAGCAATTTCTTTAAGACAACAGATAAAGGTCTGTTAGGAATACTGGTGCTGCTTGTTAAGTTTTCACAAATTAGTGGCAACTTTTCAAATCCATCATTCATATTGTCAGCTCTATTTGTGCTTTAATTTCTGAGGGATAACTTTAACTGATCACTAAACTTGAATTACAAGAGAATTTAATAGCTTTTATGAATAAATATTAATAAGCCATAGAAGTTCACTGGAAATCTTTTTACTCAAAATGGCATAGTAAGGGGGAGAGCCTTACCTAAAGCTCATAGGGCCAGCACTCCATAGGATAATAGGGCCAGATTCACGTAGCTTGGGCGCAGCGTAACGTAACCGGTTTACGTTACATCGCCGCAAGTTTTCCGATTTAGTGCTCGATCCACAAAGCACTTACCTGGATATTTGCGGCTGTGTATCGTAAACACGTCCGGCGCAAGGCGGCCCAATTCAAATAGGGCGTGTACCATTTAAATTAGGCGCGCTCCCGCGCCGGACGTACTGCGCATGCTCCCGTCGCAAATTTCCCGACGTGCTTTGCACGAAATTACGACGCGCCGACGTTTTGAGAATCGCAACGTCAACAAAGCACTTACGCCGGGAAAAATAAAAAATTTAAAAATAATTCAAAAGCGACGCGGGAAAGACGGGCATACTTTAACATGGTGGAGTAATTTTCCACCATGTTAAAGGTGCACTATCTTTGCAAAATCTAACACTTGCGACGACGTAACGACGGGAAAAATCTTTGTGGATCGCCGTAACTCCTAATTTGCATACCCGACGCTGGTTTACGATGCAAACTCCCCCCAGCGGCGGCCGCGGTATTGCATCCTAAGATCCGACAGTGTAAGTCCATTACACCTGTTGGATCTTCTGGCTATCTATGCGTAACTGGTTCTATGAATCAGTCGCATAGATACTCAGAGATACGACGGAGTATCTGAGATACTCCGTCGTATCTCTTTTGTGAATCTGGCCCATAGTGCTTGCTTTGTGTGTAAAAGCAGGAGAAGCCGCTGTTGGATGGGACAACTGTATAGCTCCCAACTGTCCCTGATTTGGAGGGACTGTCCCTGATTTGGAGCAATGTCCCCCTGTCCCTCTTCCCCCCTCATTTGTCCCTTATTTTGGTCTGATCCATACAGTTGTAAACCTCAGTAAACCATTGATTTGGAAAACCGACGCTGAACCCTGCAAGACATGGCTGGAGACCCCGCTGATCGGTATTTGACTGTGTCAAAAGTTTCAGGATGTCAGATGTACAAACAGAAAACTCAAATGCAATCATCTCTGTATAAAATCAAACCATGAACAAGGAGACAAGAATATCAACTGTGACAATGTAGCAAAAAGCCCAAATAAAAATAAAAATCTCTAAATAAAAAAATAAGAAAATCACTTTTTTTTTTCCAAAAAGTGTTTCTCAGTACTAAACCTTTCTTCCAAATTCTAAATTGCTGCATTTGTACATTTTAAGAGCCAATATAAAGGAATAGTAGTGGTTAATAAAAAAGCCCTTGTGGATTTAATTAACAATTTTTGGTGGTTAATTCTCCTTTAAGGGGGTGTGGCAGTGAGCGTGTCCCACTCCTACATACATTTGCTGGTATGTGTCCCTCACTCCCATCTCAGAATGTTGGGAGGTATGGACAATAGTCTTTAAAGGTTAGCTTGCTATCCCTCATATAGTTGTACGGTATGGTTTCTTCTCTTGGAAACTGCTGTAGAGGTTCAAAGTGAGGTTATGGATGTATTTATTTTCTTGAACTTTAAATGGGATTGATTTACTAAAAGAGTAAAGGTAATTTCTATGGTCTAAATTGACTTTGTATATCTTATTATGTATGAGGGAAATATAATAAAGGCTATTTTGCTGGGACATGATTGAGTTAACACAGGTTCACCTTACTTAATATCATTAATTTTGCTATGTAAACAGACTTTGTTCAATTGAGGTTTGATTTTTTATGCATAGTTACATTGGTCCTTAGTCTAGGTAGGTCTTCTGGGTCCTGCAACCATATGGGGTTACTTATTTGGCACCACCACCATTCACAAACTGCCTTATTTTTGTTTTATAAATAAAAGCCATTTTAATTTTGGACAAGGTGGAGAGGCGGGGCAGTGATGCCACAATTCCACCTCTTCCGATCAAAGAATGCCTTGTATTTATTGGAAACATATAAGGTGTCCTGTCAATGGTGGCCAATGGTGGCCAGTAGTGGCTGGTGGTAAAAACATTTTTGGAGGGGGGGGGGCGTTGATCGGGTAACCCACACACCCCCGGTCCAGTCCGTCAGTAAGGAGCCCGGCACTTACTCCATCTATGGCGGACAGGGCTTCCCAAAGAGGGGCAGCTTCCCCTTCCCCTGCTCTCCTCCTCGGCATCACTGCAGCTTCTCTGTCCCATCTATGGTGGGCAGCGCTTCCTGACTTGCAGTGACTTCCCCTGTTCTTCTTCTCCGTATCACGGCAACTTCTGCAGAACGTCTACTCCCTCCTCCTCCTAGGCCAATTGAAATGCTTCTCCTTTTGGCCAATCGGGAAACGTGTCTCAGAGCCATGCTTCCTGATTGGCGGAGAGGCGATTCAGTGTGACAATAGTGAATATAAATTTTCTATTCTAACACACCTGGGTGTTAGCTCTGAGCCCGGATGCACAATGCTCTGAACCCGGAATCCACCCTATTTCGAAGCCTATTAGAGCCTCTGGCTCTAATCGGGTGCTTCAAAAAAACACCCCCGCCACTGTAATTCATGCACCCAGCGTCCTGCAAAGGGGCCTGACGCATGGGCAGGGGGTGGTGGCAGTAGCTAGGACAGGGGAGGTGGCGCCCATGCACCCTTAATGGACGGGCCACCCCTGATGGTGGCCATGCCGATCAAGCAAGCCCTGTGGTTACTATGCAGAAGACGATCTGACCGGGAGGATTGGTGCTATCACTGTAGTAGCTCCAACTAATACAGTGATTTGCAGCTTCTACAGTGGTGGCTCAGATATGAGATATGCATGCTTACATTTGACCAAACTAGACCAACCTACGTATACAATAAAAATCATACCTAAACTGTAGCTTTATATAAATCAACCCCATTATCAATAATCTATAATAAATAATAAAATAGTGGTGGGGCTCCTTTAACGCTGAGTATAGTAAATGTCTAAAATCAGAAAATATAATTTGTTATCTAGGTAATAGAGGATGCAGTTTAATGGAAGTGCTCTGCTTGTATTATTTACTACTAGAGAAGCGATAAGCAAATCATTGCAGATCATTGCAAAGTAAACCAACCGTATTTCATCATGCAAATAAATAATTTTAATGAAGAAGCTGTGAGTTCTCGGGCAATGGTTCGAGGGTAAACTGTCCTATGAATGCTGCTCCCCTTTAGCTATGCTCATTTTACATGAATAATATTTGTGGAGTCCGATGGATGTGATGATTGATATATTGCCGGAGTGCAGCAGTCATAATTTATCGCTTGTTCATAGCTGAGGCTCCTAAAAAGGTATTCATAGGAAATGCAAATCAGAGACGTGATTTGCTATAAGTAAACATGAAATAAATGCGAGTAATATCCATGACTTTTGATGAGTTAATGTCTTGTAAGAGAAATAGGAATGTTGTCAGGATTATTTACAGGGAATATGCTATGAAACAAAGTGAGCATCAGTATATAAAGACCTTGAAAGGGTGGCACCTTCAGCATGTTCCTGCCATCCTAAGCCACCTTAAACATCCACTGGAGATTGTGCATTGGTTTATACAGTTGTGCTCATAAGTTTACATACCCTGGCAGAATTTATGATTTATTGGACATTTTTCAGAGAATATGAACGATAACACAAAAACAGTTCTTACCCTCTTGGTTAGTGTTTAGCTGAAGCCATTTATTATCAATCAACTGTGTTTACTCTTTTTAAACCCTAAATGGCAACAGAAACTACCCAAATGACCCTGATAAAAAGTTTACATACCCTGGTGATTTTGGCCTGATAACATTGACACAAAGCAGTTTTAAAGGCTATTAAAGGTAACCATCCTCACTTGTGATCTGTTTGCTTGTAATTATTGTGTGTGTATAAAAGGTCAATGTGTTTCTGGACTCATGACAGACCCTTGCATCTTTCATCCGGTGCTGCACTGACGTTTCTGGATTCTCAGTCATAGGGAAATCAAAAGAAATGTCAAAGGATCTGTGGGAAAAGGTAGTTGAACTGTAAAAACAGGAAGGGGATATAAAAAGATATCCAAGGAATTGAGAATGCCAATCAGCAGTGTTCAAACTCTAATCAAGAAGTGGAAAATTAGGGGTTTTATTGAAACCAAACTACGGTCAGGTAGACCAACTAAGGTTTCGGTCACAGCTACCAGGAAAATTGTTCAGGATGGAAAGAAAAACCCACAAATAACTTCAGGTGAAATACAGGACTCTCTGAAAACATGTGATGTGGCTGTTTCAAGATGCACAATAAGGAGGCACTTGAAGAAAGATGGGCTGCATGTTCGAGTCACCCGAAGAAAGCCATTACTACACAAATGCCACAAAGTATCCCGCTTACAATACGCCAAACAGCACAGAGACAAGCCTCAAACCTTCTGTCACAAAGTCATTTTGAGTGATGAAACCAAAATTTAGCTTTTTGGCCACAACCATAAACACTACATTTGGAGAGGAGTCAACAAGGCTTATGATGAAAGGTACACCATTCCTACTGTGAAACACGGAGGTGAATCACTGATGTTTTGAGGATGTGTGAGATACAAAGGCACAGAAAAAATGTGGTCAAAATTTATGGCAAGATGAATGCAGTATGTTATCAAATAATGCTGGAGGAACATTTGCATTCATCAGCCAGGGTATGTAAACTTATGAGCACAACTGTATATACAGGAGCAAATAGACATTTTACTTCTTGCTACAACACGACATGGTCTACTGTGTTGAGGACAGCAATCTTAAACAGGTATCTACTGTCTTAAACAGGTGTCTAAACCCCCCAAAAAGAGTTCTGAAGGTTTTATTGTTGTACTCAGCCAAATGTTCCACCCATGTCACCATGGGGCACCACTGAGAGTGACCAGTCCCTATTTATAAGGTCATCGTGCTGTGCACCATGCCAATTTATATATATGAAAGCATACAGATAATTCACTTCTTGCTACAGGGCTTTAACCACTTGTTGACAGTTTTACTGCTACAGGGTGGTAGCTGTGCACAGGATCACATATATATATATATATATATATATATATATATATATATATACATATATATATATATATACATATATATATATACATATATATATATATATATATATATATATATACAGTATATATGTATATATATATATATATATATATATATATATATATATATATATATATATATATATATATATATATATATATATATATATATATATATATATGTGATTTTGCATTTCTGCCTAGAGGGGGCACACATGTGCTGCCGGTGAGCCTCTTCTGCTGTGATTTTTCACAGGAGAAGCTGATCTGTGGGTGCCGGGCACTCAATGCCCTCCAGCACCCGCCGATCATACGTAAACAACACAGAACATAAATAACTGAAAAATGTGTCTTGCATTTATATTCAGCCCCCCTTACTCTGATACCCCTAACTAAAATCTAGTGGAACCATTCGCCTATAGAAGTCACTTAATTAGTCAATAGAGTCAACCTGTATGTAATTTAATCTCAGTATAATTACAGCTGTTCTGTGAAGCCCTTAGAGGTTTGTTAGAGAACATAAGTGAACAAACGGCATCATGAAGGCCAAGGAACTGACAGGCAGGACAGGGAGAGCATTAATCAGAGAAGCAACCAATAGGCTCATTGTAAGTCTGGAGGAGCAGCAGAGATCCACAGCTCAGGTGGGAGAATCTATCCACATGACAACTATTAGTGGTGCTCTCCACAAATCTCACCTTTATAGAAGAGTGGCAAGAAGAAAGCCATTGTTGAAAGAAAGCCATAAGATGTCCCATTTGCAGTTTGTGAGAAGCCATGTGGGGGGACAGAGCAAACATATGGAAGAAGGTGTTCTGGTCAGATGAGACCAAAATTTAACTTTTTGGCCTAAAAGCAAAACCCTATGTGTGGCAGAAAACTAACACTGCACATCACCCTGAACACACCATCCCCACCGTGAAACATGGTGGTGGCAGCATCATGTTGTGGGAATGCTTTTCTTCAGCAGGGACGGGGAAGCTGGTCAGAGTTGATGGGAAGATGGGTGGAGCCAAATACAGGGCAATCTTAGAAGAAAACCTGTTAAGCCTCGTACACACGATCAGTCCATCCGATGAGAATGGTCTGAAGTATCGTTGTCATCAGGTAACCGATGAAGCTAACTGATGGTCCGTCGCGCCCACACACCATCAGTTAAATAACCGATCGTGTCAAAACGCGGTGACGTAAAACACAACGACGCGCTGAAAAAAATGAAGTTCAATGCTTCCAAGCATGCGTCGACTTGATTCTGAGCATGTGTGGATTTTTAACCGATGGTCGTGCCTACTAACGATCGGTTAAGAATCCATCGGTTAAATTTAAAGCAAGTTTGCTTTTTTTTAACCGATGGTTAAATAACCTATGGGGCCCACACACGATCGGTTTTGACCGATGAAAACGGTCCATTAGACTGTTGTCCTCTGTTTAACCTATTGTGTGTACGAGGCCTTAGAGTCTGCAAAAGACTTGAGACTGGGGCAGATGGTTCACATTCCATGAGGGCAACAACCATAAACATACAGCCAGAGCTACAATGGAATGGTTTAGATCAAAGCATATTCATGTGTTAGAATGGCCCAGTCAAAGTCCAGACTTACCGTATTTATCTTCATATAACGCGCCCCAGCGTATAGCGTGCACCCCCAACCTAGAAGGAAAATTCATGGAAAAAAAGAAATACTTACAGTTTGGATGCCCCTCATCGGTGTCTTGCCCAGCGTCCATCGCGTCCATCGGCGGCCTTGTCCGGTCCGCCGTCCTTCTGCGGCCATCGTGGTGTCCTCCCCGCTGTGTTTTTCAGCCGATCCCCGCTTCCAGTGCTATGTTTGAACCACTCCGCAGACATATACCGAGCGCAGTACACTCGGGTATACTCGGGCAGGCTCGGCTCCTCTCGCGTAAAGGACGTACAGGACGCACAGGACGTGACCGCGAGCCGAGCCGAGCCTGCCCGACTATACCCGAGTGTACTGCGCTCAGTATATGTCGGCGGAGTGGTTCAAAAACAGCGCGGGAAGCGGGTATTGGCGTATATCGCACACCCACGATTTTGCCCTGATTTTAAGGGCAAAAAAGTGCGCGGTATACGCCGATAAATACGGTAAATCCAATTGAGAATCTGTGGAAAGACTTCAAAATTGCTGTTCACAGACGCTCTCCATATAATCTGACAGAGCTTGGGCTATTTTGCAAAGAAAAATGGGCAAAAATGTCCCTCTATAGATGTGAAAAGCTGGTAGAGACATCCCCAAAAGACTTGCAGCTATAATTGCTGAGAAAGGCGGTTCTACAAAGTATTGACTCAGGGGGGCTGAATACAAATGCATGCCACACGTTTCACATATTTATTTGTAAAAAAAAATGAAAATCGTTGTCATTTTACTTCACAATTATGTGCCACTTTGTGTTGGTCTATCACAGGGGTCTCCAAACTTTCCAAACAAAGGGACAATTTATGGTCTTTCAGACTTTAGGGGGGCCGGACTGTGGCCATTCAGGGTAGAAATTGTCCTGGTGTCAGTGGGAGTAAACAATGTCCCATCTTTGGTGTCAGTGGGAGGAATAGCGCCCCATCATTGGTGTCAGTGGGAGGAATAGGGTGCTGTCATTGGTGTCAGTGGGTGGCATAGATCCCCATCATTGGTTTAGGTTTAAGGAATCATGCCCCATCATTGTTGTCAATGGGAGAAATAGTGCCCTGTTGTCAGTAGAAATAATTATGCCCCATCTTTGGTGTGAGTGAAGGGAATAGTGTTTTGTATCAGTGGAAGGAAAAGTGTCCCAAGGGCCGGATAAAGGCAAGCAAGGGGCCATGTCTGGCCCCCGGGCCGCAGTTTGGAGACTACTGGTCTATCACATGAAATCCCAATAAAATACATTTATGTCTTTAACATGACAAAATGAGGAACATTTCAAGTTCCCTTTGCACGACTAGAGCAGCCGAGCCGCCTGAGCCAATCCTTCACTAAACGACGATGCCCAGCTCGAGTCACTGTCAGGGGCAGGCGAACCTTAGTAATCCTTTATGTTACTGGCCGCTTCCTGTATATGGATTCATCAGGTAGTGTGCGGGTATTCCGTCACTTCCTCGATGCCGCAATGTCTCCTGGGAGCTTTTGTCATTGTTCCCAGGAGACATTGCGGAGGTCTGACGCGAGTTATCGCGGGATTTAGAAAGAACATGCGGTTTAGTAATCATGCATATGAGCGTATCGTTTTTTTTTTTTTGGTGGGGGAGTGGATCTTGGGTGGGAGTTCCCACACTTTTTTCCCCAGGACTTGACCCCTGGGTATGAATACTTTTTGATGCCACTGGACACAGTACATCAACATCAATTTTTTCCTTTGTAAACATTACAAACAGGAATTTGCAACACTAGTATCACCAAAAGTATCACCAAAAGGGAGCTTTGCTAGTAAAATAAAATGTTTGGTGAAATCCCCCCGATTTTTACTTAGGGTGTCTTTTTTTAAAATAATTACTGAATGAGAAAGGGTTTGGGGCAAACAGATGGCTGAATTTCTGCTTTAAAAAAATTAAACGTCGGTTTGAAAATGTGTATACCTAAAAATGTATAAAATTGACCCCACAACTTTACGGTTTGTCTCTAACATTCTAGAAAATGCTTTGTAAAGGTGATGGCGATAGTGAAAAGCCGAGATAAAGGATTTATTTATTTTCCAGAACCCCCCACCTTGTTTACCTTTGAAAAAAAAAATTGAACAAATCTAGGGATTAGAAAATAATTTCTGTCTGTGGTAAAATTCATAGGGTTTACTATAATGTACAAGACTATATGCATTTGTTATATGGCATCCGGCTTTGCAAATCCTATCATTGCCGGTAATGTGGAGATCAGTATTCAATCCCCAAATGTTGTATTACAAGCATAGATGAGCATTGCTTATACAATATATTATTTCCTGAAGGAAAGCAATATGTGTGTCCTTGTTTGGCAGAAAATGAGCTCTTTCTTCATGCAGAATCCATTTGTATTACTCATTTATAAAATATTACGCTTATTTCCGAGGTTGCTGTGCGGTGACCATGTCCAGATTTATAAAAATAAAAAATAAAAAAAATCGTATTATTTATGAATAAAGGAGTCCTCTGAAGATATGATATTCAGCATGGACATTTTAAATTGCATTTGGATAAAATATGTAGATATTAGAAAATGAAAAATTTTCATAGATTCACAGATGTCGCAGATTGGAACATCTAGGTTCAAACCAAAAAGAAAGGACAGTACATTTAGAACTTGGGTTATTCCTATTTGTTGGAATCATTCCCCTCTAAACATGGCATAAGACAAGGTACCGTATTTATCGGCGTATACCGCGCACTTCGTGGGTGCGCGATATACGCCGATACCCGATTCCCGCGCCGAGTTTGAACTACTGCGCCGGCATATACCGAGCGCAGTACACTCATGTATAGTCAGGCAGGCTCGGCTCCTCTCGCAGTCACGTCCTGGACGTACAGGACGCACAGGACGTGACCGCGACAGGAGACGTTCTTTTACCACGTTCAGTAAATAAAGCAGAGAAAAAGGAACGCAACGTGTGGACATTGACATTGTTTCAGCTCTCATCCAGTACCCTAGACGGTGGAGAAATAGAGGTAACGCATAACTTTACGCCGGACGTATGACTTTACACGCACTGCGTCGGACGGACGTACGTTCGTGAATCGGCGTATCTCCCTCATTTGCATATGTGAATGGAAAATCAATGGGTGCGCCAAATACGTCCAGCGTAAATATGCGCCCACTCTACGCCGGCGTACGCAAGTTACGTCGGTCGGATGAAGCCTATTTTCAGGCGTATCTAGTTTTGTGGGCACGGCGCACAGATACGACGGCGCATATTTGCACTTACGCGGCGTATCTCGAGATACGCCGGCGCAAGTGCTTTGTGAATCCGGGCCTAAGAGTCCATTTTTAACTAGTTAATAAAGATACCCCCTTTTTTACTATATTTCACTATTGGAAGCATCCGTTTTTTTTTTCTCTCTCCCTTTGCAGACTACAGAGCACCAGCACTTCCAGACGCAGAGCGGATGAAAGACACTTACAACCCCTACAGATAAGCCATATGTTTAGCTCCTTTGTGAGTGATGATTTTATAAGAATATATATTTTTAATACAATAAAATAACCCGATTACTACGCTTAGAAGGCGCTGCTTTTCTCTTCCTTCTACAATTTTAGATTTTGCTTCTATCTGCAAGCTGGCAGCCTCCTTCGCGGCAGTATCGTTTTTATTTATGGACTTGCCCTAAATGGACTAATGGACTAATATATAGATCTGCCATTCATTCTTTTTTTTAAAAGAGATTTGATTTTTGCCCTTTGTTTCTTCCCCCCCCCTCCCCCCAGCCTTCCCCCCCACCTTCCTCTTCATATCCTTATTCGTCATCCTAGTGAAATGTAGCTTCATTCGGAGTGCGCTCGATTAACCCCTTTTTGTTTCTAGTTATGCTTATACATGCTTATATATATATATGCTTATACCAGGGCTCAAAATTTCACGTCCTGAGCTACTAGCCAGGCCTCAAGGGTTACTCGCCACGAGTTGCCCCAACCCCTACCATGCCCCGCCCCCATTCCCACCCTCATAAATGATCTCATGAAATTACACTTAAATGTTTTATGCAGAATTAAGTTTTAAAAATAAATAAACAACTTTATCTGTGTCAACATTGCAGCTATGTGTCCCCAATTTAGCTATGTGTCCCCAATGCAGCTATGTGTCTGTCAGTGCAGCTACGTGTCCGCCAGTGCAGCCACATGTCCGCCAGTGCAGCCACATGTCCGCCAGTGCAGCCACGTGTCCGCCAGTGTAGCCATGTGTTCCCAATTCAGCCTGTGTCCCCAATGCAGCTATGTGTTTCTAGTGCAGCCTGCGTCCGCCAGTGCAGCCTGTGTTTGCCAGTGCAGCCATGTGTCCCCAATGCAGCTCTGTGTCCCCAATGCAGCTCTGTGTCCCCAATGCAGCCCTGTGTCCCTATTGCAACCCTGTGTCCCCATTGAAGCCATGTGTCCCCAATTCAGCCATGTGTCCCCAATGCAGCCCTGTGTCCCCAATGCAGCCATGTGTCCCCAATGCAGCTCTGTGTCCCCAGTGCAGCTTTGTCTCCCCAATGCAGCTCTGTGTCGCCAATGCAGCTTTGTCTCCCCAATGCAGCTTTGTCTCCCCAATGCAGCTCTGTGTCCCCAATGCAGCTTTGTCTTCCCAATGCAGCTTTGTCTCCCCAATGCAGCTCTGTGTCCCCAATGCAGCTTTGTCTTCCCAATGCATTTCTTTGTCCCCAATGCAGCTTTGTCTCCCCAATGCAGCTCAGTCTCCCCAATGCACCTTGGTCTCCCCAATGCACCTCGGTCTCCCCAATGCCTACCTGTGTACTGTGTAGGCCCGTAGGGAAGGAGAAAAGAGAGGAGAGACGCTACCGCCTGGTTGATCAGCGCGCAGGGAACAGCTTCCCCGCCACGCGCCGAGATATACAGCCCCTCCCCCTTGTCCAGGCACTTTGATAGACAGATCACCCATCCAATCCTGGGATGGGTGATCTGTCTATCAAAGTGCACAGACAGGGGAGGGGGCTATATGTGACAGCGCACGGCGTGGAACACAGCTATTGAAATGAAAGCTGTTCCCTGCGCGCTGATCAACCAGGCTTCCCTACTATCGCTCCAAGTCCGACAAACCCAGGCTGCCGGCGGTGCTCCCCCCGCCCACAGGCAGCCCACATGCCAGCCCTCAAAATTCACTCGCAAAATGCGAGCAGGTGAGTGGATTTTTTGAAGGCTGCTTATACTGTGGTCTATACAACTACCATATGTATGTCCCAATTGAGGGGCTTTGCTTTTATGCTCCTTGGGGTTCAGGTGAGGGCACCTCCGTAGTCACCTGTCCACATAGTAGCATATTCTATCATACTATATAAATACTCTTTTTTATATCTACATGTGTATTAAACTATGTTTACTCATTGTATTCTGTTTTGGAACTCCACTTGAAGAAGCATATCTCTATGCGTAACATGTAGAGAAAATCTTTTCTGCATCTGGACCCACATCGTGGTTTACCCACTCCACATTTGTATTTCCAAATTATTTATTCTTTTTGGATACTTATTAATGTATTCTCTGGGTTTTGCAAACTCAATTGTCATTTTTGGAAGTGCTATAACAATAATGTGTGAGCCATTCAATAACAGTGGTATAACAATTCTATACATATAACTGTTTTTATAAATTTTCTAAAATAAAAACCCTTAATTTTTTACACTATTTACCCGTGTGCTTTCAAAGTCCATTTTCCTTAGTTTTTAGATAGTCTTTTCTCACCTGAGTCGATTCTTCAATCTGCTTTGGGTGAAGGAACCGGCATCTTAACTAAGTGCCACCAGCAGTGAAGCCTTGTGGCTTCGCAGCCGGTTTCTCTCTGCACACGTGCGTGCCGCGCTGCACTTTGTGAATGGTCCTGCAGACTTATGGGACCTGTGATTGGATTTGTCCCAGAAGGCTTCAGAGGAAGGAGGGGGGAACTTCCGCTGGGATCGCTGCAGCAATCTGACCGGAAGTGGGAGTGGGTACCTGTCAAAACCAAGTACCCCCCCCCCCCCCAAAAAAAGGCCCAAATGTTTATGTGGAGGATGGAGGTTAGAAACAAGTGGAACTTCCCTTTTTTTACTTTAACCACTAGCAGGTCGGCTCGGCTGGGCGAGAGCACGTAGTATAACGTCCTCTCTTTCAGTCGCCACTAGGGGCGCGCGCGCGCCCCCCGCTCGCCCCCGACTCCCGTGCGTGTGCCCGGCGGGCGCGATCGCCGCCGGGCACACGCGATCGCTCGGTACAGAGCGGGGACCGGGAGCTGTGTGTGTGAACACACAGCTCCCGGTCCTGTCAGTGGGGGAAACGCTCATCTTCTGTTCATACAATGTATGAACAGAAGATCAGTGTTTCCCCTAGTGAGGCCCCCCCCCCCCCCCCCCCACAGTAAAAACACACAAGGGACATACTTAACCCCTTCCCCGCCCCCTAGTGTTAACCCCTTCACTGCCAGTGGCATTTTTGTAGTAATCCAATGCATTTTTATAGCACTGATCGCTATAAAAATGCCAATGGTCCCAAAAATGTGTCAAAAGTGTCAGAAGTGTCCGCCATAATGTCGCAATACCGAAAAAAAATCGCTGATCGCCGCCATTACTAGTAAAAAAAATATGACATAAAAATACCCCCTATTTTGTAAACGCTATAACTTTTGCGCAAACCAATCAATAAACGCTTATTGAGATTTTTTTTATGAAAAATATGTAGAAGAATACGTATCGGCCTAAACTGAGGAAAAAAAATGTTTTTTTATATATTTTTGGGGGATATTTATTACAGCAAAAAGTAAAAAATATTCATTTTTTTCAAAATTGTCGCTCTATTTTTGTTTATAGCGCAAAAAATAAAAAACGCAGAGGTGATCAAATACCACCAAAAGAAAGCTCTATTTGTGGGAAAAAAAGGACGCCAATTTTGTTTGGGAGCCACGTCGCACGACCGCGCAATTGTCTGTTAAAGCGACGCAGTCCTGAATCGCAAAAAGTACTCTGGTCTTTGGGCAGCAATATGGTCCGGGGGTTAAGTAGTTAACAGGATTTGTAATTTACACAATAAGAATAAGATTGCTTTTGCTTTCAGGTCATCTCACAGGAAGTGATAAGGACACTGCATTTCTGGCAGGGTCATCAGGTATTTTCTGTATGTGCTGAAAATGTTCTTAGCCTTGTCTGCAAACTATTACTATCATTATTATTCTACAACATGATTAGTTTGCATGCCACTTTTCGAAATAAAAGTACATAGTACCGTAACAATGAGGATGCTCATTAGCAATTACAAACTAAAATGAAGATTTTATATATATATATATATATATATATATATATGTTTAGACAAACCATTGCATAGGTTAATGTTTTTGAAGAGAATCAGTCATGATCAAGCTTATGCTAGGCTCTGAATATTCAGTGCTCAATTATCATAATTGTGTAGACTTCGCCATGAATTATTTTAATTGTCCCCTTATTTAGCTTTATTTACTCTGTCTGTGTCTGACCCTTGGCTCTGATAGTCAGCGGTTAGTGGTCTCCTGAGGTTTGTCCATTGCAGTGCTGCCAAAAGCCTGACCCAATGCTGACAACACGTAGTTATTAGCATGAAGTCGGGCATTTGACAGTAAGGCAGCTATCAGACCTGAGTTGACCTTTCACCCCGACAGAGAATGAGTCAGGCTCGGACAAAGTCAGTAAGCTAAATATTTTAGTCCACACAATTACTACATAAGACTTACTCAATTTGATTATATAGCAGAATAATTAGATACTTGTATAAGCTCAACGGTGGCTTGTTTTGTTTAAATATTACCTGTTTTAGTCTATAGCCATCCCTGATTTACTAAATAATCAAAAAACTCTATTTCTTGAAACCATGGCAATAAAAGTTAATTCCTAGATATTTCACAAACTTCCAATGTCCAGGCTCATGTACTTGCAAATCAGTTTAAAGCTGACCTTGCACTAAAAGGAATGGTTTGCTTATTACATAGTGCCTCCTCTCCATCTCAAACCACTGCCTTAAAGCTAGGAAAGCCCATTTGGTTGCCCTGTGCCCCATCATAAAAGTATGGGATACAATACTTGTCATCTATACCTAAATTACTGAAATCGTTGTCCCCAAAACTCCCCAAATCGTACTGCTCTCCATGTTACTGGGCTCTATCAAAAATGATAGAAAATACATTTTTCAAAAAATGTTTTAGCCACAGCTAGCACTATGATCCTGGGCCAAGGTCACTCACAACAGGTACCTACCTAACGAGTGGGACTCCATTTGTCTTTGGAAAATGATACACAAGATACCTACACCTTTTCACTTTTCTAAAATTTTAGGGAACTTCAAAACTATCCCTTGGACTGGAGAACTCTTTACTTCATTATTTAAATTTGGAACTGGTTGGGAAGAGAACACTGTTTGACCCCCTTATCCTCCCCCAGGCCTTACTTCACCCTTCACCCTCTCCCCTCCTACCCATTCCCTTTCCACGCTCACTCCTTTTCGATACTTTCCTTCACCTTTTCACATTCTTCTGCCCAGGGCTCAAGTCCTGCGGGAACGGAGTTCCTGCACTTTTTTCACAGCAGGAACTCAGTTCCCTTTGCATGACTAGAGAAGCCAAGCCACCCGAGCCAATCCTTCACTATGCGGCGATGCCCAGCTCGAGTCACTGTCAGGGGCAGACGAACCTTAGTAATCCTTTATTTTACTGGCCGCTTCCTGTATATGGATTCATCAGGTAGTGTGCGGGTATTCCGTCACTTCCTCGATGCTGCAATAACTCCTGGGAGCTTTTGTCATTGTTCCCAGAAGACTTTGCAATTTGCCCCAAAGCTTAATGAATGAGTTGAGGCTCTGCTGACTTTCAACACCCAATCATGTGAAAACAAAAATGCTGTTTTTTATTTTCTTCGCACCTGACTGGGTATTCTTTGCAGAACTTCATCACATTCACTAAGCTCTGAGGCAAATTCCTTTGCAAAGTGCAACTTACCTTGCAAAGTGAACACCTAATGTACCATTAGTAAATCAACCCCAAACTCTCAGGCAAATCGCTATAGTCAATGCACTGTAGCTGCCATACTCTTCTAGGGCTTGTTGGTGGACCCCTCCTCACTTTGATAGCCGTATACCATTTCTTTCTGCTTAAAACCAAATAAAACCAGAAAACACTGTTATTATAAATTGTATTATAAATAAAAAACACTTTTTTTTGCATTAGGCCGGGTTCACACTGGTGCAACATACACTCCGACTTTGGGATCACATGTCGCATGACCTGTACAAATCAATGGTTCCCTATGAGAGCCGTCTTAACTGGTCCGACACAAGTCGGTCTGCACTACTTTGGTCTGGCTTTGGTGCGTTTTCAGACCATTCAATATCATTGAAGTTGGATCAAAGTAGGATCCTAGTCCTAACCATCCGACTTGTGACATCCGACATGGTGATTACAGCAGCAGAAAAAGGAATTCATGTCACACTGGGATCATTTTGATTGATCAAAGGACAAGTCGTACTATATCAAAGTTTGAGCAAAATTGTATCCTGTTTATTCAAGTCGAATGGAAGTAGGACCGATGTAGGGCAAAGTTTGATCGACTGTCGTATGACACCCATGTCGTACAAGTGTGAACCTGGCCTAAAGTCCAATAAAATCAGATTAAACTATTTTTTTCCTAATTATAAATTGTATTAAAAAATAAAATATAAACTATCATTATAATTATATTATATCTGTAAATGCTAAAGGTCCCAAATCTTGTGAGGATATGTATGTGCATCTTCTCTTGAGATTTGCATATGCGACACTACAGGATCTTGCTTGAAGGTTTGTGACGTCAACCACTCCAGCCCTGAAGCCTGGTCAGGGTAGTTATATATTTTTTTTATCTGCTTTTTTTTTTTATTTTATTTTTACAGCTTATGCCATTAATGAGGAACAAAATAAGTAGAGGGCATACATGACTGGGTGGAAAGGGGAACCAAGCTGGAGGGGTTAACTAGTTTAGACCAAGCAGATGGGGTGGAGCTGGAGAGTATGGTTGCAGGGGAGGAGGGGTTTTGGCTCAGGCCTCGTACACACGACCGAGGAACTCGATGGGCGAAACACATCGTTTTGCTCGTCGAGTTCCTTGTGAGGCTGTCGAGGAACTCTGCGAGCCAATTTTATCCATTCCCGTCGAGGAAAAAGAGAACATGCTCTCTTTTTGGCTCGACGAGTTCCTCAACAGTTTCCTCGTCGAAAAATGTACACACGGCCGGTTTCCTCTGCAAAAAAAAAAAAAAAAAACAGCAAGTTTCTTGCTGTTTTTTGCAGAGAAACTCGGTCGTGTGTACGAGGCCTCACTCTCAGATCTGGAATCATTGGAAGAAAGTCCCTCCCTTCTGACCTTATGGTTCAAGGAACTCTGAGTTATTATCTTCTTTGGTATCCTATTGCAGTGTGGGGTCCTTGGCAGGGCTCTAAAAGCTGGTCTGATTTAGTAAAAAGGTGGGGAGCCATCTGAGGTATGGCATCCTATAATTGGTACAGGTGGGTGTCTGAGGTTGTCTGGGCCAGCCCAGCCAAAAGCTGGTAGTAATTTGGTACTGTCAAGGACATTCAACCAAGTTTAACTGGATTATGTTATGTTAGTTAAAATCTTGTTGATTAATAAAAGGTGGTGTTGGGAGGAGGTTACAGAATGTGGTTGGGAAATTTAGATTAATAAGGTGAGCTCTGAACTACCCTAGTCATGTTTCTGCTTGAAATTTGAATCAACTTCTACAAAACCTATAAAACAGAAAAAATCTTGTAGCCGAGTTCCCTTTGGAAAGCGTGACTACTCATACAAAGTAGACAAGGCTTGTAATAATCGTTAAACGTGTTTTTTCTTCTCTTCCTGGCTAAGGATCTTTAACAAACATTCGTATATTGTTATCTTGATGGAGGTGGCATTTCGTAAGCGGTTTCCATGTCATTAAACATTACGAATATGACGACTCCCTCTACTTATGCATGTAATGAACTTCAGGCAAACTTTCGGCATTTATATTTAGCAATTAGAAAACCGTGTAGATAAAAGGAACTATTAGAGGAGAGCTTTTGTGTCTCTGAGCTGATTTCTGCGATTCTTGAGAGAAAATAACATGCTGTCTATCTATCTTACAGCAGAGCAATTGTTTTTTACTGCTGAAGGGATGAAAGCATTGCGGGATACATGGCTGCCTACAGTTAATTTTTTCAGCTCTTTTTTTTCCCTACATCTAACTGTCAAAACTCTTAACCTTCGACTTTAGCTTCCAATTGGAAAATGGCAAATTGACCCACCAAGTCTTGGATCACAAGAAGACTGCTTTGAACATGGATTGTATATATCAGAGAACAATGTGAAGTCAGCTAGACTTGAATCAGGGATATCTGGGAACTGGAGAAAGTACAGAGAAGGTCAATCAAACTGATAAGAGGCATGGAGGAGCTCAGCTATGAGGAAAGATTAGAGGAACTGAATTTGTTCACTCTTGAGAAGAGGAGATTAAGGGGGATATGATCAACATGTACAAATACATAAGGGGCCCATATAGTGAACTTGGTGTTGAGTTATTCACTTTAAGGTCATCACAGAGGACAAAGGGCCAAATACGGAAAGGTTTCTTCACAGTCAGGCCTCGTACACACGACTGAGGAACTCGCCGTAAATGAAACATCATTTTCCTCGACGAGTTTCTTGTTAGGCTTATCGAGAAACTTGACAAGCTTTCTTTGCGTACACACTTTCAAGACCAAATCTCGTCGTTCTCAAACGCGGTGACGTACAACACATACAACGGCAGGGGAAGTTCGATTCCACTGGCGCCACTCTTGGGGCTGCTTTTGCTAATCTCATGTTACTGCTTGTTAAGTAAAAGTTTGGTAAGAGACGATTTGCACTTTTCAGTCTGTTACAGCGTGAAAAATGTGTTATCTCCATTACATACCGAAGGTGCGCTTCCGTCTCATACTTTATTTTGAGCATGTGCGGGTTTCTAAGCATACTCACGAACGTGTCTTTTGTCGAAAACCAGCCTGACAAGGAACACAAAGAGGAAATTGAGACTCCCGACGAGGAAAAAGAGAACTTGTTCTCTTTTTTTCTCATCGAGTTCCTCAACAGTTTTCTCGATGAAAAACATACACATGACCGTTTTCCTCTGCAAAAAAGCTCTCCCACCAAGTTTCTTGATGGATTCTGTCGAGGAAAACGATTGTGTGTACGAGTCGTAAGAGCTGTGAAAATGTGGAATAGACTCCCTCCAGAAGTGGTTTTGGCCAGCTCAGTAGATTGCTTTAAGAAAGGCCTGGATTCTTTCCTAAATGTACATAATATAACTTGGTACCAACATTTATAGGTAAAGTTGATCCAGATCATGCTCTGCTGGGGTTTTTCGCCTTACTCTGGATCAACTGTGGGTGAAGGATTGTGTATATGGGATTGCATTTTTATTTATTTTTTGGTTGAACTAGATGGATTTGTGCCTTTTAACCTGACCAACTATGTAACTATGAATCTCCTGTTTTTTTCCTCTTCTCTACAACATTTAAAATCCTCGCAAAACCTTACATCTACCCAGTGAAGTGACTGGCCTCAGGTGATACACAAAGATAAAACAAATGATTCTACATAAGTTGTACCTATGTATATGCAGTCATCTCTCCTCTACAGCAGTCCAAAGTCCAGAATTTGTAAAGCTTGCCTGAGATTTTAGAAAACAGAGGGTGGAGTGCTGATATGACACACAGAGCTTAGTGAAGAGAGCAATGAGAGCTGATTGGATGGAAGGGGCACACTCCCCTTCACACAGGACACAGAAACAGAGCTGAGGTTACCAATCACAGGCTGTGTGCTGGAGGTCCTCCCCTGTCACCTTGTTACCTCTTTGTGTCAGGAGAACTTTTCAGAAGTGAATTGTGCAAATAGCAGAGGTTTGGGGCAGCAGACAGAAATTACACCAAGGGGTTGATTTACAAATAGACAAATAGACTAACAGTTGCTCCAGAGCTTAGTAGATGAGCAGAAGCTCTGCTGACTTCCATCATCCAATCATGTGGAAGCAAATATTTTTTTTTTCACTTGCATGTGATTGGGTATTCTTTTCAAAGTGAAGCTTTACCTCATTTACTAAGGTCTGGCGCAACTGCACCGTACAAAGTGCACAGTCTATATGCCTTTAACCACTTAAGCCCCGGACCTTTAGGCAGCTAAAGGAGCCGGCCAGGTTTTGCGATTCGGCACTGCGTCGCTTTAACAGACAATTGCGCGGTCGTGCGATGTGGCTCCCAAACAAAATTGGCGTCCTTTTTTCCCCACAAATGTAGCTTTCTTTTGGTGGTATTTGATCACCTCTGCAGTTTTTATTTTTTGCGCTATAAACAAAAATAGAGCGAAAATTTAAAAAAAATGCAATATTTTTTACTTTTTTCTATAATAAATATCCCCCAAAAATATATAAAAAAAAAAAAATTCTCAGTTTAGGCCGATACGTATTCTTCTACCTATTTTTGGTAAAACAAATTGCAATAAGCGTTTATCGGTTGGTTTGTGCAAAATTTATAGCGTTTACAAAATAAGCGATAGTTTTATTGCATTTTTATTAATTTTTTTTTTTTACTACTAATGGCGGCGATCAGCGATTTTTTTTGTGACTGCGACATTATGGCGGACACTTTGGACAATTTTGACACATTTTTGGGACCATTGTCATTTTCACAGCAAATATTGCATTTAAAATGCATTGTTTACTGTGAAAATGACAATTGCAGTTTGGGAGTGAACCACAGGGGGCACTGATGGGGTTATGTGTGACCTCATGTATGTTTACAACTGTAGGGGGGTGTGGCTGTAGGTGTGACGTCATTGATTGTGTATCCCTATAAAAGGGATCACATGATCGATGACACCGCCACAGTGAAGAACGGGGAAGCTGTTTTTACACACAGCTCTCCCCGTTCTTCAGCTCCGGGGACCGATCGCGAGACTCCAGCGGCGATCGGGTCCGCGGGTTCCGCGGTCCTGGTCACGGAGCTTCGGACCGGGTCGCGGGAGCGTGCCACGGCTGGGTACTAGCACAGGACCTACCTATACGTGCATGTGCCCAGCCGTGCCATTCTGCCAACGTAAATGTGCAGGAGGCGGTCCTTAAGTGGTTAATAAATCAACTTCTTAGTACACTGGATTGTAGTACACACTATAGAAGGATATTCTTTGTTCATATTTCATGTCTACAGCCACTTTAACCACTTATGGACCACCTGCCGTCGTTATATGTCGGTACTTTGAAGAGGAATACCGTTGTTATGGTAGCAGCTAGCTACCATAACCCCAGTATCCTCTTCTTTAGCGGGCGGTCCTCTTTCAGATAAAAGTGGTCTCTGTGGCAAATACGCCGCAAGATCACTTTTATCAGCTGCGGGAGAGGGCCCCCCCTCCTGCCGCTCTCAGGTGCACTCTGGCACTTACCGGAGCCGTTGGTAGAGGTGGAGGCGATCACTTTTGTCCTTGCTCGGTGGGGGGGGGGGCGACTAACTGCCACTGATATGACCAGTGACATTAATACAGCGATCAGTGATAATACTATACACCAGGGATATTGAATTAAAATTCAAGGAGATCAAATCAGTAAGATTTTCTACCAGCAGAGGTCCGAATTGCATGTTTGCCCAATGCTTCCTATCCTTTACATCACAACCCCCTCCTCTTATATCAGAATCCTGATATATATCTTACATCAGTGTCCTCTGTAGTGTTCTGTACCCCCCCTTCAAAACCCCCCCCTATATCACCTTCCCCCACAGCAGTGGTCTCTGCCCCTCTCACATCACCGCCCACAGCAGTGCCCTCTGCCCTATTCATTACCCCCTCAACAGCACTGCCCCTCTACACACCCCCCCCCCCCACAGCAGTGAGTGCTCTCTGTCCCTTTACATCCCCTCCCCCCACAGTAGATATCTATGCCCTTTTACTTCATCCCCCAGTAGTCCTTTCTATCCTCCTTTACGCCCCCTACACACACAGTTACCCCCTCCCCCCCCACCCGGGTCCAAATGGGACAATGACTTGGCAGTTATCCAGACAGTGGTCTGCCATTTAGTGCTGCCTGCTATACACTGTCATTGTACTAATGACACTGAAGCCTCGTACACACGACCGAGAAACTCGACGGACGAAACACATGGTTTTGCTCGTTGAGTTCCTTGTTAGGCTGTCGAGGATCTCGGCGAGCCAAATTTCCCCATTCCCGTAGAGGAAAAAGAAGACATGCTCTATTTTTGGCTCGACGAGATCCTCAACAGTTTCCTCGTCGAAAAGTGTACACACGACCGGTTTCCTCGGCAAAAAAAAAAATACCAGCAAGTTTCTTGCTGGTTTTTGCAGTGTGTACGAGGCCTGACTGGTGTAATGTGTGTACAGTATGCTGCTTTTACTACTAGATCTCTCAGTTTCTCATGCCTGCAAAGCACTGAGAAACTGACTGATCGTTCCCTCTGTACAGAACTCTGTGTTGTTTATCCTCACAGAGCTCTGGGCTGTTATTGGACACAGCTGATAAGAAGGTCCCAGTCGTGAATAATTGGCTGGAACTTGCTGACAGGCCCCCACTGTGTACAATCAGTGGGTGCTGGGCAGGTGGGGGGTTGGGGCAGGCATGCTCACTGCCTAAACCCGATAGTAGGCAGAGATGTACGGGTACATTGCTTTGCCTACACCGGCCGCTCACCCACTCACCCACAGTACATTGCAGGCTGGCTTAGAGATTAACCGCTTAACGACCACCGCATGTACATATACGTCGGCAGAATGGCACGGACAGGCAAAACGACGTGCCCGCACGTCGCTACCTAGACGTGGGTTGGGGGTCCGATCGGGACCCCCCCTGGTACATACGGCGGTCGGTAAGCCTCTGGGAGCGATCCCTTGATGAGGGCGCGGCTATTCGTTTCTAGCCGCCCCCTCGCGATCGACCCCCCCCCCCCCCGGAGCTCAAGAACGGGGAGAGCCGTATGTAAACACAGCTTCCCCGTGCTTCACTGTCGCGGCTGCATCGATCGTGTCATCCCTTTTATAGGGAGACTCAGTCCTACAGCCACACCCCCCTACAGTTGTAAAGACACACTAGGTGAAACATAACTCCTTCAGCGCCCCCTGTGGTTAACTCCCAAACTGCAACGGTCATTTTCACAATAAACAATGCAATTTAAATGCATTTTTTGCTGTGAAAATGACAATGGTCCCAAAAATGTGTCAAAATTGTCCGAAGTGTCCGCCATAATGTCGCAGTCACGAAAAAAAACGCATTAGTAGTAAAAAAAATAATAATAATAAAAATGCAATAAAACTATCCCCTATTTTGTAAACGCTATCATTTTTGTGCAAACCAACCGATAAACGCTTATTGCGATTTTTTTTACCAAAAATATGTAGAAGAATACGTATCGGCCTAAACTGAGGAAAAAATTGTTTTTTTATATATTTTTGGGGGATATTTATTATAGAAAACAGTAAAAAATATAGAATTTTTTTCAAAATGGTCGCTCTATTTTTGTTTATAGCACAAAAAATAAAAACCGCAGAGGTGATCAAATACCACCAAAAGAAAGCTCTATCTGTGGGAAGAAAAGGACGCAAATTTCGTTTCGGTACAACATTGCATGACCGCGCAATTACCAGTTAAAGCAGCGCAGTGCCAAATTGTAAAAACACCTCTGGGCATTTAGCTGCATATTTGTCCGGGGCTTAAGTGGTTAATAGAAATTCAGAATCAAGTAGGAATTTCAGAAGTTGCTAAAAATCTGTAAGTTCTCCCAAAACAATAGCCCTCATTTTGCATCAATAATTCTAAGATGGACCAATGGGACTATGGAAAAATATCAAGACCTGACAGCGTGATAACCTAATATAGTGCTGATACTGGCAATGGCTGTAGATGTGATATAACACCAAACTGTCATTTACAGGTCTTCTTAAACCTAAAAACTGTTAATACAAAATCTATACAGAAAAGAATGAAATAGATAAGTCTGTGTTTTATACGTGTTTTGTTCCTGTCAAATTGATATTTATGTTCCATAGATACAGAATATAGAAGCCCCAGCAGATGACAAATTGGTCCAATACACTTGTAGTCATGTAACAAATTCACACAACAACCGCAGTCCTGAAATCAAAAGGGAAATAAACAGGCCAATTAAGCGGGATGAACTTTTCAAGAAGTTAAACGAAGACACCTGCCGTGACACAGAAGCTAGTAAACACAACACATTTCATTATATTGGTTATGCAAAAGGGGTTTTACTTGCCAGCTGGAGATAATTACTACCGGGGAGGTCAAACAACGCTAAAGAAATGTCTTAACAGGCAGCATGTGCAAGACATGTGTGCTGGAAGATATGAGGGTAGTATGTGTAGGAGAGGAGTGCAGAGGGTATGAGAGGAGGCAATATGGGTAGAAGAGGAGTGCAGAGGGTATGACAGTGGCAATATGGGCAGAGGAGGAGGGCAGAGGGTATGATGTGGCAATATGTGTAGGAGAGGAGTGCAGAGGGTATGACAGGGAGCAATATATGCATAAGACGAGTGCAGGGGGTATGACCGGGGCAATATGTGTAGGAGAGGAGTATGGAGGGTATGACAAGGGCAATATGTGCAGAAGAGGAGTGCAGAGGGTATGACAGGGGCAAAATGGGAGGAGGAAGAGGGAAAAGGGTATGATGGGGGCAATATGTGTAGGAGAGGAGTGCAGAGGGTATGACAGGGGGCAGTATATGCAGAAGAGGAGTGCAGGGGGTATGATGGGGCAATATGTGTAGGAGAGGAGTGCAGAGGGTATGACGGGGTAATACTGTATGTGCAGGAGTGGCACTGATGAGGCAGCACTGATGGGCACTGATAGATGGTACTGATGGGCACTGATGAGGTGGCACTGGTGGGCACTGACAGGTGGCACTGATGAGTGGCACTGATAGGTGGCACTGGTAGGGTGGCACTGATTATGATGCACTAATGGACACCGATAGGTGGCTCTGATAGGTGGCACTGATGATGATGATGCACTGATGTGCACCGATAGGTGGCACTGAGAGGAGGCACTCATGGGCACTGATTGGCAGCACTGATGGGCACTGATATGTGGCACTGGTGGGCATTGATAGGTGGCACTGGTAGGCAGCACTGATATGCACTGCTAGGTGACACTGGTGGGCACTGCTTAGCAGCAGTGAGCGCTCGTGTTCAGGATCGATGTCCCTCTGACAGAAGCTGGTAATCAACGTATTTTTTTTCCTCACGCTGTGAGAAAAAAGGCAGATTGCGATCTTCTGTTTACATCACATGATCAGCTGTCATTGGCTGACAGCTGATCACGTGGTAAGGGGCCAGGATTGATTCGCTGATCACAGAGCGTGCCACACGTGCTCCGCAGGGGGCATGCAGGCAGCTCATGCACGGGAGGACATACAGGGCCGCCATCAGGAATTTTGGGGCCCCTTACACAGCTTCAGACATGGTCCCCCTGGAGCAGAGAACCGGGGGGTGCTTCCACCGCAAATTGAGAAGGGGGGGAGTGTCGCAGGTTGAGAAGTGGGGGGGTGCCGCCGCAAATTAACGTCGGGGGGGCTTTGGGTGCTGACGATCAAAAGAAAAAAAATTTAAAAAAAGGGGGATGCCAACCGGGCCCATTAGAGGTCGCGGTGGGGGGCTTTGGGGGCTGACGAAAAAGAAAAAAAGAAAAAGAAAAAGGGAGATGCCATCAGGGCCCCTATGGACGACCAGGCCCCTTACAGGTGTACTGCCTGTACCCCCCTGATGGCGGCCCTGAGGAAATACATGTATGCCCTCCCGGCAATTTAGGCCCGCGGTGTAGCCGTACTTTGGCTATAACGCAAGCGTGAGGAGGTTAATTTTCCTTGCATGTGATTGGTAATTGCAAAGAGAAGCTTTACTTCAATTACTAAGCTCTGGAGCAACTGTACTTTGCAAAGTGCACAGTCTATTTGGCTTTAGTAAATCAACCCTTCTGCTACAAAGGCCATTAGGTAGTGGATGCGTATGGAGTATTTTTTTTTTAAAGGATAATGTTTAGTGTTACTGTCAAAGATTCTTTGGGTCTTACAGGAACTAGGGAGCCAAGCGAACATCTTTAATGATGATAGAGTATAAAAATGGAAAATGCATGCATTACGCTAGATAGGGTACACAGCAGTAGTTGTGGAAACAAAGAAATAGATGATTCTGTGTTGCCATGGAAATCATACTGTATAAAAAAAGAAAGTTGTCAAGGCATGGAGAGCGTCTACTCTTTCTTAAGCCGCTACTCAGCGGAAGAAGGAAAATAAAAAAAAAATCTTTCAACCAGTTTTAATAGGTAGAAAAATACGTATCGGCCTAAACTGAGGAAAAAAATTGTTTTTTTATATATTTTTTTTAGGGATATTTATTATAGCAAAAAATTAAAAAATATTGTTTTTTTTTTCAAAATTGTAGCACTATTTTTGTTTATAGCGCAACAAATAAAAACCGCAGAGGTGATCAAATACCACCAAAAGAAAGCTCTATTTGTGGGGAAAAAAGGACGTCAATTTTGTTTGGGCACGACAGCGCAACTGTCAGTTAAAACGACGCAGTGCCGAATCGCAAAAAGTGCTCTGGTCAGATAGGGGGTACATTTTTCAGGGACTGAAGCGGCTAATCTGCCAGCAAAATCATTATTTTTTTTAGGTGGAAGATAAGGCTAATGCTATCCGCTCGCTCGTTAACAAGTGATTGTGGCAATGTCGCCGCAATCACTTGTAAAATGTGTGCTCCCGTCCGTCCTCCCCCCCCACATACCTCTCTCTGCTGGCTCTGTCTTCGGGACTAACCCCCCCCCCCGGCCACAAGTCTGTCTCCTGTCCCTGCTGACGATGTACACAGTGAGAGGGGAGATCTGTGCTTTTCCCATCTCAGCTGTGACAGGAGTTCTAACAGTGCTAGGACTCCTGTTTTGGAGGTGACAGGGTCAATAAAGAGAACCTGTCACCTCCAATTGCTATCACACAGTGAATTGTTTTCTCCTGTGTGATAGCAATAAAGTTAAATGAAAAAATTTGATAAATAAATAAATAAATAAGAAATAATAATTAAATTAAAGGGTCAGTAAAGGATTTTTTTTTTTTTTAGCTAAATAGCTTCCTTTACCTTACTGCAGTCCTGGTTTCATGTCCTCATTGTTCATTTTTGCTTTGATGTTGCTGTAAATCCTCTCTGTTCTGGACACTTCCTGGTTGTCTGTTTCCTGATCACCACAGTACTGGGAGATTTCTCACTGTGGTGACTAATCAAGGAGGTGTGATTACTGTTTGCAAAACGAAACTGGATTGGTGCTGAGGGATTTTAGACAAAGCATCGCTGCCCTCTATTGGCTCTTTGTCTCTGTACATCAGAGAACCAGGAAACAACAGCAAAAACGAAACTAAACTGCAGGTACATTATATGATTGGTTTTTATCTATTTTTAATCATTTTTAAAAGGAATCAGTTAACTATTATGTCTCTATACCCTATAAACAGTCATTTCAGCAAAAAATAATTTTTCCTTTAGTGACCCTTTAAATTAATAAAATAAAAAAAGTAATTCAAAAGTAAAGAATAAGAAAAATAATATTAAAAATAATACAATTATACAAAAAGAATAAAAAGTAAACGACAAGCTACAAATAAATAAAAATAAAGTGATAAAAATGTAAAAAAAAAAGGAATCAAAAAATATTTGAACTAACCGTGCCACCCCTGCCATCCGGTTGCCATTCTCCGTTGATTTGGAGGTGGGGGGTTGTTTCGGTTGGCGGGGAGTGGGTGCATTGCGGAACCTGGCCTTGGGGCGGCAGGGAGAGCAAATCCGGCGCTGGACGCAGTGCTGAATCGCAAAAAGTGGCCAGGTGCTTTTTGGTCTGGGGCTTAAGCGGTTAAGGCGCATGCACTAAAAACTGGGATTTTCCCTTAGCTCCATTCAGGTAACCAGGAAGAGGACTTGCCGAGCCCGAGGTCAGCGTGTATATACTTTCATTTAAACCTAAGCAATAAAAGCGCACAGAGATCAGTGAACACCTGTGTTGTCTGCCCGGGGTCTAACTGCTATCCTTCCTTTCTAATCAGCTTACGCTGCCTGCGTGTTTTTGTGGTACTGTTAATGTAAGTGTCAATTATCACTTATAAGATTTGCTTTTTTTTTCATACGCGCAGCACCAAAAGAAGCTTAAACAGCAGGATGGCTCTGACTCATTACAACTACAGTGCACAGCCACCTGCCTGGATAATGTTCATAACATCTTGTTTCTGCTCACTAAGTCCCATCGTCTGCCTCTTTTTCTGCTTTTTTATTTTTTTTAGCTTAATTTTAATGAAGCATTTTCCCTCTTTCCCTAATGACAGAAAGAATCAAATGGAATTTGGTGGAGAATAACACATCATGTAGTGGCAATTTGTTGCAGGATGCAAATTCAATAACAAAAACAAAATGTTAGGATATTCGTATTGCACACCTTAACAACTTAAGCCCCGGACCATTTGGCTGGTCAAAGACCATAGCACTTTTTGCGATTCGGCACTGCGTCGCTTTAACCACTTAACCCCCGGACCATATTGCTGGTCAAAGACCAGAGCACTTTTTGCGATTCGGCACTGCGTCGCTTTAATTGACAATTGCGCGGTCGTGCGACTTGGCTCCCAAACAAAATTGGCGTCCTTTTTTCCCCACAAATAGAGCTTTCTTTTGGTGGTATTTGATCTGCGGTTTTTAGTTTTTGCGCTATAAACCAAAATAGAGCGACAATTTTGAAAAAAATGAATATTTTTTACTTTTTGCTATAATAAATATTCCCCAAAAATATATAAAAAAACGTTTTTTCCCTCTTTAGGCCGATACGTTTTTCTCTACATATTTTTCATAAAAAAAATCGCAATAAGTGTTTATTGACTGGTTTGCGCAAAAGTTATAGCGTTTACAAAATAGGGGGTATTTTTATGGCATTTTTATTAATATTTTTTTTTTACTAGTAATGACGACGATCAGCGATTTTTTCGGTACTGCGACATTATGGCGGACACTTCGGAAACTTTTGACACATTTTTGGGACCATTGGCATTTTTATAGCGATCAGTGCTATAAAAATGCATTGGATTACTATAAAAATGCCACTGGCAGTGAAGGGGTTAACACTAGGGGGCGGGGAAGGGGTTAAGTATGTTCCCTGGGTGTGTTCTAACTGTAGGGGGGGTGGCCTCACTAGGGGAAATGACTGATCGCTGTTCATACATTGTATGAACAGAAGATCAGCATTTCTCTCCCTGACAGGACCGTACACACACAGCGCCCGGTCCTCGCTCTGTAACGAGCAATTGCGTGTGCCCAGCGGCGATCGCGCCCACCGGGCACGCGCACGGGAGTCGGGGTAAGCGCGCCTCCAGCGGCGCGCATGCGCCCCTAGTGGCCTGCGCGAGAGCCGATGTATAGCTACGGGCTCACGCGCAGGGGAGCCGACCTGCCGCCGTATAACTGCGGCTGGTCGGCAAGCAGTTAACTGACAATTACGCGGTTGTGCGACGTGGCTCCCAAACAAAATTGGTGTCCTTTTTTCCTCACAAATAGAGCTTTCTTTTGGTGGTATTTGATCACCTCTGCGGTTTTTATTTTTTGCGCTATAAACAAAAATAGAGTGACAATTTTGAAAAAAAAAAAAGCAATATTTTTTACTTTTTGCTATAATAAATATACCCCCAAAAATATATAAACAATATTTTTTGTGATCGTTTAGGCCGATACGTATTCTTCTACTATACATGTTTTTGGTAAAAGAATCGCAATAAGCATTTATTGATTGGTTTGCGCAAAAGTTAAAGCGTCTACAAAATAGGGGATAGTTTTATGGCATTTTTATTAATATTTTGTTTTACTAATAATGGCGACGATGAGCGATTTTTATCGTGACTGCGACATTATGGTGGATACATCGGACACTTTTGGCGCTATTTTGGGACCATTCACATTTATACAGAGATCAGCACTATAAAAATGCATTGATTACTGTGTAAATGTGACTGGCAGTAAAGGGGTTAACCTGTAGGGGGGCGCTGAAGGGATTAAGTGTGACCTAGGGATGTGTTCTAATTGTGTGGGGGCGGGGCTACGTGTCACAGAACACTGATCACTGCTCCCGATCACAGGGAACTGTCATCACTGTCCTGTCACTAGACACAACAGGGAAATGCTTGTTTACATTAGCATTTCCCTGTTCTTCCTCTCCGTGAGACGATCGCGGGATTCCCGGTGGACATCGAGTCCGATGGGACCTGCGGTCAGACTCACTGAGCTTGTGGCGGGCGAAGTATATATACATCGATCTGCCCAGCCGTGCCATTCCGCCGACATATATAGTCGTGCAGCGGTCGGCAAGGGGTTAAGGGTTCTTTCACATGAGCTTTTCCAATCAGGTGCACCTGTCCATCATGCCATACTGTCAGGAAGGCGTGTAAATGGCCCACATTTATTACAGGCATACCCTTCTTTTAAGTACACAATGGGGTTTATTTACTAAAGCTGGAAAGCGCAAAATCAGGCTAATTTCTGCATAGAAACCAATGAGCTTCTAACCCAGCTTATTCAATTAAGCTTTGGTAATAAAACCTGGAAGCTCATTGTTTTTTATGCAGAAGTGAGCCTGATTTTGCGCTTTCCAGCTTTAGTAAATAAACCCCATTGTGTACCTAAAAGTGGGGTATGCCGGTATGTAGCAGGACAACAACCCCAAACATACAGCCAATGTCATTAAGAGCTACTAGCGTAAAAAAGAATGAGGAGTCCTGGAAGTGATGGTTTGGCCACCACAGAGCCCTGATCTCAACCCTTATCGAGTCTGTCTGGGATTACAGGAAGAGACAGAAGGATTTGAGGCAGCCTACATCCACAGAAGATCTGTGGTTAGTTCTCTAAGATGTTTGGAACAACCTACCGGCCGAGTTCCTTCAAAAACTGTGTGCAATTGTACCTAAAAGAATTGATGCTGGTTTGAAGCCAAAGGTAAATCACATCATATATTGATTTGATTTACATTTTTCTTCTGTTTACTCACTTTGCATTTTGTAAATTGATAAAAATAAACAATTCAAATATATGTATTTGAAAGCATTCTTACCTTACAGCATTTCTTCACACCTGTCTTTTGCTCAGTTCTGTGTATATATCCTGTGTGCGTATATATATATATATATAAATATATATAGATATGTTGTTTTATATCTATATATATATATATATATATATAGATATATATAGATATATATAGATAGATATATAGATATCTATATCTATCTATCTATCTATCTATCTATCTATCTATCTATCTATCTATCTATCTATCTATCTATCTATCTATATATATATATATATATATATATATATATATATATATATCTATATATATATATATATATATATATATATATATATATATATATATATATATATATATATATATATATATATATATACATACATATACACACACACACACATTATATGACCAAAAGTATTGGGACGCCTGCCTTTACAGGCACATTAACTTTAATGGCATCCCAGTCTTAGCTTGTAGGGTTCAATATTGAGATGGCCCACCCTTTGCATCTATAGCAGCTTCATCTCTTCTGGGAAGGTTTAGGAGTGTGTCTATGGGAATGTTTAACCATTCTTCCAGAAGCACATTTGTGAGGTCAAGCACTGATGTTTCAACGACAATGCCTGGCTCGCCGTCTTCGCTCTAATTCATCCCAAAGGTGTTCTATCAGGTTGAGGACCAGTCAAGTTCCTCCACCCCACACTTGTTCATCCACGTCCTTTATGGACATTGCTTTGTTGGAACAGGAAGGGGCCACCCCCAAACTGTTCCCACAAAGTTGGAGGAATGAAATTGTCCAAAATGTCTTGGTATGCTGACAATTTCCCTTCACTGGAACCAAAGGCCAAGCCCAACCCCTGAAAAGCAACTCCACACTATAATCCCCCCTCCAACAAATGATTTGGACCAGTGCACAGAGCAAGATCCATAAAGACATGGATGAGCGAGTTTGGGGTGGAGGAACTTGACTGGCCTGCACAGAGTTCTGACCTTAAAGGAGTTGTAAAGGAAAAACATTTTTTGCCTAAAATTACACAATAGTGTGACGATTCTGTTAAAAAACGAGTAAATACCTATTAAATTCCTTCATCTATATCACCTCCGGTGTTCTAGTTTCTGTTCTCTCATTCACTTCCTGGTTCATGTAAGAACTACATTTCCCAGTATGAATTGCGGCACGCCCAGTAATTCACACCTGCTTGAAGTCTCTAACACGTAGAGAGCGTCCTGCCACACAGATGTAGTTCCCAGGAGGGGGCGAGCACGTCACTGACCACCGCAGTAAAGCCTCCCTTCACGGTGGTCAGTAACAATCAGACAAGCAGGAAGTGAACAGAACAGAGAAGAAATAGAGCAACTTCTGAGCAAAAACGAACAATGAAAAAGTGAAAAGAGGAATTTCTGCAGGTAAAGGATGCTTATTATGAAAAAAAACAATGTCCTTTACAACCCCTTTAACCCGATAGAACACCTTTGGGATGAATTAGAATGCAGACTGAGAACCAGGCCTTCTCCTTTTACATCAGTGCCTGACATCACAAATGCACTTCTAGAAGAATGGTCAAACATTCCCATAGACACACTCCTAAACTTTGTGGACAGCCTTCCCAGAGGAGTTGAAGATTGTAACGGTCAGGGGTTAACACCGTTACGATATTCCATTCAACCAACCCAAGACAGCTTCCGACACGCCACAATCCAGCAGACAGGACCCATTGGATTTTTCCCAGAACAACTAGACACGGCTCTGTTCGCTAGTTCGAAACAGAATGACACTTTAATGGTAAACTCAGGCTTGTTATATACAGTTAGAAGCCCCAAGAAACAATGGCTTAACTCCACCCACAACATGACACAATGGGTGCTCAATACACATTCCTTTAGATAATGACATTCAGATAATCTACATGAACTAATTACTAGTCATTTACCCAGACGTTCTGACTCCGCGATAAGCTATTCTCACCTGATACACAATACACATTCCTTTAGTGAACACAAGTCAGACGTCTGACCTTTAGAGTGTGTTAACGCACAACACATATTAGCATCAATAGAACTTTCACACAATACAGGGTTAGTTAGCATAGCACCATGATATCTTAGGAGCCAGGCTTAATTAACACAATAGACAATAGAATGCAATCACAGCAAGCTTTCATCACTACAGCCAGGTAGCTGGAGGTGATTAACATCAATTAACATCTCAACAGTCTATGTTCCACATTGAAGGAGACACTCTATTGACCTGTTGTGTTCAGAATGAACAACTTGTAATATTTCAAGATATCCTGCAATACATGAATTATCATTACTGTCCCATCTCATGTAATCCGAGATATCATTTCTCAGTCATCCTATGCCCCTATTGGACATAGGATGACCCTAGACCCAAGAGTCAGCTGGCACAGGAGTACCCTGCATCCTTCTCTGGGTATCACGGGCCATTCCGTTACAAAAATGTTATAGCTGCAAAGGGTGGGCCAACTCAATACTGAACCCTACGGACTAAGACTGGGATGCCTTTAAAGTTTATATGCGCGTAAAGGCAGGTGTCCCAATACTTTTGACAATATTATGTACAGTATACATATTTCGACTTTTGACTATATAGTGTATACATATTTCGACAATATAGTGTAGACATATTTGACATTAATTATTATAATCCATAAAAAAATTATATAAAATATGTCTTCAGAGATATTTTAATAAAAAAAAATATGTATATATATATATATATATATATATATATATATATATATATATATATATATATATATATATATATAATATCATAGGTGTGCACATCCTATTGCATTAGAGTGTGCACCCCAAAGCTAAAACACATGGGGGCAGATCCACAAAGATCTGCCCCGGCGCATCGTATCCGAGATACGCTACACCGCCGTACCTTACCTGGCTTAAAATCGAATCCATAAAGAATTTGCGCCGTAAGTTACGGCGGCGTAGTGTATCTCAAGCGGCGTAACGGCGCAGAATTCAAATCAGCGATTAGGGGGCGTGTTTCATTTAAATGATCGCCGAATGAACTGCGCATGCGCTGTCCCTAAATTTCCCGCTGTGCATTGTGCTAAATGACGTCACATAGACGTGAATTACGTCCATCCCGATTCACGGACGACTTACGCAAAAAAAAAAAATTCAAAATTAACGCAGGGACGACGGCCATACTTAACATGGCAAGTCTAACTATACGCCGCAAAACACCAGCTTTAACTATACGCCGGAAAAAGCCGACTAGAGACGACGTAAGAGAATGCGACGGCCGCGCGTACGTTCGTGGATCGTCGGAAATAGCTGATTTGCATACTCGACGCGGAAAACGACGAGAACTCCACCCAGCGGACGCCGAAGTATTGCATCTAAGATCCGAAGGCGTACGAAGGCATACGCCGGTCGGATCCAACCCAGATGCCGTCGTATCTTGGTTTGAGGGAAATTTGAAAGTACGCCGGCGTATCAGTAAATATGCAGGCATACTCGCTCTGTGGATCTGCCCCATACTATATGCATGTGTGTGCATGTGTATATTTACTGAGGGTGTCAGTAGAGCAGTGGATAGTGTCAGTGGGCAATGGATGGTGTCAGTAGTTTTTATTTGTATAATTTTTCTACAATTTATTTATTTATTATTTTTCTATTTTTTGGGGGCAGAAAAGGGGAGAATTTGGTGAGATATTAGGGGTCTTAACAGGGGGAATATGCACCACATGGGGTGATTAGGGTGTGCCCAGGAACACCTGGCACACCCTGTGCGCATGCCTATGATATGTATATATATATATATATATATATATATATATATATATATATATATACATTAAAATATCTCAGAAGACCTATTTTATATAAATTTTTTATGGATTATGATAATTAATATCAAATATGTCTGTTATTAGGACTGATGAAGGGGTCGTGGATCCTATAAATGTGTTTGCTCACGGAGAATCTTCAATGCACATTCTAAATAATAAAATAATAATATACTACTACTAATAATAATATTAATAATAATATAATAATAAATATTCCTTTTAAAATAGTGGAGATCTGATAATTCTTTTGCTTTTGGCCATATAGTAGTAGATGTCATGGTCAGGTATCCACAAACCCATAGGTGTGCGCAGCCAATTGCATTAGGGCAGGGGTGCCCAACCTTTTAAAGAGCGAGGGCCACTCAATAAACAAAGCAGGCAAATGACAGGTCCATGTTCACTCTGCATATTCAGAGCAAATAGGGGCACAGCCCACTCTACTCTATTGGCCCTCCAATCCGATCTGCCCAGATGGAAGGGGACAGATCCCCCCTTCAGTTTTTTTTTTTTAGCAGATCAAATTAGAGGTAGGTGGGTGAAAATTTTGGAGTGCGGCTGTCCAGCTTTTGTTCTTTTGTTTTTTTGCTATTACCGCATTGCCAGCACCCTGGTGGTTCAACAACCCCTGATCATCACGAGGCTCACCTGGAGCGGTGAGAATTCTGTCTAGAGGTGAACGAAGGGTCCAATTGGGTCAAACTGATCATGTCAAAGGAGCCTAAAGCCGTTTACACACATTTTTTCGTCGGATATCCGATGAAGCTGACTTTCATCGGTCTTGCCTACACACCATCAGTCAAAAATCCGATCGTGTCAGTACAACACTACGACGAGTCGGAAAAAAAAATTAAGTTCAATGCTTCCAAACATGCGTCGACTTGATTCTGAGCATGCATGGATTTTTGACCGATGGAGTTCCATACAGATGATCGGATTTTTCTATCGTTTTTTTATCCATAGGAAAAATTTAAAACATGTTCTATTTTTTTTTACACCGATGGAAATAAAACCGATGGGACCCACACACGATCGGTTTGTCTGATGAAAACAGTCCATCGGTCGGTTTTCAGCAGACAAACCGATCGTGTATACAGGGCTTTAGGCTGCTTTCACATTGATGCGCTGCGGTTTACCCACACCCCGGATGCAGCGCAGTGCGCCTGTGGCTTTCCTGCAGGTTACCTGCATTTAGACTTCTATTATATACTGCAGGGGTGGTGCACTTTCTGAAGTGCATCAACCCACAGGTAATAACAAAAGTCTATGGCTCAGTGCAGGTAAACCGCAGGTGTTCTGCTCTGCACCTGCGGATCCATTTGAAAGCAGCCAAGTAACCACTGCAGAACAGATATGCCCATATATACACTGTGATTTTATTATTAAACACCTTTAATAACAGTATTCCATTCAGGTATCACCAGCTGCTGCCATCCCAGGCAGAGAGAATTTAGTATCACCCCACCTGTGGCAAGAGTTGGCGCTATACATGCCAACCCACCATCCCAGAGCAGGAGGTCGCGGGCCACATCAGAGGGCTCAGCGGGCCACATGTGGCCCCCCGGGCCAATGGTTGGGCACCCCTGCATTAGGATGTGCACCCCCAAAGATCACTCATGATGAAAGGGAAGGGGCCGGTAAGTTACATATTTACTGGCCCCTTCCGCCACTCACTCTAAAACATCCCTGCAGAAACAGCTGGAGGGAGAGGAGAGTAGGAAAGCCGGAAGTGGTGCAAGGAAAAGGAGGGGTGATCCAGGGCAGTAGGGGGAATCTGTGCTGCACAGAGTGATTAGGGTGTACATGGGCACACCCGGCACACCCTGTGTGCACGCCTTTGCACAAACCCATGACCATGCATGGTGTAAAAAAAAGGGTTACTGTATGTTGTATTACACAAACCAAATTTAGCAACAGGTTTTGCATATTTGCAAAACATATCTTACTTTTTATTTGGAATTCCATTTAAAGGGGTTGTAAAGGTAATTATTTTTTTCACCTTAAAGTGGGGGTTCACCCTAAAAAAAAAAAATTGTTATCTACCATACAAACGAGCATACTAGCATCAGCTACAGTATGCCCTTTTTTTTTTTTTTTGCGCTGTGCTTACGGTTTAATCCGTAACTTTCGTTTCAGACTCCGGTCGGGAAATGGACGTTCCTATGAAGAGGGGTACATGATTGACGTTTATCTATGGCGCATCATGCCTTCCGAAAAAAGCCGAAATAGGACGCGGACATATACGGCGCCTGCGCAGTCAGCTCCTAGTCTGTGCGCAGGCGCCGTATAGCGCCGTGAAGAGCCGAGTCCTACTCCAGCTATTTTCGGAACGTGTGACGCGCCATAGCCGGCCGTCAATCATGTTCCACTCTTCATAGGAACGCCTACTCCCCGCGGGTGTCTGAAACAAAAGTTACGGATTAAACCGTAAGTACAGCGCAAAAAAAAAAAAAAAAAGGCATACTGTAGCTGATGCTAGTATGCTAGTTTGGATGGTACAAAGTTGTGTTTTTGGTTGAACCTCGGCTTTAATGCATTCTATGCATTAAGGTAAAAAAACAACAGATGTTGCCGCCCCCCATCCCCCGTTTTACTTACCTGACCCTTCGAAAGTCCAGCGCTTGCCCCGTTATCCTCCTCGAGTCGAAGCCTGGCCGTTGACTGGCTGCATTGAATGGATTGAAAGCAGCGCAGCCATTGGCTGGTGCAACTGTCAATCACATCCAATGACGCGGCATGCCAGGGGGCGGGGCCGAGTGATACAGCGGCGGCTATGGCCATCGCTGTATCACGGGAGCGCGCCCGCAACAGCTCCACACTATGCAAGCTTGCTCGCAAATCTGTGTGGAGTTGTTGCAGGGAGGAGCCGAGACAGCCGCCGAGGGAACCCAGAAGACGTGGATCGGGGCCACTGTGTGCAAAACAAACTGCACAGTGGAGGTAAGTATGACATGTTTGTTATTTAAAAAAAATGTAATGTTTTCCTTTACTGACCCTTTAATACCATGTCTTACTATTTTCAAACTCTTCTGCATCCAGCAGTTAGAGGCTTACACAATGCAACAAAGATAGAAGCCAAGAGAAGAGGCAATTGTGGGTTTTCTAGCACTTTCCCAGACAAAGGGACCTGCAAGGCATTAAGTGGATTTCGCAAAAACTTGAAGAGTTCAGAGAAATATTGGTTATTGATGAAACACGGCTTTCCGAGGTGCAGAGAGCTCTTTGCTTGACAGGTACATCAGAAACAATAACTCTGGCGGTTTGTTCAAAAACTTCAATTATACAGAATGAGATCAATATACATGCTTTAAATACATCGATTTTGTACTTTTTTTAAAAAAGAAACCATTGCATAATAAAACAAGGATAAAAATAGAAAACTTGTTTAACGCAAACTACACAAGTCTTCTCACCAACCTTGTCTTAACCACTTGGCCACGTCCAACGGTACATTTACTGCCGGCGGCAGCAGGCGGTTCCCCCGGGATCAGCGACGTACCCTCACATCACGCCAAACTTACGGGTTTACAAGCCTACCCCCTGCCACTCGTGTTGTGGTTAGACACAGAACAAGTTTGTCAGCAGGTGCACAGCCAAGGGTTTTGGTTGTGAACCTGCTGATTGCTGTGGCCAATCACAGCACAGATCAGTGTGTGTTAGTAAACACAACATAGATCTGGCTATTTTTTCATCCTTGATTTCACTCGCCGTTCGAGACTAGGCGACTCGGCCCCGCCCCCGCTCCCTCATCAGGGATGACAACAGCAGGAGCCAATGCTCTCCTGCACCTCACTGGATTGGACTAAGGTAAGAATAAAGGGGGGCTGGGGGTCACCTGTAGAACAGAAGGTAACCTCGGGGCTTTAGAACATCTTTAAAGTAGCATAGTGCTGAATAGAAAAAAAATGGTCTGGTCCTGAAGAGGGTAAAACCTTCTGGAGGTCCAGTGATTAAAGGAAAAGTATAGCCATAGCTTGCTTGGCTGTACTTCTCCTGTGGATCACAGGAGTGCATTTGGTTTTTGTCACGGTTATGCAGTAATGTTTGTCTGTCAGCTTACCTCTCCTCATGTGTTCACCTTTAGAGGCCAGCCACTCTCACGTGACTCCTTAAGTAATCTCTCCTCAAAAAAAATTATTGACAGGGATTATAACCCTCCCTTACTATCCAAAATGAAAAAAAAAAAAAAAAAAAGTTTAGCTAGTAGTTCTACTTGAATAATGATTGAGAGGGTTTAGTTCTGCTTTAAATAAGAAATTACTTTCAGTTGGGTAAATATAAATAATATTTAGTGTACTAATATTTCATATATACAACACCACTTGCCACCAGCATGTGGTAAGGCTCAAAGCAAAGCACTTGTATTCCGCTGCTCCAACAAACAGCTGTGCTGTGAAAAATAACAGGAGAGATAAGACTACACACACAGCTGAAAAAGTCAGAGGAGGAAAAAACACCCTACCTCTATATTAGCAAAGAGGTATTTGAATAAGGCAGGCTGCCAACAAACACATTGACAATGCTATATATAGATAGATAGATAGATAGATAGATAGATAGATAGATAGATAGATAGATAGATAGATAGATAGATAGATAGATATACAGTTTTTCCCCCCTCAAACAATAGGTGCTGGAACTCAACCACAAGCCCCAACCCCCCCCCCCCCCCCACACACACACACCCTCCAATTCATATCAAATAGTGGGTGTGGTTAGTCAAATTTCACAAACAGTAGGAGGGTCTTAAAGGGACATTAAATACCAGGATTGCATTCAGGGCTCAATTCCTGCGGGAACGCGTGGGAACGGAGTTCCTGCACTTTTTTCCCAGCAGGAACGCAGTTCCCTTTGCAGGACTAGAGCAGCCGAGCCGCCCGAGCCGATCCTTCACTAAGCGGCGATGCCCAGCTCGAGTCACTGCCAGGGGCAGGCGAACCTTAGTAATCCTTTATGTTACTGGCCGCTTCCTGTATATGGATTCATCGGGTAGTGTGCTGGTATTCCGTCACTTTCTCAATGCCGCAATGTCTCCTGGGAGCTTTTGTCATTGGGATTTAGAAAGAACTTGCTTAAAGTTCTTTCTAAATCCCGCGATAACTCGCGGCAGACCTCCGCGATGTCTCCTGGGAACAATGACAAAAGCTCCCAGGAGACATTGCGGCATCGAGGAAGTGACGGAATACCCGCACACTACCCGATGAATCCATATACAGGAAGCGGCCAGTAACATAAAGGATTACTAAGGTACAGTGGATCGAAAAAAAAACATGCGGTTTAGTAATTATGCATATGAGCGTATCATTTTTTTGGTGGAGGGAGTGGATCTTGGGTGGGAGTTCCCACACTTTTTCCCCAGGACTTGACCCCTGATTGCATTACATACAGAGTGCAGAGTTCAGGGGGGGGGGGGGTTGCATACAGAATGCAGAGCTGTCATTTGTAAATACAGAAACTGGACTTCTGTGTTTACAAGTGATTGTGGTGAATGGGCACCAAAGGGTCTGAGTCAGAGGTGGTGGAACTAAGTTCCACCAAGTTCCACCTGAAAAAAAGCCCTGTATATATATAAATATTGTTACATGTTCTAATGTTATCTTATAAGAAAGAAAATATATATAAAACATCAGTTTCTAAACTTAAAAACATTAAAAAAAATAAACTGTAATTTTATTTAATTAATAAATGAAACTTAAATATTAAATATTGCCAGAATGCAAACAAATCTTTAGCCTCCAACTGTCAAAATCCAGTTGAGGTTTGAATCTGATTGGTTGAAATGTCGTACAAGACAGAAAATTCTTTTTTCAACCTTTGCTCATTTGCCACTCGCGCCTCACCTGATCAGCAACGGCACGTGCCAACTTGTCCATCCTGGAGCCGGCTTCGGCAATCTTCTTGGCAGCGTTAATCACATCGGATGTGTTCTTTAGTGGACCTTTCCCTCTGCAAAAGAAAACAGTCTAATTGCAATTCAGGACTAAAATAAGCACCTGATCCGAACTACCTTATTCATCGATCGCCCCTTCTCACCGTTGTATAAATGATTGGTAATTTACTGTGAGTTCACCTCTTAATGGCACGCTGGAGAAAGGAGGAAACCTGCCAGCTTCCGCTCTTATCTGAAATTTCCTCACCGGCAATTTACTTTGATGGCTTCTTCCAGCTCATGAATTATATTTAATAGTATGTACATTTTTAAGTGCTCATTAAGGAGACGGGCCTGCTGAATACAAAAGTTGGAGAGGACCGAGTCACTTTTAGAGACTGCTTGGTCCAGTGAGCGCCAAAGACGTTGTTGGCAAATGTCCTCTCCATCACCGGCCGCCATCCAATCAGGATTTGTGCAATATGTGCATCTATCCATCAATCAGTTTCTCCATGTCGTAAAATGCTTATACCTGTTTGCCTCCATTGCTCAATGAGCCGTTTTAATGGAAATGGCTGTTTGAAGAGGAATTTTGGCCTTGTAGGGTACATCTTATTAATGAGGAACAAAACTAGAGGTTTAAACTGAAGGGAATCTACATTTTTTTTTTTTATATAGAAATTCACAGCATGTGAGATAAATCCATTTATTTTATGCATGACCTATTAAAGTGGATGGAGGTCAGATTATTTTTATGCTCTCTGGGCTCTGTTAAATTAGTAAACCTGAAAAAAAAATGTTAAAGTAAAACTAAGGCCCCTCTCACACGGAGCAGTGGAGGTGCGGTGACGGTATAGCGGCGCGATTTTTAGCGCCGCTATACCGTCGTATTTACCGCGATATTCGGCCGCTATCGGCTTTAACCCCCGCTAGTTGCTGAAAAAGGGTTAATACCGCCCACAATGCGCCTCTGTAGAGGCGCATTGCGGGCGGTATTACCGCGGTTTCCCATTGATTTCAATGGGAAGGAGCAGTATAGGAGCGGTAAACACCGATATTCGGCCGCTATCGGTTTTAACCCCCGCTAGTGGCTGAAAAAGGGTTAATACCGCCCACAATGCGCCTCTGTAGAGGCGCATTGCGGGCGGTATTACCGCGGTTTCCCATTGATTTCAATGGGAAGGAGCGGTATAGGAGCGGTAAACACCCAGGGTAGTTCTACTTTAAGCAAGAATTGTACCTTGTAGAGCAAAGCATGAGGCCTTGTACAGACGAGCAGACATCGGACATGTCTGCTGGGAGGTTTTGGTCTGATGTGTGTACACACCATCAGACCAAAATCCCAGCGGACAGAGAACGCGGTGATGTAGACGACACCGACGTTCTCTGACACGGAAGACCAATGCTTCCACGCATGTGTCGAATCAATTCGACGCATGTGCGGGATTTCGGGCCAGCGGACATGTCCGATGAGTCGTACTGACCATCGGACATGTCCGACGGACAGGCTTCCAGCGGACAAGTTTCTTAGCATGCTAAGAAACTTTTGTCCGCTGGAAACCTGTCCGCTAGGCCAGAAAACTGTCCGGTAGGCCCTACACACGGTCGGACATGTCCGCGGAAACTGGTCCGACGGACCAGTTTCAGCGGACATGTTCGGTCGTGTGTACAAGGCCTTAGAAGGCATCTGTTCCCACTCTTGGAATTAAAGATGAATCCAGCATTATGTAATTCTTCCTGCTTTCTTGCATGCTTTCCGAGTGACACATTTGAAAAAAAATTGTGTCGCCATTCCTTTGACTATCTAATGTCCCTAGCAGCCCTAGTGCTAGTTTCAGCTTTATGTACAACCCTTAGACCTAGGACTCTAGCCATACAAGCAGTGGTGGCTGATGCTTCACTTTTGGGGGGGAGGCAACAAACACACCGCCCTACCCCCCCTCTCATTCGGTCAATCAATATCCCCACCCCCCTGTCGCTCAGTTGCTTGGCAAAAACCCCCTTCGCACTCCCATCCGCCCAGCAGCTCCGCATTAACGCCATCCAGGTTGTGGGCAGCTTCAGCAGCCTCCCCCTGCATCTCCTCCTCGGTGGCCTCCCCCCTGCTTCTGCTCCACTTTTGGGGTGGGGGCGACAAACACACCACCCGACCCCCCCTCGTTCTGTCAATCAATAGCCCCACCCCCCTGTCGCTTGGTTGCTTGGCGAAAAAAAAAAACTGTCGCTCACCCATCCACCCACCAGCCCCGCACTTACGCCATCCAGGTTGCGGGCAACTTCGGCAGCTTCCCCCTGCATCTCCTCATCGGCGGCTACCCTCCTGCTTCTGCTCCACTTTTTCGGTCAATCAATACCCCCCATCACCCCCCCTGTTTCTCGGTTCCTTGGCGATAAAAAAACCCTGTCGCTCGCCCGTGCTTAAAAAAAAAAAAAAAAACCTGCATGTAGATTAGGGGTCGAGCGCATGGATTAGGAGCGTCTCTGCCCCCCCTTAATGGAGCACCCGCCACTGCATACAAGACAGACGCACCAGGCAAAAGCGCCCTATTCCTTGTTCAAAATTTTAGATTTGCCTTCTCTTTCAGCTCTAGTGACAATGGTTATCAGAGACATAAGCCCTGTACACATGGCCCAGAATCTCGTCAGGAAAAAAAACGTTGTTTTCCCTGACGAGATTCTTGGCAAGAATCTCTTGCCGGTCATGTGTACAGACACAAAAGAACCGCCGTTATTTTGAATGGCACGAACGCGGTGACGTCATCGACTATGACGAGCATGCGCTCGTCACATTCGATGCCGTCTCCGCCATCTTGCTACACCCTACCTATGCCTTGGAAGCTACAGCGCATGCGTCAAAGTCATTTCGAGCATGCGCGGGTTTCCACGGCGACAGGTAAGTATACAGACGCTCGTGTTTCTCGGCAGGAAAACACTGCCGAGAATGACGACGAGAAAAAAGAGAACAGGTTCTCTATTTTTCTCGTCGAGATTCTGGGCAGTTTTCTTGACGAGAAACCTGAAAGCCTCGTACACACGCACGGTATACTCGGCAAGAAAGCTCTGCCAGCAGTTTTCTTGCTGGTTCTTGCCGAGAAAACCGTGCATGTGTACAAGGCTTTACAATAAAACCCTGATAAGGGTTCTAACCTTTCCAGCTATGACTAAGCACTGAACCCCAGTGTGAAACGCGTCAGGTATACACCCCACTGCTTGCTGTGCTTTGTAGTGCTTTTTTCCTTTTTTACCATTAAAGGCTACCTTTTAAAGGTTTTTTGGTGTGCGGCCGTCCATATTATCTTTTTCGAGTTTTCTAACTTTTCCTACTCCATTTAAAATGGAAAAAAAATGTATTTAGATACAGAGAAAGGTACAAGACGACAGCTTACGCTTATTGTGAAATATGAAACAGCTTTTTTTACTGCTTTTATTTCATTCTAATATTCGGTGTGCTCTGTCCTGTTAGGGATTCTTCCCTGTACTGCACTAAGAGCTTCAGAATGATGTCATGAGCCAGAGGGACAACGGTTTGAAGAGACCTCGTTGATAGCTATATAAGTAATAACAATGCTAATATATCTATTTGTTGATTGAAAAAGTAGCTAAAGGCGTTCCTGTCCCGGGAATAACATAAGACCTTTCATAAACAAAAAAGCCATTTACAATAAGAGAAAGGTGTTTTATATAAAAGGCAGCAGATACAGAATTACAGATCATCACCAAGAGAGCGTGGCTTGTAAAAGTGGTATGAGCAGATTTTTTTTAAGATTCTTTTTTTATCAGGCACCTTTCACACGGACGGCTGTTCTGCCGCAGTTAAAAGCATGTTTCTTTCATTTGAAATTCAAGACTCCAGGCACAGCGATCGGCTGCATTTGTACACTGCGATTAGCTGCGTTTACATGCAGCTACGTTTAGCTGCGGTTGGCCATTATTGTCATCACCATAGCAACCGTTTTTATTTTGATGTGCTTCCTGTTGTTTTTTCTTTTGTTCACGCTGCTATCCGCAGCTGACACAGTGCACTGCGATTACCTGCAGTTATGTGCAGATAGCTGCGCAAAATCGTTCCTGGACGCAGTCAGATCTATTTTTTCTATCTGCACCAAACCGCATGTAATGAAAACGCAGCTAAACGCAGTGTGTGAATGGGGCCATAGGAAAGCATTGTGTGCTTTCAGCTGCGGTAGAAAATGATAAAATCCGCACCTAAAAGCACCATTCTATCCGCCCGTGTGAAAGAGGCCTTAAAGAGGATCTAGCATCAGATTTTATTTTATGTTTTTCTTGAAGTGCATGTAAAGCCTCGTACACACGACTGAGAAACTCGACGAGCAAAACACATCGTTTTGCTTGTCGAGTTCCTTGTTAGGCTGTCGAGGATCTCGGCGAGCCAAATTTCCCCATTCCCGTCGAGGAAAAAGAAGACATGCTCTCTTTTTGGCTCGACGAGATCCTCGACAGTTTCCTCGTCTAAAAGTGTACACACGACCGGTTTCCTCGGCGAAAAAAAAATACCAGCAAGTTTCTTGCTGGTTTTTGCCGAGAAACTCGGTCGTGTGTACGAGGCATGAGTCCTAACAATACAGTATAGCCCCGTACACACGGCCGGGTTTCCCATCCAGAAAAAAACTGCAGGGAGAGCTTTTGGCCGGGAATCCCAGCCGTGTGTATGCTTCCTCGCAGTTTTCCCGACAGGAAAACTGCTGAGAATCTCGGCCGGAAAATAGAGAACCTACTCTCTATTTTCCCACCGGGATTCCCAGCCAAAGCTCTCCCTGCAGTTTTTCCGACAGGAAACCCGGTTGTGTGTACACAGGGAAACTTACCGAGCAGGTTCTCGGCTGACATTTTTCACCGCAGAGAAAAATGAGCGTGTGTACAGGGCTTAGGCAGAATTCAGCCAGAAACTCGATCGGAGCTGGATTCTGCCGAGAAACTCGGTCGTCTGTACACTTTTGGCCGAGGAAGCCGACGAGGATCTCGGCGAGGAAATAGAGAACATGTTCTCTATTTCCTCGTTGTTCAATGGGAAATTTCGGCTCGCCGAGATCCTTGGCGGCTTTACAAGGAACTCGACGAGCAAAACTATGTGTTTTGCCCGTCGAGTTCCTCGGACGTGTGTACGGGGCCTAATGCTTCTCCTACTGACCTTTTGGTGTTGCAATGGGATGCAGTCTTCTGATTTCCAGCCTCAAGAGATGATACCACCTCTGAAGCCCACAGAGTTCTGCTGTGGTTTAAACAGGTGGCAGCTCACACCACCAATTGCCCTTACCACTGACCCCTCCATGCTCAACCTCAGGTTCTAGCTGGGAGGACTGCTGCTGGCATTTGGAGATACAGCTGACAGCTCCTCATGGAGGCACCGTTGACCAATGTGCATGCAACCTCCCTCTCCTCTCCTCTCCCTGGTGAGAGTAGTAGTAGAAGCAGAGGTTGTAGACGTAGTGTTAGTGGTGTTACTAGTAGTATTGTAGGTAGTGGTAAAAGTAGAAGAAGCAAAGGTTGTAGAAGTGGTGTTAGTGGTAGTACTATTAGTATTTTAAGTGGTGGCAGTAGCAGTAGAAGCATAGGTTGTAGAGGTGGAGCTAGCGGTAGTACTATTAGTAATATAGATGGTGGTAGTAGTAGTAAGAAGTGGTGTTAGTGATGATATCAGTAGTAGAATAGGTGGTGGTGGTAGTAGTAGAAGAAGCAGAGTTTGCAGAAGCGGTGCCAGAGGTTGTACTATTAGTAATATAGGTGGTAGTGTGATGGATTAGGGTAACATTTCTATTTTTGAATTATCTTATTAGAACCACTAAAATGTTTAATCTCTTTTATATTTTCATATTGTTTCTATATTGTTGTTTTTTTATATTTCTTTTTATATATGCATGTGTGAAAAGTATATGTCACAATAAGTGTTTATTTTCCTTGATAAGATTTGTCAGATATGAAATTAAATTTTAAAAGTAATGAACTCAGCATTGAAAATATGAGGGATAAAGAACTAAAGATGGGAGCAGATGCCATTTCCTCTTCATTATGTTTCAAACGTGTTCAACCCTTCCCCCTCTTCCTGTGTTCATCTGACCAGAAGAACTGTTTTCCAAATAAGGACTTTCATTCCTTGCCCTTTGCTCCTGGACTTTAGCAATGTGTGCCATGTGCTACAGACGTCACAAGGAGGGGGAGGGTCGATGGTTGTGGATGTATAATGTGAACCAGTCAAATGCATGTATTTGTGATTTCATGTGGCTAATAAAACTATAGTGAGAGGACCTCCTCTCTCTCTTTTTCGCACAGCCATCCAGGTAGTCTGGTCTCAGCTTCTTGTAATTTGGTCAGCAGGCAGAGTAGCTATTTGCCCTGAGAAATTGTTTCAGGAAATTAATTAATCTATTACAGTAGTAGTAGTAGCAGTAGAGGTTGCAGAAGTAGTGTTAGCAGTGTTACTAATAGTAATAATAATAGTGGTATAGGTAGTGGTAGTAGTAGCAGAAGCAGAGGTTGTAGATGTGGTGTTAGTAGTAGTGTAGGTAGTGGTAAAGGTAGAAGAAGCAAAGGTTGTAGAAGTGGTGTTGGTTTAAGTGGTGGCAGCAGTAGTAGAAGCAGATGTTGTAGAGGTGGAGCTAGTGGTAGTACTAGTAGTAATATAGATGGTAGTAGTAGTAGTAGTAGTAGTAGTAGTAGTAGTAGTAGTAGTAGTAGTAGTAGTAGAAGCAGAGGTTGTACACGTGGTGTCAGTGGTAGTACTATTAGTAATATAGATGGTAGTAGTAGAAATATAGGTTGTAGAAGTTGTGTTAGTGTTGTTACTAATAGTAGTATAGGTAGTGGTAGTAGTAGCAGAAGCAGAAGTTGTAGAAGTAGTGTTAGTGGTGTTACTAGTAGAAGTGTAGGTAGTGGTAAATGTAGAAGAAGCAAAGGTTGTAATAGTGGTGTTAGTCTGGTTGAACTAGAGGGGTATAGGTGATTTTAGCAGAAGGCGAGGGAGTGGCTTTGGTGGTAGTTGGGGTAGAAGTAATGTGTAAGTAGCAGTATATTGTGGTGTATTCAGGGTTAATTGTTTATCACAGTAACCTGATGAAATACAGCCCTTCATACTATGCATGTTGTCTTTTCTTTTTTTGTGAGCAGAGTGGTTCTTACCTGGTGAAATCTGTCATCTCCATCATGATCATACACATCTGTTTAGCCAATACGATGATGTCATTGCCACTGTCGTCCCACTTGGCTACTTCAGCATCTAGCTTGCTCTTCTCTTGGTGAAATATTTCCACCTGTTCTGCGATTTTGGCTTTCTCTTCTTGCGGGAGTTGGGCCATGATTGCCTGTTGGATCAAACAATGATGGGTAACATTAGCTTGTAGAATGGTGACAACACATCCCCCAGCTGCAAATATGAATTTCATGTTAAAAATTACAGCAATTCACCAGAAAGTCCATGTATACCAGGGCAATTTATAAGATTCAGAATATATATCAATCTCTAGGACATAGGTACACACACAGACATATTCATTTTTAATATGTGTCTGTGCCACCACCAGGGATGTACTGGTCATTGAGACTACAGGGAGTTTCCCGGTGGGCCGATGGCTCAGTGGGCCGGCTTCAGTGACAGCAGACCGCCGCCCCCTCTGCTCATCTGTCTCTCCCTTCCCACAGCGCTCACCTGGGGGAAACAAAGAAGCAGGGGGAGGACCAGAGGAGCAGGGGGGATGACAGAGGAGTATGGTGGGGGGGACAGAGAGCTGACTCAACAGCTGTAGCCTGGGAGTTTCTCACTTCTGCCTAATTTTGTCCCCTAAAGGGGGCACCGAACTGATTCTTTGCCCCAGGTGAAATAATGTCTAGCTTCCCCACTGGTACTGTCTATAAGAGTACCAGCCATTCTATTCTAATAAAGTACAATGGCTAGTGAAGGGGGAGAGGGGGCTTGGGTGGCTGGGGGGGGGGGGGGTGCGGGAGTTGTCCAGCCGCCATGGGAGAGACCTGTCAAAATGAACATGGATGAAATACCTGTGCATCCTATGCTGGCAAAGATGACCCTACACACGGTACACCATTGTAAATGAGACCCAGAGGCTTATGGATTAGCTATGCAGTAGCATCACCCAACTGGTTGTGTTCACTTCTATCACACCAGTACAAACAAATGTCCACCGCCCCCACCTATTATTGGCCTTTACAGCAAGGAGCACATGAAAGGGTGACGCATGTCTGTAAACACACAGATCCACGTCATGTCAGGTGAGAGGAGACCAATGGTGTGTTCCCAGTACAGAGGAACACTGATCAGTCTCCTCCCCTTGTGAGTCCCCCTCCCCCTACAGTTAGAATTACTCCCTAGGACACACATTTAACCTTGATCGCCCCTAGTGTTAACCCCTTCCCTATTAATGACATTTATACAGCAATCAATGGCTATTTTTTTTAGCTCTGATCGCTGTATAAATGTGAATGGCCCCAAAATAGTATCAAAAGTGTCCGATATGTCCGCCGCAATGTCACAGTCACAGTAAAAATCGCAGATCACCGCCATTACTAGTAAAAAATAATAATAAAAATGCCATAATTCTATCCCCTATTTTGTAGACGCAATAACCAATCAATATACGCTTATTGCAATATTTTTTTACCAAAAATATGTAGAAGAATACATATCAGCCTAAACTGAGTACATTTTTTTTATTGGATATTTATTATAGCAAAAAGTAAAAAATATATATATTTTTTTTTCAAACTTGTCACTCATCCTTTGTGTATTGCGCAAAAAGAGGTGATCAAATACCACCAAAAGAAAGCTCTATCTGTTGGAGAAAAAATCATAAAAAAATGATTTGCGTACAGTGTAGCATGACCGTGCAACTGTCATTTAAATTGCGGCAGTGCTGAAAGCTGAAAAATGGCCTGGGCAGGAAAGGGGTTTAAGTGCCCTGTATTGAGGTAGTTTAAGGCACAAGAGTGCATTGGACACCCAGCACATAGCACCATGGCAGCAAAGGTGTCCAGTTTGTCCCCATACCCATATTACAACACTACAAACGGTCACTGCCCTCACCTATAAGGCCTGCTTCACACCTATGCATTTTTTCGTGTGTTTTTAGTTTTGCAGAAACAAACTACAGTCTATTTAACATGGTTTCCTATGGATGTAGTTCACATCTGTGCGTTTTATGGAGAGGGCCAGGGACTTTTGTCTGGTCTTTGGTCCCATAGACGTCAATGGATCAAAAATGTGTATTTAAAAATGCTAAATGCACCTGCAATATGTAAACTGCAACCTGAATAGGTGTGAACCAGGCCTTACTGGCCTTTGCAGCAAGGTGCACATGGAATGGTGATGCATGTCAACCAAAACCCAAAGGAAATCATAGGTTGGGGCAGTGGCCATTTGTTTGTTTCTTATGCAATAATGGTGAGGGGATGCACTGGTAGGGTGACCACCTGTCCTGGATTGCCCGGGACAGTCCCGCATTTTGCAGGTCTGTCCCGGGCACATTTATTCCAGGACAATACAGTGTCCCGGAATGAAATTGACACAGCCACCCCCGGGACCAATCTGATGCCCCTAAAAAAGGATCCTTTGGTGGTTAAGGAGGGGTGGGCTTACTCCAGGCTTATCTACCCTCTGCCTATCTATTATGCATGTGCTTCCATTGTGGAGGCTCACAAAATTTATAGTTAGGACTGCAGATAATACTGGGGTGCCGTGAAGTGGCTCTGCAGTTTACGCATGTATTTACAAATGTGTGAAAACGAAAGCCATGTTTTTAACGCATAATGTTAGACAGGATAATCATGTTGGTTATAGGCTGGTTGGTAAGTTGAGCTGGGAATTTTCTTTTTTTTTTCTTGATATACTTCTATTAAACAACATGTAAACGTACATCTACAGCATAAGTTTGAATACGAAGGGCCAGATCCTCAGAGCGAGTACGCCGGCGTATCTACTGATACGCCAGCGTACTTTCAAATTACCTGCGTCGTATCTTTAGTTTGAATCCTCAAACCAAGATACGACGGCATCTGGGTTAGATCCGACAGGCGTACGGCTTCGGATCTAAGATGCAATACTTCGGCGTCCGCTGGGTGGCGTTCACGTTGTTTTTCCTGTGTCAGGTATGTAAATTAGCTATTTCCAACGATCCACGAACGTACGAGCGGCCGGCGCATTCCTTTACGTCGTCTCTAGTCGGCTTTTTCCGGCGTATAGTTAAAGCTGGTATTTTATAGTTAGACTTGCCATGTTAAGTATGGCCGTCGTTCCCGAGTCGAAATTTTGGGCGTAAGTCGTCCGTAAATCGGAATGTACGTAAGTCCCGTCTAAGTTAAAAGAAATTACATCCTAGCGACGTCATTTAGCGCAATGCACGCCGGGAAATTTCGGAACGGCGCAGTTCATTCGGCGCGGGGACGCGCTTCATTTAAATGAAACCCGCCCCCTAATCGCCGATTTGAATTCCGCCGCCAGAGATACACTACGCTGCCGTAACTGGAGAGAACGGGGGCCAATTCCCTATTAGTCACCCCTGAAGCAGAGAAACTATAGACTATCGCGGTACCAGAAGATAGTAGATTTAGATGGACTTTGCATAACTGAGTTAAAAAGGTATAGAGTATAAGGGAGTAAAAAGGTATAGAGTATAAGGGAGTAAAAACTTAAAGCTGAAGTCCAGCTAACATGTTTTAAGTAATTACAGCAGCAGTTTTTTTTTTTCATTTTGGGATAAAGGTTTTACATAAATGGATAACAGTCGATTATTGTAAGCGTTAGATGGCGTTAGATGGTTGATCTCAACACTCTAACTGCCAATTTTTGCCAGACAGCTTGGTCTTTCAGCAGCTTGTTGAAAAATAAAAGACTTAGGCCCCGTACACACGTCCGAGGAACTCGGCGGGCCGACTTTCCTCATTGAACAACGAGGAAATAGAGAACATGTTCTCTATTTGGCCCGACGAGTTCCTCGTCGGCTTCCTCGCTGAAAAGTGTACACACGACCGAGTTTCTCGGCAGAATCCAGCTCCGATCGAGTTTCTGGCTGAATTCTGCCGAGAAACTCGGTCGTGTGTACGGGGCCTGAGGCCTCATACACACGATCGGCTAAACAGAGGACAACGGTCTGATGGACCGTTTTCATCGGTCAAAACCGATCCTGTGTGGGCCCCATAGGTTATTTAACCATAGGTTAAAAAAAAGCCAACTTGCTTTAAAATTAACCGATGGATTCCTAACCGATAGGTCAAAACCGATCGTTAGTAGGCACGACCATCGGTTAAAAATCCACGCATGCTCAGAATCAAGTCGACGCATGCTTGGAAGCATTAAACTTCATTTTTTTCAGCACGTCGTTGTGTTTTACGTCACCGCGTTCTGTGATATAAACACGTAATACCAGCCCTGATCCAAGCCTTAAAAGTTTTTGGAAATACCCATGCTGGATAAAAGGTCGGATTTTTATAAAAGGAAAGAAGCGGAATGTGTGGGGATTGCAATCCATGAAAGGTTTTGTACCTATCCCATAATGACAATGAGTGCTTAGAGATTGGATTTTTCATTTTTCTACGGTTTTGAGGGCTCAGCCAAAGGATATTATTAGTAGGAAGAGGGTCAAAGTCTATTGCCTCAATAAGTACCCACAATGGGATTTCTGTGGTTGAGTGGTACTTTGATAGTTGCGCCAATTGTGCTGCTTTGTAATATGTTGCAAAATCTGGAAATCCCAGCCCACCCATCAATTTGGGTAGAATTAATGTTTTTGGAAAGGTAATTTTTAATAACTTTTAATTACAATATGACTTGTGTCACAATTGTATACGCTATATAAATATATATATATATATATATATATATATATTGGTTTATTATTAATTGCTATTTTTTTCAGCCACTGTATCTATGAATTGGTAAGCTGCAATACATTTTTCCTTTTGGGTTTAAATATGCATTAACTTCCTAACATATTATCAGGTGTTTGTACAGAAGCCATATGATTGGTTCTATGTATTTGCAACTTTTCAAACCCACGGCAAAAAGTTTAATTCTCCTGACATCTCATTAAAATTGGCAGACATAGTATAGTTTTCAGTTCCTATTTATTGTATCTGGCTAATGAAGAAAGTACACATCTCTAATCACAACTGGACATCTTGGGAAAAAAAGGGTAACTGTTCTGTTGTTTTTCTATTACTTGGCTGGCATGACTATTTATATTACTTGTTTGTTCTAGTCACTTCAAATTGTTGTTCTTTGAGTTAGTCATGCCTTAAACCCTTCATCAAGACAGGTCATTGAAGTTTAAAAGGCAAGACCAAATTCAGCAGCTTTTGTATAACTTGAAAACAACCCTAAGGGGTCTAGTTAAAAAAAAAACGGTGCAAATGTATCAGCAAAAGTTAAACCCTTGCAAATGTGTTTCATTTGTGCAAAATGTTCTTTTCTAATACTGAAGTTGTTGTAAAATTTAGATTTTCTAATTCCCAAGAACATTCAGTTCTAAGTAAATATAGTCTAACAATAGCCTAACAACATTCAACCAGAACAGAAAACAGTCTATAACAAAAGCCTAACAAATATAGACCTGAAGAGAATATAGCCTAAAAGAATATTCTACGAACATTTGAGAGAATAGCTTAACAACATTTATTCAAAATAGTCTAAAACAGTCTTTCTCAATCATTTTACCCCAGAGAAACCCTTGAAATAATTTCTAGGTCTCAGGGATCCCCTGGTAGGATTAATCAATGGGTCATTGGCAAAACACCTCTTATATTGGTGGTGGTAAAAGGGAAGAATGTTCCCCTTGCAGGGGTGGCCAGAATGACAACCTTGCGGTCATGCCGCTGGATATGCCAAGTGGGGTCGCACCTTTAACTATGCAGTTACCCTCAGATGGAAGGTCTGTTGGCCACAGCTCAAGGAACCCTTTCCCACTCCTAGAGGATTCCTAAGGTTCCATGGAAATGTGGCTGAGAATGGCTGGTCTATTGCAAAGTCTAAAACATTTGTTTAGAGAAGAAAATACCTTAAGAACAATACATTTTAAAGCATTTGCACAAGAGCCACAACTTAATACATTGTGTGAAAGATTCCTAAGGCCCCAATGCACATGGGACCCTTCAGGTCTGGTATGGATTTTAAGGGAACTCTGCACCAACATGTAATAAAAAAGTGGCATGGGGGTCCCTCCAAAATCCATACCAGAATCTTATCCAAGCACGCAACCTTGCAGGGTTGGCCAGAATGACAATAGTATGATATAACGCCCAATGCATGCAGAAACGAAGGTCCGAAACACAGGTCTTCTTTGTTAGTGTACTTTGTCCCTGAACGAAGGTACTAAATGTTGTAATTTCTTCAGTGTTGTCACATAAAAAAGATAGAATAACATATTTACAAAAATGTGAGGGGTGTACTCACTTTTGTGAGATAATGTAAATATATATATATATATATATATATATATATATATATATATATATATATATATATATATATATATATATATATATATATATACACACACACACACACACATATTTTTATATATATAGAGAGACTCATTTTAGTTATTTTTCTAACACCATATTTCCCTTTGACAGCTGCAGCATGCTGGTTACAGCTGTCAGTGTTTCTCTCTCTGTGTGAGAAAGGAAGGTGATCATATGGTTGGGAGACATGCTGATTACGGGGGAAGACCTGGAGCTGTCACTTGACTGCGGGGTCTCAGAACAAGGAAGGCACAGAGGTGACCATTCCTATTTCTCACCTTGAATGGTAATAAACATTCTCATGGTATGGGGTATTGAGCCTAAGATGGTTAACAGCCAGATTATTAAAAACCAAGATTTATTGTACAAGCATACCTTTAAATTTATGTTTAAATAAAAAATACAGAACACTTTAAAGATGAACTCCAGGATGCAGAATTCCCCTTATACTTTAATTGCTTTTCCTCATTAAAACACAACTTTATTTTTTTTTAATTTGTATATTTTTTGTAAAGAATATCTATTTGAAGTTTATGACATCATCGTTTTGGAAGGGAGAAAATACAGTATCTATACCTGTGATGAAGGATTGATGAAATGCTAACATCACTTCCTTTTCCAGTTTGACACCACTGTATCAAACACCAGTTCCCATGATGCAACTGGAAGTGTTTCCTTCAATTGGTAGGAATGTGGACGGGACTCCAGTAGGCGTTAATGTGCACGACAGTCCAGGAGTCTCTTCCTCTTTCAATTACAATTCTCATTGTGGGAGGGACAGACCTGGGGCTTCTGGCCTGTCAATCACGGTGTTATGTCACCGTAGGTGGGGAAGTCCAGGAATTTCTTGACCTGTCATTCATGGTATTGTGCCATAATAGATGGTACAGACAAGGAGCCTCCTGATATGTCAATCATGGTGTTATTTCATTGTGGACAGTACAGGCCGTGAGGCTCTTGGTCAATTGGTTTCTTGGTCAATCAATGATTGTGTTATGTCATTGTGGACAGTACAGACTAGGAATCTCTTAATCTGTCAATTATGTCATCATGGGTGGGAGAGACAAGGAATCTAGTGGCCTGTCAATCATGATTTTATCTTGGAATGAAAAAAAATAAAGGAACACCAACCATAGGATGGACTATGGGTGTCCTAAGGTACTACGGTGCCACGTCCTAGCATGAGTAGAAGATTTTAATATTTGGTGGAATAATGGACTTTATAGGCACCAATGGTTAACACAAAGTATATATATTTTTTTTTTTTATTGATACAAGCCCAGAAAACTGGGTAATTGAATCAACAATTACAGTACAGAAAAACAATATATAAAAAACATATATTTTACTACATTAAAAACATTTAAACGTAGACTTCAATTGGCGTTTTTTGATAAATAGGCGCCTATTTATCAAAAAACGCCAATTGAAGTCTACGTTTGTTCATCAACTGTTGTTGCTGTCCCTTGTGGACTGTTTGTGGATTCAGTATAACCCCTCTGGGTTATTAGCATTTTAGAGATATTCTATGCTTACCAATGTTTTTAATGTAGTAAAATATATGTTTTTTTATATATTGTTTTTCTGTACTGTAATTGTTGATTCAATTACCCAGTTTTCTGGGCTTGTATCAATAAAAAAAAAATTATACTTTGTGTTAACCATTGGTGCCTATAAAGTCCATTATTCCACCCATGATTTTATCTTAACATGGGACAGATAAGGAGCCTCCTGATCTGTCAATCTTGGTGTTATATCATCATGGGCAGGACAGACAAGTAGTCTCCTGATCTGTCGATCATGGTGTTATGACGCCATGTCATAATTGTTATAGGTATTATGGTACAAAGTAATATCGTAATGTGACTGTTCTAGAGGCTACTAAGTAGTAACAATAGATTGTAAGTTTCCCCAAAGTATCTAGTAGGTGATCCATACAAACAATTAACGATATTTGAAGTAAGGGTATAAATTCCCTCAACCAATAAGGTGGAATTAGAACCTCCTGATGATGGCCCTGTGATTGGCCGAAAAGCGTCAAGGTTTTACAGCGTCATCGTGACACACTTCCGCCCATACGAGGAATCGGGAATTGCGCCGAGCGCTGAAAAAGGTGTCTCCTATGTGTGGGCCGATTACCCCATAATTCAATCACCCGCTACACACACCAGGTGCCAGGATATAGGCACATTCAAATGTGAGTGGAAATGTTATATTGTTTTTACAAAATAAAATCGCTTTTAATGGCATTGCGCAATGAGGATCTCTTTCTGTTATCTCCATTCATCCACATGAGGCTCTTCTTTGCATAAGACATCAGCTAACAGACTTCTACAGGGGTATCCCCACATGCTTAAAAGACCACACTAGAGATAGGTGGTCAACTCCTAGGGGCCAGTGTACATCTACAGTATGTGGGGCAGTCTGAGCACATCTGCACACGGATACGTTACTAGGCACAGGCACTTTATACCATCACTTATTGGGACTGCATAAGATATTAATGTGTGTATATTTATGTACCTACACTAAGCACAGCAAATTGTTTTTTATAATCATGGTGCTATGTCATCATGGGCAGGACAGACCAGGAGCCTGCTGATCTGTCATTTATGGTGTTATATCATTATGGGCAGAACAGACAAGAAGTCTCCTGATCTATCATTTATGGTGTTATGTCATCATGGGTGTGGCAGCTCAGGAGTCCCCCAGCCTTTCAGTCATGGGGTTATGTCACAATGGGTGGTACAGACAAGGAGTCTCCTAGCCTGTCAATCATGGTGTTACGTCATCATAAGTGGGATAGACAAGAAGTCTCCTGATCTGTCAATCTTGGTGTCATGTCATCATGGGTGGGACAGACCAGGAGCCTGCTGATCTGTCAATCGTGGTGGCAGGACAAAAATGGGCAGAACAGACAAGGAATCTCCTGATCTGTCAATCATGGTGTTATGTCATCATAGGCAGGACAGACAAGAAGTCTCCTGATCTGTCAATCATTCTGTAATGTCATTATGGGCAGAACAGACAAGGAATCTCCTGATCTGTCAATCTTGGTGTAATGTCATTATGGGCAGAACAGACAAGAAGTTTCCTAATCTGTCTTTTATGGTGTTATGTTATCGTGGGTGTGGCAGCTCAGGAGTACCTCTGCCTGTCAGTCATGGGGTTATGTCACAATGGGTGGTACAGAAAAGGAGTCTCCTAGCCTGTCATTCATGGTGTTATGTCATCATGAGTGGGAAAGACCAGGAGCCTGCTGATCTGTCAATCATGGTGGTAGGTCATCATGGGCAGGACAGACAAGGAGTCTCCTGTTCTGTCATTTATGATGTTATATTATTATGGGAAGGACAGAAAAGCAATCTCCTGGCCTGTCAATTCAATTAGGCAGTAAGAGTAAATGGGACAGACCAGGAGTTTGAGGTGCTAGGGTCCTCCCATCATACTGATTGGCAATGCAATGCCGCTGCCATTGTTAAAAAAAAACTACAATGGAAACATACACAACCGGTGACCCAAACAAGTAAAGAAGTAGGCACATAGGGCCAAATCCACAAAGACCCGGCGTAACGGCGAATTTCTAATTTAAGTTACACTGCCTTAAAATTTCTACCTAAGTGCCCGATCCACAAAGCACTTACCTAGAAATTTCTGGCCGTGTAACTTAAATTCCACCGGCGCAAGGCATTCCTCGTTTGATGGGGGCGATTCCCATTTAAATGAGGCGCGCTCCCGCGCCGGCCATACTGCGCATGCTCGTGACGTCATTTTCCCGACGTGCATAGCGCGAAATTACGTTACGTCGGGCTTTGTGGATTGCGACGGGTCAAAAAATTCAAATTCGAAAAAAAAACGCGTCGCTAGACAGAAGGGTCTGCTTTTACATGGTGTACTAACTTTACACCATGTAAAAGCAGCCCTAATTTTGCGTATGCAACTTAATACTTACAGAGAAAAAACGAAGCAGAAAAGCTTCGTGGATCTCCGTAAGTGCTAATTTGCATACCCGAGGCGGCATTTCGACACGAAATGCCCCCAGCGGTACTGCATCCTAAGATCCGGCAGTGTAATTCAATTACACATGCCGGATCTTCTCCCTAACTATGGAAAACTGATTCTGTGGATCAGTTCCATAGTTAGGACCAGGATACGACGGAGTAACAGCAGTTACTCCGTCGTATCTCTTTTGAGGATTTGGCCCATAAGTCACCAATATTACATACAGGAGATTGGGGACACCGAGCCCTGGAAATGCTGCATGCAACAAAGTGATCAGTCGCTGCAGATTTTATTGGAAAAAGAAGATATTTTGGTAAAGGTAGGAACTGAATTAGAAGGACTAATTAAAACATTTTGCCCAGAGTCCAGCTTTAACATAACTGCTGCTTTGTCTAGCCAATGTAAATTCCACTACTCGTAAATAATCCTTCACTGCCTTGCAAAATATAAGTGGTGACCCGTATTTTCCATATGACCTGTACTGAAGTTTATTGCTTTAGAAGAATAATTGGCAAATGTTTAGTTACTAAAAATAGGTGCCTATAAATCGTGGCTATGAGCGGTTTATGTACTTCCTTTGGATTTGCTGATGGATGACAGTGCATTCTTCTCGCATGGACATACTTTGAAGCAGAAACCACGACCAGGTGTTATACTCTTCATTTAAAATTGTTTTTTTTGGAGAGCTGGATCTTAGCAGGTGTGTATTTCAAGGAAAGTTCCATTTGCTTCAAAATTTGTATATTTACATGATAAACCATGAAGGTCTATGTTGCAAATAAAACATCTAATCTAATTTATGTTATGTCCTAGTATACCTGTAACTATAACAGGAATTACCCAGTCACTTTGACCATTCAGGGGCAAGTGACAGAAGGTGTCGTCAATGGACAAATGTCATGCTCCATTTATTTCTTCCTCAGCAGCTGGGAAAAGTGACACCTGAATCAGGTAATGACGTGACTATCATTGCTCCAGGTTTTTTACTGGCTAGCAGGGATCAGTAAACAGCTGCTTACTTATCTTTCCGGCAAAACCCGCCATGCCAGACCTGAGCCTGCAAGTGTGAGCCATGGTGGGGGTGGCGTAGGTAGTGCCTATTCCAGGCGTCCTTAGATAGTGATCCAGCAGCAGTAAAGACAGCAGCAGCCACTGCTACTTTTACATGGTATTATCTAGGTTGACAAAAACATTTGGTGCACACAAAGTACCTTTATCCCCATTGTGGCTACCACAGCTTTAAAGTCTGCAAAGAGAAACATTCACTATATTGTCAAAAGTATTGGGACGCCGGCCTTTACACGCACATGAACTTTGATGGCATCCCAGTCTTAGTCTGTAGGGTTCAATATTGAGTTGGCACAACCTTTGCAGCTATAACAGCTTCAACTCTGGGAAGGCTGTCCACAAGGTTTAGGAGTGTCTATGGCAGGGGTGGCCAACCAGTGGCCCGGGGGCCACATGTGGCCCGCGGAACCCTCTGATGTGGCCCGCGACCTCCTGCTCTGGAATGGTGGGTTGACAAGCCCAGATCGCAGGTTGCCAACCCGACATACTGCAGCATCAGTGTTGTGAATGGTGGTGGTAGAGGAAGAAAGCGGCTGCGGAGCAGAGCCCCATAGGCCGATGCTTTCTCTACAGCTAGTCTATGGCAAATTAAAGCAGGATAGACACAGGTGCATTATGCTGCACCCACGTTGTGGGTAAACCGCAGCACATCAGGGTGAAAGCAGTCTTAGGCCCTTTTCACACGATCAGCCCAACCAAATAGGACCCTCAATTAACCTCTACAGAGCGACAGATGTCCGTTTACGCTCGCCTACCTCCAATCCAAAAAACAAAAGGGAATTTGTCCCATTCCATCTGGGAGGATTGGAGGACCTATAGAGAAGCCGTGACCTGTCATCCGCCCGCTCCGCTGAATGCGGCCCGCGACTGGTTACCAAATTGCTTAAGTGGCCCTCGCTCTTCAAAAGGTTGGGCACCCCTGGTCTATGGCCTCATATACACGACCGAGAAACTCGACAGAATCCATCAAGAAACTTGGTGGGAGAGCTTTTTTGCCAAGGAAAACGGTCGTGTGTACGTTTTTCATCGAGGAAACTGTCGAGGAACTCGACGAGGAAAAAAAGAGAACAAGTTCTCTTTTTCCTCAATGGGAGTCTCAACTTTCTCATCGTGTTCCTCGTCGAGCTGGTTTTCAACGAGAAACTTGAGCGTGTGTATGCTAAGAAACCCGCGCTTGCTCAGAAAAAAGTATGAGACGGGAGTAAAAGTAGCATTTGTAATGGAGATAACACATTTTTCACGCTGTAACAGACTGTAAAGTGCAAATAGTCTCTTACCAAACTTTTACTTAACACGCAAACACATGAGATTAGCAAAAGCAGCCCCAAGAGTTTAGCCAGTGGAATCGAACTTCCCCTGCCGTTGTATGTGTTGTATGTCACCGCGTTTGAGAACAAGGAGATTTGGTCTTGACAGTGTGTACACAAAGCAAGCTTGTCGAGTTCCTCGACAAGCCTAACAAGGAACTCGTCGAGGAAAACGATGTGTCTCGCCCGACGAGTTACTCGGTCATGTGTACGAGGCCTTTGGGAATGTTTGACCATTCTTCCAGAAGCGCATTTACATAGCTCCCAACAGTCCCTGATTTGGAGGGACTGTTCCTGATTTGGAGCAATGTCCCTCTGTCCCTCTATCCTCCTCATTTGTCCCTAATTTTTATCTGACCTATATAGTTGTATTTAAAATGCATTTTTTATCTTTCAAAAAGTGCTAAACCTTTCATCCAAATTATAAATTGCTGTATTTATAAATTTCAAAAGCCAATATATAGAAATAGTAGTGGTAAAAAAAGTCAATTATGGATTCAATTAACTTTTTTGGGGGTATTCTCCTTTAAGGGAGTGTGGCAGGGGTGTGTGTTCTATTCCTACAAGCATTTGCTAGTAGGTGTCCCTCATTCCCATCTCAAAATGTTGGAAGGTATGCATTTGTAAGGTCGGGCATTGATGTTAGATGAGAAAGCCTGGCTCAAGTCTCCGCTCTAATTGATTCCAAAGGTGTTCTATTGGGTTGAGGTCAGGACTGTGCAGACCAGTCAAGTTCCTCCACCCAAACTTACTCCTCCATGTCTTTATGGCCCTTGCTTTGTGCACTGGTGCACAGTCATGTTGGAATAAGAAGGGGCCATCTCCAAACTGTTCCCACAAAGTTGGGAGCATGAAATTGTCCAAAATTTGTCTTAGTATGCTGACACCTTAAGGCCCCGTACACACGACCGGATCTGTCCGCTGGGATTTATCCGCGGATCAGTTCCAGCAGACAAATCCGGTCGTGTGTACGGCCTAGCGGACATTTTTCGGCGGACATTTGTCCAGCCGACCGGTTTTCAAGCGGATAAAAATTTCTTAGCATGCTAAGAAATCTATCCGCTGGAAACCTGTCTGTTGGACGTGTTCGGTCGTCTGTACAGACTCACCGGACATGTCCGACCGTCCGCCATCCCTCGCATGCGTCGTACTGATTCAACACATGCGTGGAAGCTTTGAACTTCCAGGGCCGCCCACGTCGCCGCGTCATCGTCGCAACGGCACGGCCACGCCCCGCGTATTGTTTACGAGCAGATTTCTGTCTGATGGTGTGTACGACCATCAGACAGAAATCTCCGGGCGGACATGTCCGCTGAAAACGGTCCGGCGGACCGTTTTCAGCGGATTATCCGCCCGTGTGTACGGGGCCTTAGAGTTCCCTTCATTGTAACTAAGGGGCCAAGCCCAACCCCTGAAAAACAACTCCACACCATAATCCGCCCTCTACCAAATGATTTGGACCAGTGCACAAAGCAAGGTCCATAAAGACATGGATGAGCGAGTTTCAGGTGGAGGAACTTGACTGGCCTCAACACAATTTAACACCTTTGGGATGTTGAGACTGCAAGCAAGGTCTTCTCGTCCACATTAGTGCCTGACCTTACAAATGCGCTTCTAGAAGAATTCTCAAACATTTACATAGACACCCTCCTAAACCTTGCGGTCAGACTTCACAGAGTTGAAGCAGGTATAGCTGCAAAGGGTGGGCCAACACAATTTTGAACCCTACGGACTAAGACTGGGAAGCCATCACATGCATGTAAAAGCAGGTGTCCCAATATTTTTGGTAATATAGTGTATCTTGTTGTATAAAGCCAGGGGCGGACTGATCATTGAGTCACTCGGGCACTGCCCGAGGGCCCCATGTCACTAGGGGGCCCCATCAGGGTTGCCAGGCTCAGTAAAACCAGGGACAGTATGTAAAAATCTATGTTTTTTTTACATCTGTCCCTGATATGTCTGAAACCAACATGCTTGTGATGTGAAAATACCGAGATTTTAGCTGCCCCGCCTCTGCACTGCCTCCTGGCGTGGTGGCCATCTGTTAGCCCAGGGGCCCCATAGTCTTCTATTGCCCGGGGGCCCCATGAGTTGTCAGTCCGCCCCTGTAAAAAGCAGTCAATCCCAATCCTCATTTCATTTTTAAACCAGGTCTTCAGAAATGCCAATTGCAATCGGAATGGTTGCTTATAACACCATGTGATGCATTCTGTAACCACAGCTTTTATTTCATGATGATGGAAACCCCGACAGGCGTAAAGGCCCAGCTACCACCGTGACTTCTGTTTCTATGTCATTGGTACATAAAGGAAATAAAAACCTTGTTTAAACTTCTTAAAGAACACTGTGACATAAAATCATATAATACACAGCACTGACATGTTCTATAAAATACAATCTGGAGAATAATTTCCAGCTTTCATATTCCACTTGTGTATTGACTAACATCATAATACTGTCAAATCATACCACTGCCTTATCGCTAAGCAGACGATCAAAATAGAAGGATTTGAACGTTGATCAAATTATGCCTCATTACGAAATGCATTTGAAGTGAATGCTTTTAACGAAGCAACATATTTTTTTTATTTTTTATTATTCAGTCAGTGGGATGTATTATTATCTTGCTGTACTGACTTCTATCATAATTAATGTGTGGGCAAATACTGTTAATGCATCGGCATTAATAGACCAAAGCAATAGAAGCTCTGATGGGAATCAAGTCTTTTTCATGCTCTCTGTTCTCGATAAATATAACGACTTGGTGGTACTTTGATTTGTTTAGTCTCGTTGTAGTCGTTGCTCAGTTAAAGGGCGGTAACGAGAAAATGCAGCTTATACCATACTGGGTTCAAATTGGTGCCAAAATTACCATTAGGGGCACACAGATGCCGCCCCCCCCCCCATCCATGGGCCCGGCCCCTTGATCTACATTCAGAGCACCGCACCATGCATTCCAATTGGTGGAGGTTAAGCATGTGATTAGAGCCAGAGGATTAAAAAAAAAAAAAGTGGGATCAGGGGGCGTAGAGCAGTTGTGTGATAATAGCAAATGAATATTCGTTATTGCCACATTGATCCTCCTCCCGGCCAATCAGGAAGCGGGTCTTGAGACCTGTCACCTGATTGGCTTAAAGGACAGGCGATCCTATTGGATGCTTAGGAGGAGGAGAGAGGAGACGGACACCAGAAGTTGTTGTGATGCAAAAGATGAGGAGAGGACACAGGAGCCGCTGCCCGTCGCCCATAGCTGTAGATTCAAATTGGTGCCAAAATGACCATTAGGGGCACACAGATGCCGTCCCCCCATCCATGGGCCCGGCCCCCTGATTTACATTCAGAGCACCGGACCATGGATTCCAATTGGGGGGGGTTAAGCATGTGATTAGAGCCAGAGGCTCTAATAGGATTAAAAAAAAAGGGTGGGATAGGGGGGCGCAGAGCAGTTGTGTGATAATAGCAAATTAATATTCGTTATTGCCACATTGATCCTCCTCCCGGCCAATCAGGAAGCGGGTCTTGAGACCTGTCACCTGATTGGCTTAAAGGACAGGCGATCCTATTGGAAGCTTAGGAGGAGGAGGGAGGAGACCACCGCCAGAAGTCATTGTGATGCAGAAGAGAAGGAGAGGACACAGGAGCCACTGCCCGCCACCCATAGCCCGTAGGAGAGCTGCCCACCCACAACCTAGAAGGAGTAGTGACGGGCTGGATGACCAACCTCCAGCCGCCACTGTTTGCAGCCAATCCTTATAGGAAGAAATTTTGCTCCAAACGCCTAAAACGGAATTGGTAGCAGAGAAGGGTAAGGCCATGTTCATATAGGTGTACTACAGAGCATGCCCCTGTGAGGGCCGTGTTTGCCTGCACAGGGTTGCACAGGTTTTCCCTGCATCCCCATTAAGGCAGTCCCATTCATGTCAAATGGGAAGAAGCTGCTACATGAACTCAGCTGCTGCTCCCATAGACATCCATGCTGAAGCGTGTGCACAGCCATGAATGAACACTGTCTGAATTCGGGGACATGCACCCGTGTCCGCATGAATGTGCAGATTGCAACAAAAGCATTTTATTTTTTTTTATATAACAAGCTATTCATTTTAAGGTCTCTATGCACAGATGTCAAAAACACAGCTTTTATAGGCATATTTTTTTTTTCTGCCTTTAGACTCCCCTCTATGTTTGCCTATGTGGACGCATAGGCTAACATAGAAGAGAGTCTAGAGGCAGAAAAAAACCTGAAAAAAGAAAACAAATGCAGGCACCTTGTCTAAGGACTGGTGATCTGCAATATACAGTATTACATTTTTTCTTGCAAGCCTGCTAGAGCGCCCCCATTGCAAGCTGCTTGCTTTGTGGGCAGAAGGAATGGGCCAGGAGCGCCGTTAGAGAACCCTAGAGGAAGAGGATCAGGGCTGCTAAGAGTAGGTAAGTATAACATGTTTATTTTAAAAAAAAAATGCATTTAATCTCTTGCCTACTGAGCACTTTTACCCCCTTCATCCCCAGGCCAATTTTCAGCTTGCAGCGCTGTCGCACTTTGAATGACAATTGCGCGGTCATGCAACACTGCACCCATATGACATTTTTATCATATTTTCTTACACAAATAGGGCTTTCTTTTGGTGGTATTTAATCACCACTGGGCTAAATTAAAGGGTTTGTAAAGGACATTTTTTTTAAATAACAAACATGTCATACTTACCTCCACTGTGCAGTTCGTTTTGCACAGAGTGCCCCCTATCCGCATCTTCTGGGGTCCCTCGGCGGCTGTCTAGGTCCTCCCCGCAATTAATCACCACAGTCATGCGAGAACTCGCATGGTGGTCACTAATTGCGGGGGCGCTCCCGTTATACAGCGAGCGGCCATAGCCGTCCGCTCGTGGTATCACTCTGCCCCACCCCAAGGGCGTGCCGCGTCACTGGATGTGATTGACAGCAGTGCCAGCCAATGGCTGCGCTGCTCTCAATCCATCCGAGCTAGCCAATCAGTGGCCAGGCTGAGCGGCAAAGAGAATATCGGGACCGTGCGGGACTTTCGAGGGGTCAGGTAAGTATAACGGGGCTCGGGGGGGGGCGGCAACATCAGATGTTTTTTACCTTAATGCATTAAGGTGAAAAAACATTTTCCTTTACAACTCCTTTAATGAAAAAAGAACACAAATTTTGAAAAAAAAACAAAAAATGTTCATAGTTTGTTATAAAATTTAACAAACAGGTGATTTTGCTCCTTCACTGATGTGCGCTGATGAGGTGGCACTAATGAGCCGGCACTGGGGGGCACTGATGAGGAGGCACTGATGGGCAGCACTGATGGGTCCTGATAGGCAGCACTGATGGGCACTGAGGCCCCGTACACACGGTCGGACAAAACCGATGAGAATGGGCCGACGGACCGTTTTCATCGGTTCACCTCTGAAGTGGCCTGATGGTCATCATGATATGTGTACACACCATCAGTTCAAAATCTGATCAGGTCAGAACGCGGCGACGTAAAACACACGACGTGCTGAATAAAACGAAGTTCAATGCTTCCAAGCATGCGTCGACTTGATTCTGAGCATGCGCGGGTTTTGAACCGATGCTTTTCTGTACTAACCATCGGTTTGGTCCGATGGGGCAGCGGTCCATCGGTTCGGTTTTGAAGCATGTTTTAAAATTTTGAACCAAAGGAAAACAGACCGATGGTCTATGCACACGGTCGGTTTGGTCCGATGAAAATGAACTTCGGTTCATTCTCATCGGTTTGGTCCGACCTTGTGTACGGGGCCTGATAGGTGAGACTGATGGGCAGCACTAATAGATGACACTGATGAGGAGGCACTGATTGGCAGCACTGATGAACACTGATTGGCAGCACTGATGAGCACTTATAGGCAGCACTGGTGGGCACTGTTGGAACTGCACTGATCATCAGGACACTGATGATGAGTGCCCTGATTATCAGTGTAGATGTCCCTTTCACACAACCTGGTTACTGGCTCTCCTCTCCTCATGCCGTCAGCGTAAGGAAAGGAACACCGATAACCACCTTTTGTTTACATCGTGATCAGTTATGGTTGGGCTGATCACGTGGTAAAGGGCCACTGTGATGGGCTCTTTACCCTGATCTGTGATCAGCTATGTTCTAAGAATGCAATCGCCAGGAGGACGTCACAGGATGCCCTACCAGAACTGGCTGACCGCACTGCAGCTGTCATTCCGTTATAGCGTGGTAAGGAAGTGGTTAATATCATTTTGTGTCTTTTATATTGTCATGAAGTTCAGCTTTAAAGTGGAATGCCAGCTTTGTTGAGGGAAAAACAATCCCTCTAGGTAAACTATATAGATCAGAGAGATTTTGAATAAACTTTTTTTTCTTCTGAAAGAAATTGCTGTTTTGATGATTTTCCTCAGATTTTTTTTCTGAGTGAGAGGATCAGCCTTCATCATTAACACCTAAGTAATCTTAATATTTTAATGAGAAAAACTGCATCTCTTATCACGGTTTTACACATTTCCTTTTTATAATTTAATAGATGTGTGATTAGGTCGAAATGATCCAATCTGCGTACGATCGAATAGCCATTAATTCTCTTTTGGATGATTTTGACTCTATTTAAATCAGATTCAATCAAACTGAAACAATCGGCCAGGGTGGGAAATTATTGATCATTTTGCATCAATCGAGAAGCGCTGAGATACATTTTTCATGAATACGAATGAATCGATCAGATTACATGGTGGCTAGAGAGATGCATTCATTAACTTATAATTATACTTTACAATAATATCCCAGCTAAGAAGCTAGTGGAGATGACTGGAGTAGCAGTGCTTACTACAGTAAATTTCCAACTTCTAAAGCAGTGGTCTCCAAAGTGTGGCCCGGGGGCCAGATGTGGTCCTTTGATTCCCTTTATCTGGCCCTTGGAGTAAGGTGACCAGATTTTTTAAATGAAATCCGGGAATATATTTATTTATATTGGCAACTGGTAAACTATTTTATAAGCATATTTTCCTCAAATGATATATGCAGTGTATGTGGTATGTGTTTATGCAATGATTGTATGATATATACATTCATGGGTGTGCGCAGCCTATTGCATTAGGGTGTGCACCCCAAATCTCAAACATATTTGCATGTGTATATACAGTATACTGATGGTGTCAGCAGAACGGTGGACGGTGTCAGTAGGGCAGAGGACAGTGTCAGTAGTTTTTTTTTTTTTAGGAGCCCCATTAGGGAGCTTCGGTGAAATATTGGGGGTATTTTTCTGTGCATTACTGCATGTTTAACGCACTATATTCCAGTGTGTTACTGCACAGTTAATGCAGCATATTTCTGTGCATTAGTGCACGTTTAAAGTAGTATATTTTGGTGTGTTATGTGCCGTTTAATGCTGTATTTTTCTGTGCGTTAGTGCCAGTTTAATGTAGTATTTTTTGGTACAATGTGCACCACACAGGGTGATTAGGGTGTGCCCAGGCACACCTGGCACACCCTGTGCGCATGCCTATGTATACATTATTTCTCACATTTTGTCCATGGGATAAAAAAAGATACTTCTTAGAATTTTTGGGGATATGACTACCTGTCCCCAGAGGAAATAAGGTCCCTGGGGACAGGGAGTCATATTCCCAAAAATTCCAAGAAGTATCTGCAGCACCTGTGTGCTTAAACTTTGTTTGCACAGGAGGCGGAATGGATGCAGCCGACTCGGGTTTGGGGGGGGGGGGACACTGAGCTGAGTGGTACTGCATGGAGCACGAGAGAGGGACCCGGAGGAGCCGGCTGAGCACACGAGCAGGGAATGTGGGACAAAGAGCAGCCAGTACGGTAGCTACCCACCCCCAGAGATGGCTCTTTAAATTAAATTAGCCCAGGGATGGACTGACCATTGGGACTACAGGGAGTTTCCCGGTGGGCCGATGGCTCAGTGGGCCGGCTTCAGTGACAGCGGACTACTGCCCCCCTCCGCTCCTCTGTCTCTTCCTTCCTGCAGCGCTCACCTCCTCTCCCTCCCTGCAGTGCTCACCTGGGGGGAACAACGAAGCAGGGGGAGGACCAGAGGAGCAGGGAGGACGACAGAGGAGTATGGGGGAGGGGACAGACAGCTGACTCAACAGCTATGGCCTGGGAGTTTCTCACTTCTGCCTAATCTTGTCCCATAAGGGGGGGGCACCAAACTGATTCTTTGCCCCGGGTGAAATAATGTCTAACTTCCCCACTGGTAATGCCTATAAGAGTACCAGTATCAGCCGTTCTACTCTAATAAAGTAAAACGGCTAGTGAAGGGGGAGAGGGGGCTTGGGTGGCCGGGTGGGGGGGGATGGGTGCGGGAGTTGTCCGGCCGCCATGGGAGAGACCTGTCAAAGTGGGCCAGTCTGGATGAAGTCCAGGGCCTAATTTCTGTCCCAGTCCAGCCCTGAATTAGCCTAATGAAAGATCCGCCTCTGCCGCCCCTTTCAAATCACTGCCTGTCCAATGGACCCAGCGGGACCATCCCTGCAATCCAGGGACAAAACCGGGGACAGACTTGGTCTGGGGACAGTGTCCTCAGTCCAGGGGACTGTCCGCAGAGACATGGGACATCTGGTCACCCTACCTTGGAGCACTATTCCACCAGCTGACTCCAATGATGGGTACCATTACCCCCTGCAGACACCATCAATAAGGCTCTATTCTTTCATTTGATACCAACAATGGGGCACTATTCCTCCTAATAAAAGCAATGAGGAGTCACTGATGTCTGGGTATTTTCTACTCCCATTGGCCACAGTCTGGCCCCTCTAAAGCCTGAAGAACAGCTAACTGGCCCTTTCTTTAGAAGTTTGGAGACCCCTGTTCTAGAGGGATCCCACACGTATGGTACATGCATAGTTACATTGGCATAAGCTGGTCCAATTAAACTATTTAAAAACATCCATACCGTATCTTATTTCAAACTTTGATCCAGCCATTGAAGTGACAGAAGGAGCAATGCAATGAAATATGTCAGCCCAATGTAGTGTTTGACCATGAGGAGTCCCAACTTGCACCTGGGAAGCCAGCATGAATATTACATCCATCTTGATCAATATAAATGATGGGTAAGACTATTCTTTTCTTTTGGACAGGCTTTATGCCTTGGTTGTCAGACACCTAATGACCCTTTATAGTATGATCTAGAAAGACCAAAACATTGAATGGAGACAGTGTTTTTACACCATTACTAGGCTGAACTGCTGCACTCGTGGGAGCAGTATATATTTTCAGCCATGACCAGGGGGAGTTTGATATATACTTACCTTTGTGTGAACTTCAGTGACGCACTTTTAGCAATTTAGGGCAGATGTTGCTGCCTAGCACATGATAACAGATCACTTCTCCTGTGCTTTAACAGACATTTTTATGGCTGCTATATAAATCTAAAACTCACCTAGGGATGAAATCCAATCCTAAAGGGATATATGTTGGATATATTTCTAAGGGATACTTTATTATTTGCAGTCTGGATTCTAGTGTTGCTGTTTTATTGGACCACGTAGGTCAAGTGGCTTCACTCCTGCTGGTGATTATGAAATAAGGAGAGTCCTCCTTATATTGATGGTCCTTAGGAACTCTTTTCTAAATAAAACAACAGTTTTAACTGGCACAACAATGCATTTTTTTTTCAAATGTCATAGTTACATAGTTACATAGTTAGTCAGGTTGAAAAAAGACACACATCCATAAACCATAAAAATAAATAAAATAAAAATTCCACAAAATTCCAAACAATTCCATATACCCAATTCTATACCCACAGTTTATCCAGAAGAAGGCAAAAAACCCCAGCAAAGCATGATCCAATTTGTTACAGCATGGGATTCCTTCCTGATCCCCCGAGAGGCAATCTGATTTTCCCTAAATCAACTTTACCTATAAATGTTAATACCCAGTAATATTATGTACATTTAGGAAAGTATCCATGCCGTTTTTAAAGCAATCTACTGAGCCGGCCAGAACCACCTCTGGAGGGAGTCTATTCCACAATTTCGCAGCTCTTAGGCCGCGTACACACGGTCAGTCAAAACCAATGGAAACGGACTGAAGGACCGTGTGTGGGCCCCATCAGTCAGTTATCCTTCGGTCCCAAAATTTAGAACTTGCTTTAAAATTCAACCGATGGACGCCTAACCGGTCAAAACCGATGGTTAGTACGCAAAAGCATCGGTTAAAAACCGTGCATGCTCAGAATCACGTCGACGCATGCTTGGAAGCTCTGAACTTTTTTTTTTTTTGTGTATTTTGTGCGTGTACTCGAGAGAGGAGCCGGACTGCAGGAGTTGGGAGTAGGCAGGTCTCCCCCAGAGGCAATCTGCCACCTTTCTCCATGCCCCGGGTGGCAATGGTGGGTGTGTGAGGGGGTCCTCCCACACAGCCCGCCCTACCTGCTCCGCTTTGAAGCCCAACGGGGCAGAGGGACTTCCTATAAGGGAGTGAGAGGATCTAGCCGGCTCAACCAGCCCCGTTAGGCCTTCGCCTCTCTTTTTAGAGACCGCGTGGTCAAAGTGCGTGCATGTTAACCCAATTTCGAGTGCGTGTAAGTGTGGTGGTTTTTGTGGGAGGGGGGTGGGCGTACTAAGTGCAAGCTTACCTCGCATAGCACACCCACCGGGAGCCGGGCTGAGACCACCAAACTCAATTCACATGTAGCTGAGACCGGGATCCGAACCTCTAGCTGCAGAGGTGAATGGCTTGTCAGCGCAGTGCCAATCGCGTTGAGCCACCGCAGCTCCCTGGAAGCTCTGAACTTCATTCTTCTCTGCACGTCGTTGGGTTTTACATCACCGCGTAGGACTCGATCGTTTTTTTAACTGATGGTGTGTAGGCACATCAGACCATCAGTCAGCTTCATCGGTTAACCGATGACAACGATCCTTCGGACCGCTCTCATCGGATGGACTGATCGTGTGTACAGGGCTTTACTGTCTCTTTTCCTCTAGACGTAAAGAGTGCCCCTTGTCCTTTGTGTTGACCGTAAAATGAAAAACTCAACATCAAGTTCACTATATGGACCCCTTTTATATTTGTACATGTTGATCATATCCCCCCCCTAATCTCCTCTTCTTAAAGCGGGGGTTCGCCCTGTTAAAAAAAAAAAAAACGTTTTTTTTTATTAGACCATTAAATTCGGCATCGTAGCGCGAGCTACGGTATGCCGGTCTTACATTTTTTATGCCCGTACTCACTGTGGTATCGCTGATTGAAGAATCCGGGGAATGGGCGTTCCTATGGTGAGAGAAGGTGATTGACGGCCGGCCCTGGCACGTCACGCTTCTCCGGAAATAGCCGAAATAGGCTTGGCTATTCACGGCGCCTGCGCATAGCCTGTGCGCAGGCGTCGTGAATAGCCGAGACCTACTCCGGCTGTCTTCGGGGAGCGTGACGTGCCAGAGCCGGCCGTCAATCATCCTCCCTCTCCATAGGCACGCCCATTCCCCGCGGGAGTCGATTTCTTCAATCAGCGATACCACAGTGAGTACGGGGATTAAAAATTTAAGACCGGCATACCGTAGCTCGCGCTACGATGCCGAATTTAATGGTCTAATGATGGAAAGGAGGGTGAACTACCGCTTTAAGAGTGAATACACACAGTTTCTCTAATCTTTCCTCATAGCTGAGCTCCTCCATGCCTCTTATCAGTTTGGTTGCCCTTCTCTGCACTTTCTCCAGTTCCCCGATATCCTTTTTGTGAACTGGTGCCCAAAACTGAACTGCATATTCCAGATGAGGTCTTACTAATGATTTGTACAGGGGCAAAATTATATCTCTGTCTCCCTGGAGTCCATACCTCTCTTAATACAAGAAAGGACTCGCTTTGGAAACCGCTGCTTGGCATTGCATGTTATTATTGAGCTTATGATTTACCAAAACTCCCAAATCCTTCTCCACTACGTTCATAGTAAAGTGGTTTTAAAAAAAAAAAAAGGATTGGTAGATAAGACTTTTTTGCATGTACAGTATATTCTTGCATAGGATTATTTGGAACCCTTTATTGGCTAACAGGTTATATTCACATTTTTGGGATGATATAAAGATCCTTTCTCCTGGTTTTATATGAAATGATTAAATCCTGAAGAAGGTATTTAAGAAATCCTGAAAGTTAGATTTTTTTTCATCTTTGAGTTAGCTAGTAAAGGCTATAACTTAGATCTTGTAAATTAATGAATGACTAACCGAGTACAATATTTAAATACAGTACTGCTGTGTAAGATCATTGTAAGAATTCAATACAATATTGGGTCCCGTGATGTTTTATTTATGTGGGGTTCATCTTAAAGGACAACTGTACCTGTGCCACAAGTTGTCCTTTAGGGCATGACTCATTCTTCTTACACACGATCATTTTTCGGCATGAAAAAAACTATGTTTTTCGGCATGTAGAAAAAACGTTGTTTTTTCCAACTTCATCATTAAAACGACGTTGCCCACACACTATCATTTAAAATGCTCTAGCAAAGCGTGGTGACGTACAACACGTACGATGGCACTTTAAAGGGGAAGATTTTCTGTTTGTAGAAGACGATTCGCGCTTTTCTGTCTGTTACAGCGTGATGAATGTGCTTACTCCATTACGAATGGTAGTTTTACCAGAACGAGCGCTCCCGTCTCATAACTTGCTTCTGAGCATGCGCGGGTTTTTAACGTCGTTTTAGCCCACACACGATTATTTTTTACAACCTGAAAAACGAATAGTTTAAAACGTCGTTAAAAAATGCAGCATGTTGGAAAAAAAAATGTGAAGCCCACACACGATCATTTTAAATTACATTTTTTTAAAACGTTGTTTTTTTCATGCCGAAAAATATTCGTGTGTACGTGGCATAAAGCCTCATACACACAATTGGATTTTCTGCAGACAAAGCATCAGACTTTTCTCCGATGGGCGTCTGCCTGGATTTTGTCTTGCATACAAATGGCACACAATTGCCGGCCAACAAACATGAACGTAGTGATGTACTAGATGTACTACAAGGTTTTTCAGCTCTTGAGCGCCACCCTTTGGGAACGTTCTGCTAATGTCCTGTTTGGTGAGCATTGATTCCGAGCATGCGTGTTTTTACTTTGGACTTGTGTACACACGATCGGAAAATCTGACAACACACTGTTGTCCATGGAAAATTTTAAAGCCTGTCATCCAACATTTGTCCACTGAAAATTCGACAACAATTGTCCGAAGGAGCATACAAGCGGTCAGATTTTAGGCCATCGGTCTGTCAATGCTCACCAAACATGACATTAGCAGAAGGTGCCCTAAGGGTGGCGCTCAAGAGCTGGAAACCCACGTAGCACGTCTAGTATGTCACTATGTTAATGTTTGTTTGTCGACAATTGTGTGCCGATTGTATGCAAGATGAGTTCCTGGCCTACGCTCTTCAAACAAAAGTCCTACGCTTTGTCCACAGAAAATCTAGGCTTCAGTGTAATCCGCCTGGTCTGATATTTAACCTCTACACCTGTTCCAGCAATATTCACTGTTTGGCCATCGCAGAAGCCACACAACTTTTTTTCCCGAAAGGTGTGCTCTTTATCCTGGGCATACAGAATGTTCTCCCTTTTATTCCCAAGGGGAGATCTACATTCTTTAGGATCACTGGAGACGAGTATGGCCACCCATAGGAATGCATAGGGCTGCAGCACAAATGTATATGATGAAGAGGACCTGGCAAGAATTATTTTGTAGGAAAACCTATGAGGCTGCATGCAAGATCACACAATGAATATCACTAGCATGTGGATAAAGTATTAGACCAGATGATCTGTACTTAGGGGGTGGCACATACATACTGTAAACATGTAGATTGGCAGGATGGTGTCATGGATATGCAATAAAGTCTGGCAGCTTACCTGTCTCCATGTGTTCATTAGAGGCCTGACTCTCTTCCTGGCTGTCTTTTATCACCTTTCTCCCTGTATGGCTCCACCCCAGGCCATCACAGGAAGCCTATATTAACCACTGCACTGCTAGTCTGCTTTGCTGTTCAACCTTGTTGTTAGCTTAAGTTCCTGTCTGCAGTCTGCTACGTTTACCTTTCTGTGTACCGTTTTTGGCTCGTCCCTGACTTCTCCTGTTTGCCTGTGACCCTGACCTTTTGCCTGTCCCTCGGTTACCCTTGTCTGCCTGTTGCCCTGACCTCAGCTTACCCATCATTATCGCTTGTCCTGGTTGCTGCTTCCCCTCTCTCCCTGCGGAGCGTGACCTAGGGGATCCCAGGGGTCACGACCTGGATCCAGCTGCAGCGAATGCCATCCTCACCACTAGAGGATCTGGTGAAAACAAAGCTGGGTCTTAGACTCCGCGCCCTGGGGAATCTTGGGTTCACGCTTCCTCTCTGATTGCAGCAGTCGGCCATAGGGTTCACTACCCTGTGGTGCATCCCTGACCCCAACGGGGTGCACTTGACAAATGGTAAAATGGACAAAGGGGAATATTTATATTTCAACCTTTAACAATCTTTGTAAATTATTCCCACAGAACCCTGTTACACTGGAAGGAATTAAAACAGCAGAATCAGCCAAGAGTGTTAATCTGCAGCCTACACAACAAAAATTCTAACCGTAGACTGTTGACAGTTGCTTAGCAGCATTTACAAGCATGTCAAAGTGCCTTGTGTTACGCTACACCCTAAACATATTAGATGTGCGTGAAATATTATATTCGTACACACTTCCAGAATCCAGATGGCAACATTCAACAACTATCCGAACACTGAAAGACCTTTCTTATCCCCTTTCAGTCGTCTACACAGTGCACCATGCATGTAATGGTGCGTGACCTATATTTAAATGCCATTAAATTTTTCCTGTTTATGTCACTTTCAATCAGGCAGCATTTATTTTCTACATATTCTTAAACCGCTCTCGGCTTTTGAAAAAAAATATATATAATTGACCTTTTGGAAAACGAAGAAAAAAAAAAAAAAGGTTATCTCTAAACAGGGAGATCCGAGAATGAAGAGGAAAAAATCTGCAAGTTAATCAAATTAAAATTCAATGCATGCATTTTAATTAGGGCTTATCAAAAGAAGCCCAGTGGTTTCCAATTGAAACACACTGAAGTATGTTCTAGAGGAATTACATATCACAACTTGAGCCACCTAAACTATTTTGATGGAGGAAAAGCAGAATCAGTGAAAATTAATTATCTGTGATTCAAAAGAATAAGTGTATGCTAATTTAAATCATTTCTGCCAATGGAAAAATGTGTAGCGATCATTAAGCCTCTTCAATATTTTAAGTTTTTTCTTTTTTTTTGCAGGCTGGATGCAATAAATGAAGATCATGGTCTATTTGCTACTGTACCAGGAAATTAATACACAATATGAAGAAGTTCATAAATGCATTTGCTTCATGTATGCCTTTGAAAGTTTAAGTGGGATAGTTTTTATTTATTTTTTAAAGCAAAAAGATAAATGTGATAATGTCGATAGTAAACAGATTCTATCTAGTGTTCTCTGAGAATATGAAATGAGGAATCCGATTGGTCACTGGGTGGCAGCAACACTTTTCTCCAGGCAGGGCCGTTTGAAGGAATTTGGGGGCCCCAAGCAAAATGGGGGCCCCCAAGCACCCCCCCGCACGCAAAGCCTACGTTAGCGCTACACTAATTTTTACACCCATGTTCTTACTCCTCCCCCCCTCCCTAGTCCCTAATGTTTTTCTATTCTCATCTCTCTTTCTTCCCTGTAGGCTGTCGCTGTAGCGTGTCCAAGCTCCTCTTCCTCCTGTCAGTCAGGTGTTCTATCATTATGGGTCCCCAGTTCCCAATCATATAGTGCCCGAGCTGGGCCGGGTACCGTGCGGTACAGGAGATTCTGTTTCCTGTGTTCCTGGCTGGACTGAAAGGAAGTAAGCACTCAGTGTGCACTTCCTGTCAGTCAGGACCGGGAACAGGAAACTGAATCTCCTGTACCACGTGCGGTACCCGGCCGGACTGACAGGACTCCAGGAGGAAGGAAGAGGAGCTCGGCCACGCTACAGCCTGGGAAGGGGAAGTTGGGGGCCCCAGGCCAGCTCGGGGCCCCAAGCAATTGTTTGTTTTGCCTGTCCTGTAGCGACGGGCCTGCCTCCAGGTTTTCTACAAAGGAACATATTTAGAGTATGAAGCAACAAGTCATCCTTAAAGGGGTTGTAAAGACAAAAATATTTTTCTATTAAATTAAAGTCTGACAGTAGCTGATAAAGTAAAAAGTAATGTTTTGCATTATAACTAGTTTGATACCTGTTGAAATCGAGCTGTTTTATTCACCTCTGTCACTCCTGAATCATTATTCTCACTGACTTCCTGGTTTGCAGTGCGCATTCATTCTTGCTACATCACGGCCTAATGGGAACTACAGTTCACATTAGGCTTAGCCTCCATGCCTGTGAGGGATAAGAGAGCATCTTCACGCAGGGCTGTAGTCATAGGGAGGGGGTGAGCACATTCTGCTTTCCACCATGCAAAACAGCTCAGGTGCTGGTGGAAAGCAAGAAGAGGAGAGACAGGAAATGGCATTTTCAAACCTGGATTACTGTATTTTGGAGGTCAAAAGGAAAAACGAGGTAAGTGATATTTAAATGCTCTTGCTTACAGCAATCAATTGATCTAATAAAAAACGAACCTTTAGTGTTCCTTTAAGGGCTCGTACGTATGTGTGGCAGCATTTGCCGCCCCTCTGAAAAGCAAAATGTGGTGGAACACTTTTCAGAGGCATTTGATAGGCCGTAAGTAGACAATGTGGTTGATTTACTAAAACTGGAGAGTGCAACCCCGGTGCAGCTGGGCATGGTAGCCAATCAGATTCTAACATCAGCTTGTTCAAATAAACTTTGACAAAAAAAAATCTGGAAGCTGATTGGTTACTATATAGAGCTGGTGACGTTAGCAAAATAATTGGTGATCCCTCTACCTCCTGATAGGATTGGCTACTCTCACCTTAAGGCATGGACTTCTGAATTACCAGGTAATCATGCAAGCAGAAATTAATGCCGCAGGTAAACCAAATAGCATATATTCATGTCAGATACAGTAAATAGAGAAGAAAGATCTAAGTGCGCTCCGTTTGATCAATACTAAAAATGTATTGAGTATAAACGCGAACTACTCACATAAAAGAAGCTTGAACGGCAGCATATAATACAAACACTAAATGTTTGTTTCCAAAGGATGGCAGCGGGCGACGTCAGACAGCTCCTCCCCTGTACGCGTTACGTTTCCACGAACTTCCTCTGCGGGGCGGAGGAAGTTTGTGGAAACGTAGCGCGTACGGGGGAGGAGATGTCTGAGTCAGACATCTCCTCCCCCGTACGCGCTACGTTTCCACAAACTTCCTCCGCCCCGCAGAGGAAGTTCGTGGAAACGTAACGCGTACAGGGGAGGAGCTGTCTGACGTTGCTCGCTGCCATACTTTGGAAACAAACATTTGGTGTTTGTATTATATGCTGCCGTTCAAGCTTATTTTATGTGAGTAGTTTGCGTTTATACTCAATAGATTTTAGTATTGATCAAACAGAGAGCACTTAGATCTTTCTTCTCTATTTATGGTCCGAAATTCTTGCTGACTTCCGAGGAATCTGACATGAATATACGCTATTTGGTTTACCTGCGGCATTAATTTCTGCTTGCATGACTACCTGGTAATACAGGAGTCCATGCCTTAAGGTGAGAGTAGCCAATGCTATCAGGAGGTAGAGGGATCACCAATTATTTTGCTAACGTCACTGGTGAAGTTTGTCTGGAATTTGTTTTTTTTTCACTTTTTATTTCACTTTGTCATTTGGACTTTTTCACACAATTTTTGGATTTATTGCATCATTTGGAATTTTGTACATTATATTTGTATTTTTGCTCTGCACTTAACATTTTTATTTTACGCATTTATTGGATTTTGTGGATTTCCTTCCGTGTTCAGCTTGCATTTAAATAAGGGGGGATTATTATAAGTTTTTTTTTTTGCGCTGATTGCACCTTTTTTGCTTTTACTATATAGAGCTGCACCAGATTTGGCACTCTCCAGTTTTAATAACTCATCCCCAATATTTTGCGTCCTGACTGCCTAATTTATCCTTGTAAATGCTGCACCATCGCATCACAATTGTGTGCATTGTACACAGGACCGCTGATAGGCCAGTACCGGGCCTGGCCAGCAGGGGGGCCAGGGCAACCTGAACAGAGAACTAATTAATGTGAACAAAAAACAAAATCCTCCAGCCACCATGAAGAACATCATCTGTCCGATTGCACCAACCGCCCCCTGCCCCCCTTCTTAGTGAGGGGAGGGACTATTTTGTCTATTTCGGGCACAGAAGAATGTTTCTTCCGTGCCCGCTCCTAATGCTGGCTCAAGTCCCGGCCAACGCATCCTCCATATTGCCTTCCCTGGTGCAGCTGAGTGGTTCCTCCCCCTCTGCTCTGTTCATCACTCGACCTAAGAGAAGAAGCAGTGATGCGAGCGGCGGCGGCGGCAGAAGAAAAAAAGCAGCTGGCATCTGACTGGAATATTTTTTGGACACTCGCACTCCAGTCCAGGCAGCAGCAGGATCAGGGTGGAAGTGACTCCTGGGACCCGGTTAACACAGGTGTGTGCTTGGGGAGGGGCGGGGGGTGCCACCCATTTTGGCAATGCCGTAATGTGCTGCAGACAGTACCACCCATTGCGCCAATGCCATAATGTGCTGCAGACAGTGCCACCCATGCTGCCAATGCCATAATGTGCTGCAGACATTGCCACCCATGCTCCCAATGGCATTATTGTGTGAAATTACATACCTGTACGTCATTTCGTGCAATAGACAGCTTGGGGGCGGCACACCTCCAATCAGCGGGTCCGGCGGACCCAATGTCCATCGGGACCTGCCGATCATTCCCCAGAGGGGCAGAATGGTGCATATGTAATCAAGGCAGATCGCTGTTATGACAGGGGTGAACATAGAGATCTTGGGTTCCTGCTTAGCAGGAACACGGATCTCTATGTTCACCCAGTCAGTCCTCCCCCACACAGTTAGCAAGCACCCCCTAGGGACACACTTAACTCTTTGATCGCCCCAGTGTTAACCCTTTCCCTGCCAATGTCATTAGTACAGTAACAGTGCATATTTTTAGCACTGATCACTGTAATATTGTCTCCGCCGCAATGTTGCAGTCCCGCTAAAAATCGATGATCGCCGCCATTACTAGTAAAAAATAAAAATGCCATAAAAATATCCCATAGTTTGTGATAACTTTGGCGCAAACCAATTAATATACTCTTATTGTTTTTTTGTATGTAGCAGAATACATATTGGCCTTAATTGAGGAAGATTTTTTTTTTTTTTTTATTGTATTGGATGTGTTTTATAGCAGAAAGTAAAAACTGTTGTTTTTTTTTTCAAAACCGTTGTACTTTTTTTTTCTAGAGCTAAAAATAAAAACTGCAGAGGTGATCAAATACCACCAGAAGAAAGCTCTATTTGTGCGGAAAAAAGAACATAGGGCCAGATTCATGAAAAATTGCGGCGGCGTAACGTATCCCCTTTACGTTACTCCGCCGCAAGTTTTCGTCGTAAGTGCTTGATTCACAAAGCACTGAAGTGTTACCTTGGGCGGCGTAACGTAAATCTGTCCGGCGCAAGCCCGCCTAATTCAAATGGGGCGTGTGTCATTTAAATTAGGCGCTCTCCCACGCCAAACGTTCTGCGCATGCTCCGTGTGAAAATTTCCCGCCGTGCTTTGCGCGAAATGACGTCGCCCCGACGTAATGTTTTGAACGGCGACGTGCGTTACGTCGTTTCGTATTCCCGGATGTCTTACGCAAAAAAAAAAAATTGAAATTCTACACGGGAACGACGGCCATACTTTAACATGGCTGGTCTAAATGTAAGCCATGAAAAAGCAGGCTTATGTTTGTGATGTGAAAAACCGACTAGCAACGACGTAACTAACGCGCGTACCTTCGTGGATCACCGTAAAAAAGCTAATTTGCATACCTGACACTGGAAAACGACGCAAACTCCACCCTGCAGTGGCCGAAGTATTGCATCCTAAGATCCGAAGGCATACGAAGCCGTACGCCTGTCGGATCTTAGCCAAAAGCTGTCGTATCTTGTTTGTGAATTACAAATAACGATACGACACGGCAAATTTGAAAGTACACCGGAGTATCAGGAAATATTCCGGCATACCTTTTCTGTGAATCTGGTCCATACATTTTATTTGGGTACAGCATTGCACGGTCACACAATTTTTACTTAAAATAACATAGTCTCTTATCACAAAAATTGGCCTGGTCATTAAGGGGTAAAAACTTTCCAGGGCTGAAGTGGTTAAGTAAAAAAACATTTCACTTAATCAAGGATCATTACACATTGTTACTGTCTTTATGGAAAAATACCCAAAGGAAAGATACATTTTATTACCGGCTAATTTTGCCATTGTGCTAAATTCGGCTATTTAATCTGAAAACTTCCAACGCCGCCTTTAATAATAGTAATTAACAGTTGAGGCAAGTCAGTTTCATAAGTCTGATTACTCATCGTGATGGTTAAAATCTAATTATCTCAGTCTGAAGAGAACGCCTCTGAATCACCAAAATCTAAAGGTGGAAAATAAAATAAAAAAGTTTCTCCATCGATGGCGGCTGCAGTAATTAGTCTTTACGCCTGTGTTAAACATTCTTTCATGCTTTTTCAACCGGAAAAAAATAGAGAGATATCTAATGATTCCAAATCAACAAAACAGTAATACTAAAGGGATTTCTCTGTAATGAAACATAATTAAAATATATTCTTTCTTACGTTTCATATTCATCTAACGCGCCCGCTTGAGTTCATCTTGTTCTTTGATGTCAGTTTCAACTAATGTTATTATATCTTGAACAATAATGTTTAATCAGTTTGAACAGGTGTCACTTTCGCTGACAATTACTTGTAAGCTTCACAGATTGAAATCTCCAAGCGATGGTAGAATTTGTTACAAGTGATTTAGAGGACACCTAAAAAGCTTGATTGATTTATTTATTTATTTACCTGATGCAAATGAGCTATACCTACTTAACACACGTGTGGCATCAGGTAAAAGGTAAAAAAAAATAAAAATAAAGTGTAAAAAATAAAACTTTGTTAAGAAGATATAAAGCCCAGAGGCGTCCCTAGGGGAGGGGGGGGCAGAGGGGGCCCTGACCCCCCCAACATCATGCTGTGCCCCACCATGTGCTCCCCGAGAGGGATTCCTCCCCCTCTCTGTGCTCGCCGACACTGCATAATGCGAGCGCTCACACAACCAGATATTCTAGCCTGGGCCGTGTTTAAGTGTGTGCACTGCAGACTGCAGTACACTGTAATCACTGAACTACATTATCTCCATCCCTTCTCTCCCCCCCATCTGTCTCCCTCCCCCTCTCCTGTTCTTTCAAAACATTCACAATTTACTTTCACTTTCACTTAGGCAGATAATAAACGGTGCAAATTTCTTTCCTGCATCCACAGATTGCAGGAAAGAAACTTGAATGATTCCCCCATCAACAGACAGTGGTGACAGGGGAATATCCCTCCTGCCCAGCAATTATATTCTCCCGACAAACAGTGATTATCACTAGTGACTATACAGCAACCACTAGTGATAATTATAAGAGAATCTGCTCATTAATGGTTCAAATCTCAGCCAGTTTCTGCTGAACCAGCTGAGATTTAAACTGTCTATGGCTGGTCTTAGCTCTTAGGCAGCCCATACATTGATTAGCACCAGGGATGGACTGGCCATTGGGACTACTGGGAGTTTCCCGGTGGGCTGATGGCTCAGTGGGCCGGCTTCAGTGATAGCGGACCGCCACCTCCCTCTGCTCCTCTGTCTCTCCCTTCCCACAGCACTCACCTCCTCTCCCTCCCCACAGCGCTCACCTGGGGGGACAAAGAAGCAGGGGGAGGACCAGAGGAGCATGGGGGAGGGGACAGACAGCTGACTCAACAGCTATGGCCTGGGAGTTTCTCACTTCTTTCTAATCTTGTCCCATAAGGGGGGTGGCACCAAACTGATTCTTTGCCCCGGGTGAAATAATGTCTAGCTTCCCCACTGGTCTGCCTATAAGAGTACCAGTACCAGCCATTCTACTCTAATAAAGTAGAACGGCTAGTGGCTAGTGAAGGGGGAGAGGGGGCTTGGGTGGGGGGGGGTGCGGGAGTTGTCCGACCGCCATGGGAGAGACCTGTGAAAGTGGGCCGGTCTGGATGAAGTCCAGGGCCAAATTTTTTTCCCCAGTCCAGCCCTGATTAGCACTGTGGAGTGTCGGCTTCCTGGCGTGATCGGGCATGTGGAATTTCAAACACACCCGAGCCCATCTCTATTGGTTGTAGACAGTGGAGCTCCCTGCAGGTTGCTTAGCAGCAGTGGACCCTTCTCTGACATGCTGATCGGGATGCAATCCAGGTGATGCTCTTAGTCAAATCCTAGTCATAAATATCAGTGATTTTATTGATCAAAGCCCACACTTTACAGGCATAGAGCCCACATGGCTGCTGATCATACGGTTGATTATATTTATGTGGTTGTACCCTTGATGCTAATAAATACTGTGTATATTAGATCTGACTGGGAGCATTACCTGGATCACATGCCGATCAGCATGTCAACAGAGAAGGTTATACAGCATTACTGCTGCTAGGTGACCATCTGGGGGCTCGGCTCTCTATAACCAATAGTGCCAGCCTTCCCATGCATGCACCCATAATGTCACCAGCACTAGGTCCTAATAGACTGCCGCCGCTGCCAAGGAGACAGACGCCAGACCAGCTCTGTAAATAGCAGGGACAGGACAGCTGGGGATCCCCACTGTGGCAGAACACCAGGGCCCGATGGCAAGACAACCTTTGCAAACCTGATAGTTCTCCCACTGCTTTAAACCCTTATATTTTCTTGGTGTGCTGGTGACATATATCTCTTGTTTTTTGCCACCCTGGGGGCCCCAGTATAGTAGGAAGGGAGCTCACTGCAGAACATGTGAAAGGGCCCATAGTGGGATCGTAGTAAAGGGCCCCAGGATATATATATATATATATATATATATATATATATATATATATATATATATATATATATATATATATATATATATATATATATATATATAATTGCATTTTATAGTTGGCCCCCCTACTTTTGTCCCTGTCCCCCCATGTGCCCCCCCTAAATATGAAAGCTGGAGACGTCACTGATAAAGCCAAAGCTTCTTTCTTCCATTTTGGATAGAGTAGGGAATAGTGAGAGACTTTGTCGACTGTTCATTTATTTTAACAGCCTATAAGATGCATATAACTTATTTTAAAGCATGTTATTTACCTGTAAAAGCACCTTATGCCTTGTACACACGATCAGATTTTCCGATGAAAAAAGTCAGACGGAATTTTTTCATTGGATATTCCGACCGTGTGTATGCCCCATTAGACTTTTTCCGTCGGAAATACCGTCAGACTTAGAAAGAGATGTTGGCCGGGATTCACATACATCAGCGCATATTTATGCCGCTGTAGCGTATCATTTTTACACTACAACGGCGCAGCGCGGAGAGGCATGCACTGCATTCAGAAAGCCATTGCTCACCAAGATGCGCCAGCGTAACTTATTTTCGAAGGCGCAGGCCAGCGTAAGTGTAAGTGGGCGTGACCCCATGCAAATGATGGTCCGACCGTGTCGCAGTGGTTTACGCCCGGCGTATCTTAAACGGCGCATGTGCCGTGACGTGGGTGTACGTCCTGCACCCCTCTGCGCATGCTCACAACTACGCCCGGCATAACCCCTAAGATACGCCGGCCCACCGCCTACGCCCAGAGCATAAATACGCCCAGACATGCGTCCGTCGAGCGCAAAAGTACACCAGCAGTTTTTGGTGTAGGTACTTTTGTTTTCTATGCCATGTCTGCTCCAGTGAGGAGAGGAGGAAAAAAAAAATTACACCGGAGGAGAAGGCAATCGTGATCAATGCCATCTCCAGGTACGACGTGTACCTCCAAGGTCAGGAAGGAGGAGATCCTCCAGGAGATCACCATGCAGGTCAATGCCCTTGGACATGAGCGGAGGACCTCAAGGGACATTGGCAAAAAGATCAACGACCTGCGTCGTCTGGTCCGAGACAAACTGGCCACGATGAGAAGGCACGCCAGGGGCACAGGAGGTGGACCAGCCAGTAAGATCAGCCTCACTCCTGATGAGGAGGTGATTGCCCGGTGTCTGCAGAGGGAGCAGGTGGAGGGCCTGGAGGGCTATGACTCTATTGATCAGGCCTTGAGGACAGGTAAATGTGTTTTTTCTCCTATCCGGTGTGTAGCATGTGAGGGGGTGGAAGGGAACATGTGACAAGTGTGTGGGTCCACCAACATGTGAATGCTTGTGTCATCCACAGATGTGCTGGAGGGAGCTGGGCCGTTGTCGGCTGCTGGGCGACCCACGCCATCCCAGGAGGTGTGTGCCCACACCTCTCCACTAGAGGAAGTTGAGGAGGAGCAAGTGTCTACTTCGAGGAGGAGACCACCATCCCTGGACCCACCCAAACCTCCTTCCCATCAGGGGAAGCCCCTCATCCTCCTCCCCCATCAGGGAAAGCCCCTCAAGGGCCTCCCCCATCAGGGAAAGCCCACACCTCTCCACTAGAGGAAGTTGTCTACGGGCCTCCCCTATCAGGGCAAGCTCCTCAGGGTCCACCCCCATCAGGGCAAGCTCCTCAAGAAAAAGCCGTGTACACACGATCTGATTTCTGATGGAATCAAATCCGATGGATTTTTTCGGTAGATATCTGATGAAGCTGACTTTCATCAGTCTGTCATACACACTATCAGACTAAATTCCGACCGTGCCAAAACGCGGTGACGTAACATACTACGACGAGCCGAAAAAAAATGACATTCAATGCTTCCGAGCATGCGCCGACTTGATTCTGAGCATGCGTGGATTTTTCTCCAGTGGAGTTCCACACAGACGATCGGGATTTCCTATCAATTTTTTACCCATAGGAAAAATTTAAAACATGTTCTATTTTTTTACACCGATGGAAAAAAGACTGATGGGGCCCACACACGATTGGTTTGTCCGATGAAAACAGTCCATCGGTCTTTTTTCATTGGACAAACCGATCGTGTGTACACGGCTTTACTTTACAAACGTGACATTTGAACAACCTATATAAGTCAATTAAAACGTTTTGCCCACTTTTGCATTACTTTTGGTATAGCTCTCAAATTCCCCTTTGATTCTCCCCTGGCAGCAACATAGAAGGTTATGTAGGGAGGAGAGGGGCAAACAATTAAATAACTTTTTTCAATGGAGGAGAGGGCAGGAGGAGTTGTGTCCCCGTTGGATCATCTTTAGTGCAGCTAAAACCCAGAGCCCCAAAGCTGTTAACCCCCCACAGTACTGGAAGTTCAATAGCAGGAAGAGGACAGGGCAGTCCCATAGTGACGATTTCCACAGAAACCAGCAGCCTGCACATCATGAAGCATACTTCGTTATTGGTAAGTAATGTATCTAAAGCTGTAGAGGAAAAAAAAAACTTTTTTTAACTACACATCAGCTTTAACAGCACAGAAGAGGTTAATCTCCTAAAATTACTCTGAGTTATCTTTTCTCTCCCCTGCTATCATCACTAAAGTTTTATACTATATAAAATATCCTCAGTTGTGTATCAACGGCAACCGTAGGTGAAATTTTAATCCTATTACAAGCTGAAAGAGAACATGAAGCGCCCAGAGCAGAGAAAAAAAAAAAGAAAAACTAGAAATAGTAATCTACCAAAACAAATCTGGGATGATAAAAGAAATGTAAACCACACACTCATCTATATGTTTGGAATCACCTATACCAGGTGTGAATATGGGTAGTTTTGGATTGAGCACCAATGAATTTAGCAGGATAACCCTTTAATAGACCATGGAAGATCTACTAATTCTAGAAAATGCAAAAGCACTTTGTATTCTTTGGGCTAGATTCAGAGAGACTTACGACGGCGTATCAGTAGATACGCCGTCGTAAGTCCGAATGCGCGCCATCGTATCTTTGCGCGCATTCTTTAAATGAGATACGTGGGTAGGTACCGGAGCATGATGGGACTGTGACATCATAAGAGAGGCCTATATAAATCGGATGCACACCGCGCTCCCGTCATTGCAGCGAGAAGAGGCGTCGTGTCAACATCGAAAGAAGGCAGAAGAAGACAAGAAGAGAAGAAGACGTCACAGAAGAGCCAGGCTGGTCGCCGTTAGTAATTGAGCTAACACACGAAGATAGCGGCGGCCAGCCCTGAAGGAGAAGGCACCGGAGAGCGATCGGGAGAAGAACCGGAGAAGATAGAAGACCCCCGGAGAGCGGAGAAGACCCCCCGGAGAGCAGAGAAGACCCCCCCGGAGAGCGGAAGAGAACCAGACAGACACTCTCGTCCCCCTTTCCCTGCGGCCTGCCAGGTTGCATGCTTGAATAAGGATCTGGTGTGGATTTTGGGGGGACCCACATGCCATTTTTTTTTGGCATGGGTCTCCCCTTAAAAACCATACCAGACCTGAAGGGCTAACCAGAGAACAGTTTGCAATAATTGAGATTGAGGAAATGTAAATGTTCTCCGAATTATGTCTGTGCAACCTACTATGTTTGTTCAGTAAGTAGCAATGCAGTTGCTTGGAACGGGACTGGGAAGCTAGTGGACATCACTGGAGCAGCCGTGCCTACTACAATGGGATCCCACAGATATGGCACGTACAGTACATACCGGTACTTATATTGGTCCAAGCTGCACCAATGTAAAACTTGCCATACCCAGACTTTAGCATTAAGGAAATGCTAGGAGTCCTATGTTGTATACTTATAGAGACACATTTTATATTTTTTAAATGGAGACCAGGTTCCCTTTAAGATAGGCATTTTACCCATTAGTTACTATGACCTCCTAGTTTAAATGTATAGAATGTGCAACTGACACAATGAAAGTAGAAGTTTAGCCGTTTGGATTTTTGATCTCTGATTGTGGAGTGAGATCAACGGTAATGCCTGACTGAAGATGTTTAAAGAATAAGGGCACATCAAACACACCTTCGTTCATTTAATATATCCAAGTAAAGTTCACAACTATAACCTTTTACCTTTAACTTCTTTCTTCTCTGGGAGGTCAACTGGGACCGCCAATTTAGATTTCAAGTCTGTTGGCTGATAAATTCATTTGCAGACATTCTCAAACAGTAGAAAGGTTTTATGAATAAAAAAGCATCTTCCGGGAGGGATGAGTAAAGAGCATGCATGCCTAGAGGCAGTGGAGTAACGATAGCCATAGCAGCCCTCACAGCTGCTATGAGGCCTGGGGGGTGCAAAGGGGCTCTATTAGGGGAGCCGCTAAGGCAATTTATATGTATAAAACCTGTGTGCTTGTGACAATTAAACATCCTATCCCAGGCCCATGACTGTATTATTCAAGACTAGAAAGGCTGCTCTTGACATTGACCCTCTATGTCCTGTAACATTTCCAATGAAGAAGAGCTGTCAGACATTCAGGATTAGACTGTAGAACGTTTTAGGCTGTTACATACCCCCCCTTTGCAGGCTGGAATTGTTTTTAGCTGTTGGAGCAGCAGGGCTTTTTTTCTCAGACAATAGGTGCAGGAACTCCCCTTTTCCGAGTCACTTGTTTTCTCCGCCCCTACCCACCTCCGAGCAACGTCCCTTGGTTCCATCACCTACCCGCCTCCCAGTACCGCCCCTTTTAGACAATACAGAGCCAAGTATCATTTTGTTGTAATTTGTATGGAATTTGGTTTCCCCTTCAGCCAGCAACAATAGATCCCCCTAACAATGTACCACCCACAACAATATCCCCCCCCACAGCAACAATAGACTCCCGGCAGCTTCAACAGATCTCCGCACAGCCAGCATTAATTAATAGACTCTCTGCCAGCTATCAACAATAGGCCCCTCCCCCAACAGTAGATCTCCTTCAGCAACAACTGACCCCCCTGCAACAATAGGTCCCCACCAGCAACACTAGACCTCCTCAGCAACAATAGACGCCTCTGCAAAAGTAGATCCCCTCCGGCTAGAATAGATCCGCCAGCAGTGAGCATCAATACCCTGCAGCACACCCCAGCACCCCTTGACATTGCATACAGTCAGTCCAGGAGGTGCCGGAACTGCGTTCCCCCACATTCCAGCTGAAAAAAGCCCTGTGGAGCAGTATACATTTATTATCCTCAGTGCTTCTGGTAATCCCAGTCAGCAATGAAAATTACTTTGTATGCCTAGGGACAGATAAGAATATGAATGTTTAAAGGCTCAAAATTGTTCAAGCACCTCCCCATACCTAGGGAGTCTGAGGTGATGTGTACAGGCCCCAATACAAGTCAATGGCAGATGCTTCTGAGCATTGGTGCTTACCCCCACGTGCGTGTATGGCATATTGCTCTAACTGTGCAAAAAATAGAAGCACATTTTTGGTTCTGTTTGTGATGCCAGTAGCTCTACCCTAGGCTAAAGTCCAATTTCTGGGCGTTTCCACTGAGGAACCACAGCACAGCACTCTAACCACAACCCCCTCTTCATTGCCATTCATTTTAAGCCTGTTCCTATACAGCACAAGCCCACCACAGACCCTTGCTACTCCATCTTTTACTGGCACTTATTATACTGTATGATCTGCCACTTATTACACTGCATCTTCTGTAATTGGTTACACAACAATTTTTGCCTCCTAATTATACAACATCATCTGTCACCCACTTACTGACCACTAAGAGAAACCCGAAGTAAAATAACAGAAGGAAATAGAACGGAGGGCTGACATGACAGGGGAAACAGTGGACAGGAGCAGGGGTTGTTAAAACGCTCCTGATTGGGGGGTAGCTGGAAGAGGAGGAGTCAGCAGGAGGTTAGGGGAAGAGATGGTCCCTCCCCAGCGTCAGTGTCATCGGGAGGAGGGTGCTTCCCACCCACCCTCCCTGGTTGTAGTAGGTATTGTGGTTGTCTCTTGTTTAACCAATTTTCTTTCACAGAGCGGCTGGGTCCTTGGATGTCGTGGCAGTTGGCGGGTGTTGGTCTTTGCGGGTAAAGGAAGGAAGAGTTCGGGACCCATCAGTGGTATAGGTCCCGCTGGTGGTATTCCAGCTAACGTTGGTTTAGCTGGAAATTGATTAACCTCCCTGGTGGTATGATTATTTCAGAAAAAAGGTGCTGAAAGCGGTACCATTATTTGCAAGGAAATTTGGCGTTTTATACTGTAGGCCTGTAGGAATAACTCACTTAAATCTGACCAAACAAGAGTCTAGTAGGCATCCCGGGTATGAATTTTTTTAAAAAACAAAATTATAAATTATAATATAATAAATAATTATAAATAATTATAACAAATAATAATATAATTATAATAAAAATTATTCAATAATGTAATCAACTCAAAATCACTGAAATTTGCTCAGTTGCAGAATTGTCGCTGTCATTACTTTTATTTTTTTCATGACGAATTTCCCCACAAATCGCTATCGCACAATTCTGCAAGTGATTATAATTTATTATTGCTGTTTTCTAGCTGCTCTAAAAACATTTTTGACATAAAGGGACACTTTTGGTTGCTATGGACAATCTACAGTTTGCAGGCAAAAAGAACAGTTTTTATTATATAAAAGTACATGTAGGACACAGGGCAGACCACTAGGGACAAGGGGGGTGTGTATTTTTTACATACAGTACTGTAATCTATAAGATTACAGTATACTGTATGTATTGTGTTTGTTTACCTTTTTGAATTTGGTGCCGTTCTCCGCTCCCGTGCGTCGTTACGTCGCAGGGAACGGAGATCGGCGGCACACAGAGGCACTGTGTGAATCGAGCGAGGTCCCGCTCGCTCACACAGCGCGGTGGCATCGCTGGATCCAGGGACAAGGTAAGTAAACCAAGCCTGTGGATTCAGCGAGGCGAGCCCGAGTCAGACTCGGGAATACCGCCAGGGGGGGTTAAAGAATACACTGCAGTCAGGGGTTTGTTTGTCTCCGAGCTAGTATGTCAGCTGGAGGCCTATTTCAGTTAAAGGTACCGCAGTGCAGTATTATGATCGCATGGCAATTCTTGGGGTTTCCTGCAAAGACCAACACGACTATTTGACTGAGTGGTGGTTCAACAGAAGTTTTATACAGTTATTTTAATTTGATTTGAGTTGTTAATAAAGAGGCTGCTATGGCCAATATTTACTCCAGATTGGTGTGGTCTCCATCAATTGGGGTAATGGTAAGGGGAATGGAGTTGGGTTGGCATAGCAGATATGTGGGAAGTATGGATCATCTGTTATACAATGGTCATGTCAACTGTGATAGAAAACTGAGCCTAGACCAGCCTACTTGCTATTCTGGGAAGAGAGGCTAACTAGTAACTTGCATTGCTGTCAATGATGGTACCAGAAATAATTGCTGGCACATCCATACCCTTGCTTTTAGGATCTGATTTGAGATTCATCTCTTGTGAATAGCAGATAAGAGTTGGGTGTGGGACACACTGTTGACCACACTAGCTCAGCATCTTCAGCACCTATCAAAACAGGGCAAATTGCTACTAGCATGTTGTCCACTGGAGGATCAGATCAAATTCTTCTTTACAGGTAATTTTAATAATTAGGTTAGAACCTGTCTAGTGCCGTGACCCCTTGATAAAATTTCCCAAGCTGTGGGGACCCCGAACGGTAAAATTATTTTCTTATCGTGGGTTGTTGGCACCCAAGGTAAGACAAGTAATTTGTGCCCCTAACCCACGGACATTTAGCTCTCCCTGAGTCCCTTCCACTCGCACAATATTAAAACCCCTTATAGTGCATTTTAGGATGTACCACTCTCTCTTTGTTCTCCCTTCTTACCCTTTTATCTCTCTCTATCCTAATTTCTTGTTTGTTATCCCCATCCCTCTCTAGATGTCTTTCTTGTTCTCTCTCTTATTCTTTCTCTCCCTTTTTCTTTGTTCCTCCCCCTCTTTTCCTTTCCCTTCCATGTATTCTCTATTTTTATTCCTTCTATTACTCCCTGGTGGGGAGTATGGGATCAGTGGCAGTGCTGGCAGGGAGTCGGGATCAGTGGTAGTGCTGGTGGGGAGTTGGGATCAGTGGCAGTGCTGGTGGGGAGTTGGGATCAGTGGCAGTGCTGGTGGGGAGTTGGGATCAGGGGCAGTGCTGGTGGGGAGTTGGGATCAGCCAACTTAGGTGCTCTTGATCAAGGTCATCTGCTGATCTGAGAACTGTAGTTGGGACTTTTAAAGGCAACTCTAATCACAGGAAGTGTTGCTCACTGAGCCAGATTCTCACAGATACGCCGCAGGCGTAGTGTAAGTCATTTACACTACGCCACCAAAACTTACTGGAGCAAGTGCCTTATTCGCAAAGCACTTGCTCTGTAATTTGCGGCGACGTGGTTAAAATGGTCCGGCGTATCCCCAAAGGGGGCAGCTTGTATTCAAATTAAGCGTGCCCCCGTGCCGATCGAACTGCGCATGCGCCGGGCTTAAAATAGCCCAGTGCGCATGCTCCAGTTCTCGACGGAAAACGTCAATGACGCCGACGTGTGCGTCATTGACGTAAAGTCGTATTCAAGAACGACTTAGGAAAACGACGTACCCGACGGGAAAAGACGACGTGGACCCGACGCCATACTTAACATGGCATACGGCGGACTGGCGTAAGGTTACCCCTCATATAGCAGGGGTAACCTTACGCTTACGCAAACGACGTAAGCGACGGCTACGTGACGCAAATTTGTTTGGGAATCGGCGTATCAGGCTAATTTGCATAAACAAATGAGACCTGAACGTAAACGCCACCTAGCGGTCGACGTTGTATTGCCTTTAGGATCCAACGGTGTAAGTTGCCTAAATCCAGCGTATCTTGTTTTGTGAATACAAAACAATGATACGCCGGTGGGAAATTTGAATTACGCCGGTGTATCAGTAGATACACCGGCATAACTCTTCTGAGAATCTGGCCCACTGTGTCTCCGACTTTGTGATTTCTCGTAGCAGCGACACCTATGCTGAAATCAGCAGATAGGGTCTCCTCCAGCCCCTCCCACTTCACATTTCTCACCAGTCAGCTGACCTCTAATCCCTGCTCCCCAGCTATGCAATGAACTAAATGGGCGGCTGTGAAGAGGCTGAGTGGGCGGCTGTAGGCTTCAGGAACAGCCCAGGCTTTGGTGACCCCTGGCAAAGCCTCATTTGACCCCCAAGGGGTCCCGACCCCTAGGTTGAGAACCACTGGGTTAGAGGTTATCATTTCATGTCAAAAATTCAGAGCTCTGCTGTGTCCTCTGCTGTGTCCTGAGTTATCTCAACGGGCCCTCCAAGTTCTTATCATTGACTACAGAATGATTAGCGGTTATGTTGTGGAGATGTAAATCCTCATTCACAAGGGGCAAATTAATCCCATGCATGGTCATGTTTACCAGCATAGGGATGCACAGGTGTTGCATGCTTTCCTGTGTCGTCTCCATAGCTGTAAATTGGGACGTGGCGGCTGCATGGAAACAGACACTGCTTCCAATGTGACATCTATGCAGGAACACTCCCTGGGTCGCCCTTGTTTTCCTAAAATTAAAATCAGGGTCATATTGTGTGTATCTGCAAACAGCGCTTGGCTCTCTAATCATAAAATACAAATGTTGTACTTAGTTTGACAGTACTGGTTTCCACGACAACTTGTACAAGAATGGCCAGACTGGAAATTCATTATTGCTATTTTTATACAAGTACCAGATTTTCTAAAAAAGTTATTAGATATATTCACATCAATTATTTTTAGTATTTTTTGGGGTTTTGCAGATTCAAATGTTACTGATTACCTGCCTGTGTCCTACTGAATTTAATAGCTGGCTATGGTCAGTTACATTTGAAGATGGATTGGTTAGCTTGGGATATGGAATGGTTAGCTTGCTTGGAAGATAACTGTAACCTGGACTGTAGCTGATAACTACTGTGGAACATCGTCTACCTTTGTTGCTGCTGTACTATCCTTCTGCAGTATGGACAAGGTTTAACTGAGTAATCATTAATGCAGAAGGGCAGCAGACATCTTTAAGGAGACCATGGAGTGTCTCCAGTGCAGGAGGCAGCCATATTGACTGGGTGTGGCTTGATCCTGACAGACTGTGACCTGCTGAAGCAAGGGAGGTAAAAGCAGAGAACAAGGGGGGAAGAGAGAGAAGCAAGCAGGTGTATGGGGAAAAAACTGGGCTGCTGGCTGAACGGAACCCTGCCATAGCTGACCACAATCATGAGACCTAAGAGAAGCAAAGTGACTGATCTTGCCTCAGACACAGAGAACCTTCTTTCTAGGAGGGTGCAAAGTGTGATTTAGATAAATGATATGAATAAACTGCACTAGAGAGCAAAATGAAAGGCTAGAAGGATGGACAGCCGCACTTCCAAAAAAGCCACGACTAAGCACTGATCGCAGTGCGAAACACTTGTATCCCACCCTTTGCTGTTATTTGTAGTGCATTTTCCATCCACTGTTTTTTAATAAAGACAACCTAAGGTTTTTTTTGGAAGTGCGGCTGTCCATACTTCTAGCCTTTACATTTTGCCTCGTGCATTGCCGGCACTCCTGGCCTCCTGAGTAGCCACTGATTGTCCAGCAGACCCACCTGGAGCGGTAATTTCTCTTTCCTCTGCACCAGAGAGCACTTTTACTGCTTGTAAAGAAGGAAATGAGGGACTGTCTCAGCAGGATTGAAAGAGAGAAATAACAGCAACATTTTTCCTGTTTGAGGCCTTAAAAAGAATCAGAGCACGTGTCCAAAGACAGAAGAGGGTTCCCTGTGTTCCTGCTAGTCCCTCTGCTTTCCTATTAAAACTGACCACACTAATGTGCTCCCCTGACCCACAGGGGAGCACATCATGGTCAGTTCTCTAGCTATGCTGGGAACTCAGTATGCCCTCCTCCAATGATCAGATTTGTCCTGACATGTCCTCGCTGCACAGCCAATCACTGGGAAGATCAGTGTGCTGCTGAATCCCCCCTAATTTCTGTTTTAAACTGAACGGTTGTTTTACAAGGTGATCGTTTACAATCACTTTAAGTTTACAAATCATCTCCTTGTAACTGCAATTAATTAATTGTATTACATTTTTTATGATAGGACATATGATGGCTCATGGGTAAATGAAATGACAACATGGGTTAATGTAGTGACAACAAGTGCAATAGTTAGTTTGCTGTCCAAAACTATGTACAGCAAAACCTTGGATTGCGAGTAACGCGGTTTACAAGCGTTTCGCAATACGAGCTTTTAAAAAAAAATCCTGACTCGGTTTGCAAGTGTTGTATCGCAAGACGAGCAGGAATCAAGAGAAACTCAGAGACGCTCAACCACACTCAGAGCTGCTCAAGGACACTCGGAGATGCTCTGAGAAACTCAGAGACGCTCTGAGACACTCAGGGACACTCAGAGATGCTCAGAGACACTCAAGGCTGCTCAAAGACACTCAGAAACACTCCGTTCCCGAGTGTCTCCGAACGTCTCATAGTGCTCTACGAGCTTCTCTGAGTGTTTCTGAGTATCTCCGGCGCCCCACCTTTGGCTACATGTGGTACTGCATATACAAGCTTCTCTGAGTGTTTCCGAGTATGTCCGGCGCCCCACCTTTGGCTACATGTGGTACTGCATATACAATCAGTGGCTGTGGAACAAATTATCTGAGTTTCTATTGATTCCTATGGGGAAACTCGCTTTGATATACGAGTGCTTTGGCTTACAAGCATTCTTCTGGAATGGATTATGCTTGTAATCCTAGGTACTTCTGTATATATTCCTACTTTAGACTCCCAAGGTACTGTATATGGAGCTCTATATTTTTGCTCCAAATTGTACATCCTAAAAAAAAAAAAAAAAAAAGTATTTTTTATAATGAGAAAAATTATACCCAGACCCCAAGTCATTTATAAAACCCAGAAATATGAATATATTGATACATGCAGAGGGAATACTAGCCAGCCGGTTACATTGGGCAGGCTTCATTGGCACTTACCCTTGCACTCTGTCCTGCTATGAGTTGGTCGTCTTCTGTCTGGACACTTGTCCGGCTTCTCACGTCATAATCTTCTTGTTCAAAGTCAGAGTCATCCTCCAGCTCTTCGGGTGTCTAAGAGAGGGAAATGTTCAGAGTGTTAACAAACACACAGGTACAGTGCTAAATGCTCAGTCATACACCTCTACCGGACTTTACGTACTACTAAAGCCTCGTACACACGGTTCAATTGTTGGACAACCGAGCATCAGATTTTTGTCAAAAGGGTGTGTGCCAGGATCTTGTCTTGCATACTAACGGTATACAATTGTCGTGCCACAAACACAAACGTAGTGAAGTACTACAAGGAATTTCAGCTCTTGAGTGCCACCCTTTGGGGCCCTTTTGTTAATTTTGTGTTTGGCGAGCATTGATTCCAAGAATGCGTGTTTGTATTTTCTACTTTTGTGTGACAGATTTGTGTACTGACCATACGAAGCTCAGAGGTGGAGCCAATTTACTAGCCTGCCATCCAACATTGGCCGAAAATTGGAAAACAATTGTCTAAAGCCTCGTACACACAATCAGTCCATCCGATGAGAACGGTCTGAAGTTGTTCTAGGTTAACCTATGAAGCTGACTGATGGTCCGTCGTGCGTACACACCATAGGTTAAACAACCGATAGTGTCAGAACGCGGTGACGTAAAACACAACGACGTGCTGAAAAAAATGAAGTTCAATGCTTCCAAGCATGCGTCGACTTAATTCTGAGCATCCGCTGGTTTTTAACCGATGGTTTTGCATACTAACGATCGGTTTTGACCTATCGGTTATAATCCATAGGTTAAAGTGGAGTTCCACCCATCAATATAACATTACATCAGTAGTTTTAAAAAAATGTCATTAGTCCTTTAAGAATTTTTTTTTTTTTTTTAGATGCCTTCAAAGTGTTGTTGCTAGGCAGAATAGTTAATCTTCCCTCTTCCAGCACCTAGGTGCTTAAGCTTCCTAACCTACACCGTACAGACTCCTGGGAATGTAGTGGGTGTAACTTTCCAGGAGTCTGTGCACTCCCCAGTCTCAAAGAATCATGTGACTTGGACAGTACAGGTGCTGAAACCTGATCTGAAACCTAATACACTGCTTGTGCAGCACTGAGCATGTGCAAGGCTGAAATCCAGGAAGTCATACAGTCTGGCTTCATGATGCCCTTAAGATGGCCCAAGTCAATTTCTATTTTATAAAGTGTCTAAATGCTGTAACAACCTAACAAAACGGACCTTAGTTTACAGACTAACTTTACTAGAATCCATTAAGCTTGTGTATTACAGGGGTATTTATATTTAAAAAGTGATATTGTGGCCGGAACTCCGCTTTAAATTTTAAAGCAAGTTGGCTTTTTTTTTAACCTAGCACACGGTCGGACTGATGAAAACAGTCCTTCAGACCGTTTTCATCGGTTTAACCTATCGTGTGTGCGAGCCTTTAAGGAGCGTACTAACGGTAAGAATTTAGGACAACAGTCTGTCAACAGACAATCCCCTCTGATTTTCGTACCGTGTGTACGATGGCTTTAGTCTTAATTTCCCCAAAATTTGGGAAATGTCAGCAACATAGGAAAAATGAAATTAAGGTGATTTTTAAGGCTGGCCACAGGACTGATCCAAGAGATTGAACAGATTTCTCCCATCTACACAAGCTAGGTGGATGAAGGAATCCATCCCGCTGCAATACTTTGATTAGCTTCCGCCACTAATTGAATGACATTTTTCCAATATTCCCATATGGCAAAAGTTGACTTAGATCGACTTCTGTCACGAGGAATCAATCATAGGTGGGTTGAAATTCGGGCCGCAATGCCCTCTAAAAACAGTTGTTCCTGATGATCTTTCTTATCTTCTGCCAAAACAGCACCTCATTTACCTAATTTATTATAGACATTGAAATCATAAGTAAAATTAACAATTACGGGCCAGATTCACAGACAATTGCCCAGGCGCCGTATCTTACCTGGCAGAATTTCGAATCCAGGAAGAATTTGCGCCGTAAGTTACGGCGGCGTAATGTACTTCTCGGTGCGGATTTCAAATTGGGCGGGTAGGGGGCGTGATTCATTTAAATGAAGCGCGTCCCCGCGCCGATTGAAATGCGCATGCTCCGTTTTGAAATTTCCCGCCGTGCTTTGCGCGGCATCATATTTTGAACTTCGACGTGCGTTACGTCCTTTACTATTCACGGACGACTTACGCAAAAAAAAAAAAATTAATAATAATTTAAATTCGACGCGGGAACGACGGCCATACTTTAACATGGCAAGTCTATCTATACGCCACAAAACAAAAGCTTTAACTATACGCCGGGAAAATCCGACTAGCGACGACGTAAGAGAATGCGACGGCCGCGCGTACCTTCGTGGATCGGCGGAAAAAGCTAATTAGCATACCCGACGCGGAAAACGACGCAAACTCCACCCATCGGGCACCGAAGTATTGCACCTACGATCCGAAGGCGTACGAAGCCGTACGCCTGTCGGATCGAAGCCAGAAGCCGTCGTATCTTGGTTTGAGGATTCAAACTAAAGATACAACGCGGCAAATTTGAAAGTACGCCAGTGTATCAGTAGATACGCCCGCGTACTTCTTCTGTGAATCTGGCCCTACATTTTTACAAATACACCATTAGGCCCCATTCATACCTCTGCATTTTGTAGCTTGAAACTTGAAGCTCCAAAACGCTGGAGGAGAAAAAAATCTATTATTCTCTATGGAGATGGTTCACAACTCTACTCCATGTCGTCTGAAGCCTAATGCCGCGTACACACCATCACTTGGATGGAATCTAATCCGATGGATTTTTTTCATCGGATATCCGATGAAGCTGACTTTCATCAGTCTTGCCAACACACCACGCATAAAACACTACAACATGCGTCGACTTGATTCTGAGAATGCGTGGATTTTTGACGATGGACTTCCACACAGACCATCAGATTTTTCTATCGTTTTTTTATCCATAGGTAAAATTTAAAATATGTTTTTTTTTGTTTGTTTTTTCACCGATGGAAAACAAACCGTTTGTTTTCATCGGACAAACCAATCGTGTGTACAGGGCTTAAGGTAATTTTCAGTGTTTTTTTAAGGGTGCAATGAACTTTCCCTGATGATCTTGCTAATCTTTTGCCAAAAACAGTGAGACCAAAAGTAAAATAAAAAATGTAATTTAAACAAATATCGATAAAATACACATAAAACTCTAAAAACACAACGAACACTAACACTATTTATTACTATTCATTCTAATGCATGTCAACTAAATGTTATTTTTTTCATTGGTGGTGGTTTACACGTGTATGAAGCTGTATGTCTGTTTTTGATCCGTTGACACACATTATAGGGCAGGGATTTGCAATTAGCGGACCTCCAGCTGTTGCAAAACTACAAGTCCCATCATGCCTCTACCTCTGGGCATCATACTTGTGGCTATCAGAGTCTTGCCATGACTCATGGGACTTGTAGTTCTCCAACAGCTGGAGGTCCGCTAATTGCATTTCCCTGTTATAGGGGCTTTGAATGAGAAGGGCAGTGCATGTCAATGCATCTGTACAAATCAATAAAGAAAAAATATACAGTATAAGAAAACATAGATACATAGGAATGAATCCAGCCTAAGCGCCTGTGTAGACCTTACATTAACATGTTGGGGTGCCATTCCAAATGATTTGCATCCATGCGGCAACTGTTGGGAAATTGTTAGGAGATTAGTCTCAGAAGATTATTTTCAGGGGGTATACATGTACTAATAATTTCAAAGGGAAAATCTCCTAATGGGGTAATTTTTCAGTAGTTAATCTCCTGCTCCTATTAAATTCCATGATGGAGAAAAAAGGGGATTATTCGCTAATAGTCTCCGCTACAGGATTAAATTGCAGCATTTTACGATAAATTGTTCAATCGCCCTGTGATAATCTCCCACATTAAAAATGATCCCGTGAGACTTTAGCAGCATGACTAAGCCACTAGCAATCACCAGTGTAGCCCTAGGCTTAATGATAGAATTTGAATTTACATTGAAATTTACAAATTGGACCCACATTTCCAGAATTCTAATATAATAGCATTTTTTTTTTAGTTTTGATTTTGCTCCAATTTCAGCATGAACCCAAAATGCCCTGTGCAACCCTTGAATGCAATAAGCAGCCTCACAGTAGACTTATGCCATATGCTCGGAATTTCCAACAACAAATGTTCGATGGGAGCTTGTTGTAGGAAATTCCGACTGTGTGTAGGCCCCATCGGACATTTGCCGTCAGAGTTTCCGACAACAAAAATTTGAGAGCTGGAGCTCAAATTTTCCGACAACAAAATCCATTCTTGTAAATTCCGCGGGGTGTATAGATAATTCTGGCGCACAAAATTCTACACATGCTCTAAATCAAGTACGAGACGGAAGCGCTCGGTCTGGTAAAACTAGCGTTCATAATGGAGATAGCACATTCGTCACACTGCACATTTTTTTATCTTTTAATGCAGCACATTCTCTTCTTCTTTATAATGCTAGAATAATGAAGTTGTTTTGCTGCTGATATTCACACAGAGTTCTGACAAACTGATTTCTCAGAGACTCCGAGAGATCGGGAACAGCAGCAGATGACATATAAGCTCGAATCGTCTCTCACCAAACTTCTACTAACAAGAGATTAGCAGAAAGAGCCCTAAGGGTGGCGCACTTGGTATTGAACTTCCCTTTTATAGTGCCGTCGTAGGTGTTGTACATCACCACGTTCTTGGCGATTGGAATTTCCGACAACATTTTGTGCCACCGTGTGTATGCAAGACAAGTTTTAGCTAACATCCGTTGGGGAAAAAAACACGGTTTTGTTGTCGGAATGTCCGATCATGTGTACGCAAAAGTGTGTGAACTGAATAATCCTGACCTCAATATTTTTCACTTGGAGCATTTCTTTTAAGTCGTTTAGTCGTTTAGTGGTTGTGTAGTTTTTCACCCTTTTATTGGTGATAAGGTTCATTTTATTTCTAGTTTAGATTGGTTAAAGCCTATAGTTGCATGTTGGGGCCATTAGTTCGCTAGCTAAATTTTTCCAGCCATGTATGTGAATGGGGCCGGTGACATCATTGGTTGTTAAGGACTTGCAGTGTCGGCAATCACTGGCATCCTTGACAGCCATTGATTTATAACAGTGGTAGCAATACTGCTATTAGGCATGATGTTTTTCTACCATTTGGAACCTTAAGCTCATCCCTATCCATGTATTTAAATGGATTGCCTATAAAGTTTAATAATATTGGCAAAATAAGGGGACCTACGTCCTATCTATATAGAGAGCGTTTGTTGATTGAGGCTATAGTGGACTTTAATGGTACCATAACACTTGGGATACACACATAGATAAAACTAATACAGGTTTATTAAATTAACATTGACACGTTAAAATATACAAATTCTAAAACAGCTCTGCAATTTCATACATATAAGGTGCATCTGGGATAGATGATAATACCAGTTCACCCTGTCACAATCATATTGGCATGCTCGACATGTTTCGCGGGTAATTTACTGCTTCTTCAGGAGCTTTATTTGTATACAGGCCTTCCCCACTTTTAGGTACACAATGGGGTTTATTTACTAAAGCTGGAGAGTGCAATATCAGGCTCACTTCTGCATAGAAACCAATCAGCTTCTAACCCCAGCTTGTTCAATTAGGCTTTGGTAATAAAATCTGGAAGCTGATTGGTTTCTATGCAGAAGTGAGCCTGATTTAGCATTTTCCAGCTTTAGTAAATAAACCCCACTGTGTACTTGAAAGTGGGGTAAGCCTGTATATATATATATATATATATATATATATATATATATATATATATATATATATATATATATATATATATATATATATATATATATATTGGAAGTGCAATCGCTCTAAATCTAAGGGGTAGATCTGAAATGAGGGGAAGCTTTGCTGATTTTATCATCTAATCATGTGCAATCAAGCTAAAATGCTGTTTTTCTTGCATGTGGTTATGACTAAGGCCGTATAGGCTAAAACGTGTCAACCTTTCCTATTTGCGTTTGTCTACTGTGGCTTGTCAATAAATACGTCAATTGTTTAGGAGCATCTTTTCCTCATTCTACACAGCCAGCGACTGTGGATCAAGCACCCGGGAGCTCTGCTTTCCATGTGATGTATGGGTAGTAGCACTGATTTTTTTATTTATATTCTGAACTGGTATTATAATCTATCCCAGATGCACCTTTTATGTATGAAATTGCAGAGCTGTATTACAATTTGCATATTTTACCACTTACGTACCGTAGGACGTCATATGACGTCCTGGACTTCAGTGGGGCATATCTGAATGATGAGTGCAGCTACAGGCATCATTCAGATATCCTTTTTTTTAAGGCAGCGATTGTGCGCACCATAAGAACGATCATGGCGGCGGTTCTGTCGTTAGAGCGAGAGCAATAATTCTAGCACTAGACCTCCTCTGTAACTCTAAACTGGTAACCTGTAAAAAATAAATAAAGCGTCGTCTATATGGAGATTTTTAAGTACTGAAGTTTGGTGCCATTCCATTCCACGAGTGCAATTTTAAAGCGTGACTAGTTAGGCATCTATTTACTCAGCGTAACATCATCTTTCACATTATACAAAAAAATGGGCTAACTTTACTGTTTTGTTACTTTTTAATTCTTGAAAGCGTTTTTTTTTCCCTAAAAAAAGGCGTTTGAAAAATGATTGCGCAAATACTGTGCGAGATAAAAACTTGCAATTACCGCCATTGTATTCCCTATGGTGTCTGCTAAAAATATATATATATATAATGTTTGGGGGTTCTGAGTAATTTGTCTAGCAAAAAAAATATGATTTTTACATGAAGAAGAGAAGTGCCAGAATAGGCCCGGTATGGAAGTGGTTAACATGTCGATGTTAATTTAATAAAACTTTATTTGTTTTATCTATGTGTGTATACCAAGTGTTATGGTACCATTAAAGCCCACTACATCCCTATCCATGGACAATAGAGAAAAGTGAGGTGCCATAATAATGATATCCCGAGGCACCTGCTCCTTAAAGGGGTTGTAAAGGAAAACATTTTTTTCCCTAAATAGCTTCCTTTACCTTAGTGCAGTCCTCCTTCACTTACCTCATCCTTCCATTTTGCTTTTAAATGTCCTTATTTCTTCTGAGAAATCCTCACTTCTAGGTAGATTCACGTAGATCGGCTTTTCTTTAGGACGGCCTAGCCTAGCCTTTTTAGGCTACACCGCCGTAAATTAGTTAGGCTAGTAGTGATTTTCAAACCACTTACCTGCAAATCTACGGCGGCGTAGCCTAAAACGAGCGGGCGTAAGGGCGCCTAATTCAAATGACTTGGAGGGGGGCGTGTTGTATTGAAATGAGGCTTGACCTCACGTTTTTTGACGTTTTTTTACACTGCGCATGCGCCGGGCGACTACATTTCCCAGGGCGCATTGCGACTAAGTACGCCGTACGGGCCTATTGATTTCGACGTGGACGTAAACGACGTAACTCCCGATTCGCGGATGACTAGTGCAAACAATGTAAAAAATTCGAACCTCGCGGCGGGAACGGCGGCCATACTTAACATTGTTATTCCACTAGAGCATAGCTCTAACTTTAGGCGGCCTATCCCTTACGGAAACTACGTAAATCGACTGCGTAGGCCTGGCGTACGTTTGCGTTAGTTCGTGAATCGGCGTATCCCCTCATTTACATAATTTACGCCGGCCGCAATGGAAGCGCCATCTAGCGGCCAACAGAAACATTGCAATCTAAGATAGAACGACGTAAGCCGGCCTATCTTAGATATGTTTAAGCGTATCTCTGTTTGAGCATACGCTTAAACATACGGCGGCGTAGATTCAGAGTTAGGTCGGCTTATCTACTGATAAGCCAGCCTAACTCTTTGTGAATCTACCTATTCATGTTCTTCTGTCTGTAACTACACACCGTAATGCGAGGCTTTCTTCCCGGTGTGGAGAAAGCCTCTTGAAGGGGGAGGGGGTGAGCAGGAGGGTCAGGGCGCCCACTAACATACAGCTCCTTTCTCTATCTGCAAAGTAGAGAGTGTCCTGACTATCCTGCTCTCCCCCTCCCCCTCAAGAGGCTTTCTCCACACCAGGAAGAAAGCCTTGCATTACTGTGTGAAGTTACAGAAAGAAGAACAGGAAGTGAGGATTTCTCAGAAGAAATAAGGACATTTAAAAGCAAAATGGAAGGATGAGGTAAGTGAAGGAGGACTGCACTAAGGTAAAGGGAGCTATTTAGGGGGAAAAAAATCCTTTACAACCCCTTTAACACAGCCCTTGTTTTTGCTACATTTACCCAATACAATTTTATGCTAAGCCTGCCTCATAGTAACTGACTGATATGTTTTAATGGCAGAAAAGTCCATTTAGATAAGAGGGAAGCTTTCTTCAGAATTTAATAAGCATAAAAATTAAAAGCATGAAATGCCTAAAGCACAAAAAAATAAAATGTACTGGAGGGAAAAAAAAAAAAAAAAATCATTCTCGTGTATTGTAGAAAGACTGTGCTTTAACACTGCCAAGATCTTTTAATGCTTTAACTGCTCGGAGAATGACAAACGGACTGGTAAGATCAATAAACAGAGATAAGATACAGATAGATATCAACAGGCAAGAGACAGATACAGTGGCAGGGAAGAGTATTGACCACTTTCTGTTGTGAAGAATTGATGAGGTAAACACAGTGAAGGAGAATATAGTTCAATTGAGCACTTTAGCATAGAAAAGGGTCTTTATTGAACAGCAGACATCCAAACCAACAGTAAACTTAAAAGAAAATGATTGTGTATTTTCAGCGAGTACAACATTTGAGTTATTTTTGCACCACTGGGATTAATTTTCAATTGTATCTTCACATTTTTATGGCTTGATGTGCTATTTTTTTTTTTACAAAGGTATTTCATAAGAAGATTTGCAGAGTCTCTCCCTGGTTAATAAAGGTATATTAGACAATGCAATCGGCATCCTTGCAGAGCGACTGCCGAGAGAAAAAAAATCAATTACGGGCTATCTCAGGCAGAGTTTGCATTGTGTTTAAAGCTGCAGGAAAACAACTAAACACGCAGATGAAGGATATATCTGTTTTACCTGCCAATGGATTTGTAATTCTGTTCTGGGCATTATTGTGCAGTGTTTGTAAACCCTAACAATGATCTTCTCTTACTTGAGCCATTATGGTGTGTTGATTATAATGTAGGAAACATTTTCTTATATATGTTCAATAGGTGCAATAAAATACCTGGGGCTAGATTCAGGTACGAGATACGACGGCGTATCTCCGGATACGCCGTCGTATCTCTGAGTTGCGGCGTCGTATCTATGCGCCTAATTCTTAGAATCAGTTATGCATAGATTTGCCTAAGATCCGACCGGCGTAAGTCTCTTACGCCGTCGTATCTTAGTTGCAATTTTATGCTGGCCGCTAGGTGGCGCTTCCGTTGATTGATGCGAGGAATATACTAATTAGGTAGATACGCCGATTCCCAAACGTACGTACGCCCGGCGCATTTTTTTACGTCGTTTACGTTAGGCTTTTTCCGGCGTAAGGTTACTCCTGCTATATGAGGCGTACGCAATGTTAAGTATGGACGTCGTTCCCGCGTCTAATTTTGAAATGGTTACCTCGTTTGTGTAAGTCGTTCGCGAATAGGGCTGGACGTAATTTACGTTCACGTCAAAAGCAATGACGATTTGCGGCGGAATTTCGAGCATGCGCACTTGGATTCTTTCACGAACGGCGAATGCGCCGTTCGTAAAAAACGTAAAAAAACGCGTGGTCACCATTCATTTAAATAAAACACGCCCACATCATCCCCATTTGAATTAGGCGGGCTTACGCCGGCCCACATACGTTACGCCGCCGTAACTTAGGGCGCAAGTTCTTTCTGAATACGGAACTTGCTCCCTAATTTACGGCGGCGTAACTTATCGGAGATACGTTGCGCCCGCACAACATTACGCAGGGCTATCTGAATCTAGCCCATGGTATTCAAGAGATTGTCGAGTACCTGAAGATCACAGGCAACACACCCCTTGGAAGTTTTTTCGATAATAGACAAATAGCAAAGGACATGTGGAAAAAAAAAAGCAAAAGGAGATATGCGGTTTTAAAGGCGCCTCACACACATGAGTTAAACAAATCTGCAAGTTTATTAATAAATGTTTAAAATCCAGTAGTTTGATAAAAAAAAATCTTTACAGATGACATGAAGTTATTGCATTTCACTCGTGTTTTGCTATAGGATAGCTTCTTCAGGAGATAATTATGGATGCTGCATGTTTACACACTATAAATTAAATAAGTGTATCAAATTAATCAAGAAAAAAAAAAAACAATGTTGTATACAGCTTACAAAAATACATGAATTCATGAATTCATTAATAATAAAATGCCCCAAAAAAAGGTTTATAGGATCATAAGACAATCATAGAGCAACAGGTGATGATCCACGGGGAGATATCAGCATACCATAGGGGAAGGTACAGACCAAAGGTGTAAATGCCCTTTTAGAGAAGGGAGTTTAAGACAGAGGGAAGCAGTCCTGAAGGAACTTCAGTAGATCCTCAAATTCCCACACTTATGGTTATTTGTCAAAAATGATCACAATGGGGGAGTGGGACACCCTACAGCAAGTCAGCAGGATACACATGGATTGCATAGGGTTGGTGTGGGGATTCTGATGCCTTGCATTGCTCTAGTCTGAGGATGACTCCATTGTGATCATTTTTGTGTGGGGATTTGAGGATCCATTGAAGTTCCCCGAAGGGCATTTACACCTTTGGTCTGTACCTTCCCCCGTGGTATGCTGATATCTCTCGTGGATCATCCCCTGTTATTGTATGATTGTCTTATGCTCCTATAAGCCTTTTTTTGGGGGCATTCCATTATCATAAAAAAAAAAAAACAGATCACCTATCAATGTAAGCTTTACCAAAAATTCAATGATTAAATGTATTTTTGTAAGATGTATACAACATTGTTTTTTTTTATTTTCTTGATTAGTTTGATATACTTTGTTTAATTTAGAGTGTGTAACATGCAGCATCTATTATAATCTCCTGAGGAAGCTATCCTATAGAGAAACATGTCAAGTGAAATGAAATGACTGCATGTCATCTATAAAGATTTTTTTTTTTATCAAACTACGTAATTTTAAACATGTATTAATAAACTTGCATATTTTTATAACTTGCATATTTTTATAACAACTCATGTGCGTGGTGCCTTCAAAACCTCATATTTTCTTTGCTATCTGCCTATCTGCAATACAATACCTGTTGATCTTGCCAGAGATATTATAATAGCTTCCTGTGTTATCTGTTGGCTGGTATTATTTAACATTATCCCAAGTCTTTGTGGACTATAGAATACTTCCCTGTTCTTTAGTCCTAAAATACTTACTGTCCTAGGGTGACAACACTACTCCTACATAGTCACTGTTCTGGAACACTTATTATGCATCCATCACCTTTGCACAGGATTAATTATGGAATGTATAATCTTTGCACTGACATCTAGTGGCATCCAGGGTAACTACAATTTGGGGCACAGGGTGACCCTAGACCCAAGAGTCATTAGTGACTTCAAAAGTCTCTGGGTGTCACGGGTCATTCCGTTACAAGGTTTAACAACTTGCCGACCGTCGCACGACTATTTACGTCGACAACATGGCACAGGCAGGCAGATTGGCGTACAGGTACGTCCCCTAAAATTTGTTGCCCAGCGGGGGCGCGAGCGCCACCGGGTGCACGTGCGCCCGCTGCGTGCCTTGCGAGTGCGACCGCGGGTCCCGAGAACTCCATGTTCCCGGGAGTCCCGCGATTGCGGTCGGCAAGGGCAGAACAGGGGAATGCCTTTGTAAACAAGGCATTCCCCTATTCTGCCTAGTGACACTGTCACTGATGACAGTTCCCGGTGATCGGGAACGGTAATCAGTAAAGTGTCACGTGTAGCCACACCCCCTAACAGTAAGAATCACTCCCTAGGGAACACTTAACCCCTGCAGCGCCACCTAGTGGCTAACCCCTTCACTGCCAGTGTCATTTTTACAGAAATCAGGGCATTTCTATAGAACTGATCACTGTAAAAATGACAATGGTCCCAAAATGACATCAAGAGTGTCCGATGTGTCCGCCATAATGTCGCAGTCACGATAAAAATCGCTAATCGCCGCCATAACTAGTAATTTGTTTTATAAAAATGCCATTTTTTTTAACAAAAATATGTAGAAGAATACGTATCGGCCTAAACTGAGGGACAAAAAAATGTTTATATATTTGTTGGGGATATTTATTATGGCAAAAAGGAAAAAATATAGATTTTTTTTCAAAATTGTCGCTCTGTTTTTGTTTATAGCGCAAAAAATAAAGAACGCAGAGGTGATCAAATACCACTTAGGCCCCGTACACACGACCGAACATGTCTGCTGAAACTGGTCCGCGGACCAGTTTCAGCAGACATGTTCGGTCGTGTGTAGGCCCGAGCAGACAGGATTCCAGTGTACATTTGCCCGCCGGGCCTTTTTCCCGCGGGCAAATATTTCCAAACATGTTTAGAAACAGCCCGCTGGAATCCTGTCCGCTCGGACATGTTTGGTCGTCTGTACAGACCTACCGTACATGTCCGAGCGCCCGCCATCCCTCGCATGCGTCAAATGACTTTGACGCATGCGTGGAAGCATTGAACTGGCAGGGCCACCCACGTCGCCGCGGCGACGGCGCGGCCACGCCCCGCGTATTGTTTACGCGCGGATTTCTGTATGATGGTGAGTACAGCCATCATACAGAAGTCCCCGGGCAGACATGTACGGTGAAAACGGTCCGGCGGACCGGTTTCATCATACATGTTTGCTCGTCTGTACAAGCCATAAAAGAAAGCTCTATTTGTGGGAAAAAAAAGGACGTCAGTTTTGTATGGGAGCCACGTCGCACGGCCGCGCAATTGTCAGTTAAAGCACAACAGTGCCGAATTGCAAAAAGTGGCCTGGTCTTTGACCACCAAAATGGTTCGGGCTGAAGCGGAGGTCCAAGCTGGGTCATTGTAACTATATAAAAATTGCCATACCTAAACTTCAGCTTTAAGAACTGGTAAGCTGCAATATATTAAGATTTTGTTCTTTTAGTTATCTACCACACACTCTCTGTGCTCAACAGAAAAACAGTTATTTCATACAACCTTGTGTACACATTTCCACAATATTCTAATTGTGTCTAATTGTTATGCTTATTTTTGTCAGAAATTAAAGTAGCTGTCAAAAAATGGGCATAACAAACTAAACATAGGATGGCAATTTGCATAACCAACGGTTACCTTCAGTAAATACTGCAAATCAAAATAAGTAGTTTGAGGTACATCAGCAGCTGAGTTACATAGAAATCTCTAATTTTGCTGTAAAAAAAAACAAGCTTAATCCTTCCACTTCTCAAAACTTTCTATTGGCCAACAATGTCACTTATTACATAAAAGAACACTGGTGGACTCTAAAAGCTAAGGGTCCGGATTCACAGAGAGCGGGGGGCACATTACGCCGCCATAGCGCAAACAATATACGCTACGCCGACGCAGTGCAGAGAGGCAAGCACGGAATTCACAAAGCCAGTGCTCCCAAAACTGTGCTGGGTTTCTAAGGCGTAAGCCGGCGTAGGTGGAAGTGGGCGTGAGCCATGCAAATGAGCCGTGACCCAATGCAAATGATGGGCCGAGCGCCGGGACGTGGACGCATCCCCGTGCGCATGCTTACAACCACGTCGGAACAACTGCCTAAGATAAGCCGGATCACTGCGTACGCCCTGGACGTAATCTACGCCCAGTCACACACGTCCAACATAAATTACGCCGGCTTGGGTTCTCTGGTGCAGCTCTTTGCATGGATGCTGCTGAGTTACACCTCCTTTATGGGGCATAACTTTACGCCAGACGTATAACTTACGCGCACTGCGTCGGGCGCAAGTATGTTCGTGAATCGGCGTATTTCCTCATTTGCATATTTGAATGGCTGATCAATGTGAGCGTAAATATGCGTCCAGCGTAAATGTGTGCCCACCCTACGCCGGCGTAGGCAAGTTACGTTGGCGGGTTTAAGCCTGTTTTTAGGCGTATCTTAGTTTTTGGGTCCGGCGCACAGATACGACGGCGCATATTTGCACTTACGCGGCGTATCTTGAGATATGTCGGCGCAAGTGCTTTGTGAATCCGGGCCAAGATGTGCATTTACTGCAATTTCTGCTACCTATATATCTGGGTCAATTGATTGTCTTTACTGAAAATGACTTCTATCTTTTAAGACATACTCAGTGTGATCTGCACAGCCAGCTGGAAGTGACACCATCATTTGAATTTGTAATTGTAGTAATGTGGACTACAATTGCAAAACATAGCGATTCCCATCATTTCTATGTACTGTATTGTTCCTCTAGTGCTCAGCGTCACTAACTGGACATCCTATCTGTGAGTCAAACCAAAGGGATTGTGGGATTAGTAGTTCCTCAGAATGCAAACTGTTCCGTATTCATAGCTCCAAACCAGTGCCGGCCCAAGACATTGTGCTGCCTGGTACCAAGAATGAAATGCTGCCCCCCCCCCAAAAAAAAATTACGCCCACCAAAATGCCCCCACATCCATTATTTTATATCATGATAACTAAAGTGGACCTATCATGGCTCTATACATGTATATAGGAGTATAAAAAGGACCTGTTATGGCTCTATTTATGCAATTAACCCCACAGTGGAGCGGAGAGCCGAACGGAAGGAGCGGTCGGGCGGTAATTAGCCCCACAGTGGAGTGGAGAGTGGAGTTGGCGGAATTTAATGGCGTGCAGGCAGGAAATTTGCTGCCCCCCTGAAAGTGCTGCCTGGTACAATGGTACCATCGGGTCCCATAGTAGGGCCGGCCCTGCTCCAAACTGTCCCTGATTTCGATAGACTGTCCCTGATTTGGAGCAATGTCCCTCTTTCCTCCTCATTTGTCCCTCATTTTGGTCTGATCTATATAGTTGTATATAAAATTCACTTTTTATCAATCAAAAAGTGTTTTCCAGCCCTAAACCTTTCAACCAAATTCTAAATTGCTTCATTTGTAAATTTCATAAGCCAATATAAAGGAATAGTGGTGGTAAAAAAGCACTTGTGGATTTAACCAATCTTGTTTTTTTGTACAATTCTCCTTTAAGGGGGTGTGGTAGGGTGTGTGTCCTATGCCTGCATACTATTGCTGATAGGTGTCCCTCATTTCCATCTCAAAATGTTGGGAGGTATGCGTATGACTATGCACCCAGACTACATAGCCCAGGGATCTTTGCTACCATCAGAGAGAATGCTGGGAGGAGCTATAAAAGAAGCCAGAGACCCATCCCACGCTCTCTTCCTCCTGGGCCTGGTTTGTGATGGACCTCTCTGTACAGGGAAGGTGAGGTTGAGGTCTACCACACGGTGAACGACATTCCACTGTCAATCATTAACTGACAATCACACCTATACTATATTGCCAAAAGAATGTGAATACACCTCTGAATTATTAAGTACAGGCTTTTCCAGGGAAGAGTTCTGAGTACAACATGCAAAAACCTTGTAAAAAATGGTACACTTCCACAATTGTGTCAATGATTGTGCCTGTGTACAAATCCAGCTCCATAAAAACATGGTTTGATAAGTTTGGTGTGGAGGAACTCTAGTGACCTGGACCAATCCCTGACCTTAACCCCTAATGAACACCTTTATGAGTTGGAGCATGGATTGCAAGCCATGTTTTATCATGGAACTTTGGTACAAGACTTTAAAAGTGCTTTGTTGGATGAAAAGGCACACATTCCCACAGACACCCTCCAAATCCTTCTAGAAATCCCTCTTTTTAGAGAAAATACTCTTATAGACACAGAGGGGTGACCAACTTCCATGGCTTGGAAATGGAATGCCAAACAGGCTCATATAAGTCAGGTGTTCACAAAGCAATGCCAATATAATGTTTGTATAAAGCTTCCTGATGATGCACTTGTTGCGAAATGCATAGAGGCTGTACTATTATCAGCTCGTCACCTCCGGTCGAATCATAGCGAGGCTGAGGAACCACAGGGCACACGGGCAGACCAGGCATATTTGTATATCTTTATACACGGCTGGATTAGCTCAGTGCCGGCTTCAAGGCACTTTTACATGTGAGTGGATAATAGGGATGTCCCGATACCGAGCATTTCCCCGAGTACTTGTACTCGGGGAAAATGCTCCGATGCTTCACCCGATACCTGGGCAGTCAGGGTGATCGGTGCGGCAGGGGAGTTGCAAGCACTGATCTGCCCCCTTTTCCGCTGTTTTGGTTAAAGTTATACAGCGGTGTTCGGTGCTTGTAACTCCCCCCAAAGCCGCACCGATCACCTCTGACTGTCCCCCTCCGTGCTGTCTCCCCCCCCTCCGTGCTGTCTCCCCCCCTCCGTGCTGTCTTCTCCCCCCTCCGTGCTGTCTTCTCCCCCCTCCGTGCTGTCTTCTCCCCCCTCCATGCTCCGTGCTGTCTTCTCCCCCTCCGTGCTTTCTTCTTTCCCCCACCGTGCTGTGTTATCCCCCCTCCGTGCTGTGTTATCCCCCCTCCGTGCTGTGTTATCCCCCCTCCGTGCTGTCTTATCCCCCTCCGTGCTGTCTTCTTCCCCCCTCCGTGCTGTCTTCTTCCCCCCTCCGTGCTGTCTTTTCCCCCCTCCGTGCTGTCTTCTCCCGCCCTCCATGCTGTCTTCTCCCCCTCTGTGCTATCTTCTCCCCCCTCCATGCTGTCTTCTCCCCCTCCATGCTGTCTTCTCCCTCCCTCCATGCTGTCTTCTCCCACCCTCAGTGCTGTCTTCTCCCCTCTCCATGCTGTCTCCCCCCCTCTGTGCGGTCTTCTCCCCCCTCCGTGCTGTCTTCTCCCCCCTCCGTGCTGCTCTCCCTCCTCAATTTGTCAGATGGAGAGTGAACGAATGAACAGGATCAGTGATCACTGACTCTGTCCATTCACATAACTGAGCATTGTAACCTGTGTTTACGATACTTCAGTTTATGAATGGAGAGGAGCTTCTCTCCATTCATTTTAGCTGACGCTGCTGAAAAAGGGACTGGGGAATCTGTGTCTTTAGTTCCTTTCTCTGTCTTGACAGCCTTCCGACCGTCGCATACAGCGCGTCACGAGTTGCCGAAAGAAGCCGAACGTCGGTGCGCAGGCGCCGTATAGAGCCGCACCAACGTTTGGCTTCTTTCGGCAACTCGTGACGTGCTGTATGCGACGGTCGGAAGGCTGTCAATCAAATAGGAACGCCCAGTCCCAAAGACCATACCCGGAAGCCGCGGAGAACATCTCTCTCTAAAACGGTAAGTACTGCATTGATTTAAAAAAAAAAACACCTGATTGTGCTTCCTGTAATTAGCCTCAATCTAATGTTAAAACATTTTTTTCGGGTGAACCCCCGCTTTAAATACTTTTAAAATGAGGCTAAAAGCAACCAAAACCAAAAATACACACAGAACATCTTACCCTTATCATAAGTACGGCTTTCCTGATGTCTCGAACACCATCATACACCAGGCGAGAAGCGTCTATAAACTCGTTCTCTTCAAAAGGTTGGGGGATATTGGAACTCAGCGCTTCAATAGCAACTTCTACTTGTTCAGCAAAACGGGGCATTACTTTATGAAGGAAGAAAGAGAAGAGGAATGTAAAATGATTTATTTTTCTTATAAAACAGTTTAATTACAGAAGCAGTATGAATGCATATAACACATGGAGCATAGACATAGTAAACCCTCTACCATAGGTTACAAAAACACAAAAAAATCTGTGCCTTAATAAAAGTATGATCGTTAAAATGGATGTAAACCCAATTCATGAAATCTGAGCTGGGCACATTTGGTATATCTGCAGTATTTTGTTATCGCTCTTCAAAGAGCTAAGTCCCATAGCTCTCTCCTGACCCGTTCCTCTGTTATCAGCCTGATAACTCCTGACAAATTCTTGGACACATCAGATAAAAGCAGCCTGAATCTTCTGTCAGGGGAGGTTGCTATAAATAGATTAGCAGGCAGCTGGCCCTGTTCTAAAACACCTCTGAGAGTATCTGCCTATGTGGAGAGTGGGTGCCTTTCCTCCAATCAGAAATGTTAGCTATCTTGGCTGTATGCCCAGACATCACACTCTTAAACTGTTAAACAGGAAGAGAACATTTCCTAACTCTATCTGAACTTTATAAACAGTATATCAATGTGATGACAGCAGATATACATGTAAAACCTATGTAGGGAGATTTGGTTCATCTCTGTGTATCATCTGAGGCTGTTCACTTCACTGGGTGTATGGAGGGTTTACATCCACGTTAAGCTCCTAGATGACTTCAGAAATCCTTGCCACCTATTTAAAGTGATATTAAACTCTTGGACTTTCCTGCCTCAATACTGAGACACCACCAGCAGTCATGTCCCTTTATCTTTACTCCTTTACAGCTAAAAATGTGCACAATTGGGCCATCCAAACATGCAAGCCGGACTTACCATTGGGCTTGACTGGGTTCAAGCCCATGGGCCCCACCCAATAGGGGGCCCCTTACGTTTAAGTTTTTTCAATAATATGCCAGTCATTTAAAGTGGTTGTAATGTAAACCCTCGGACACAACATTGTCTTAAAAAATAGCCCATAACACAGGCAGCTGATCATTTCTATGACGTCACCGCGATTGCGCACATTAGCCCCTCTAAACCAACATTTAAAGCTTGCCGGAATGCAGTCTGTGAGAACTTCCCCTCTGTCCGGCACAGAGGAGAAGTCTCACGGTGTCCTTCCACTCTTCCCGATACTCCCCCGTGTGACTACAGAAGACATCACAAAAGGGGTGTGAAAGAAAACAGCAGCCGCAGTCACAGCAACGAATGGTTACGGCGCATCGGCGCATGTGCAATATTACCGACAGGGACACAGTAAGGGCGGAAGCGATGTCATAATTAGAATCACATAACAGCAGTGCGAATGGGATATGCTTGAGATACCCGGAAATACAGAGAACAAACCCGTCCTAAAAAAGGTATTTGCAGGCCTTGTTTTTGGGGGGATATATATATATGTATTGCATTGCGATGAGCTGTTATAACTTAATAATTGAAAAACTGCAAAAATCGGACAGGGTTTATTTCAGAATCGTGATCTCTATTTTTATTCTCAGTTTATCCAGAATTGTGTAGCTCTAATACATAGCTTGTGTATGTATCATTTTGTTCAATTTAAAGTAATGTATAGAAGGTAGGGCTGAAAGTGACTCAAGCCCAGGAGCCCCCACCACCCTAAGTCCTGCCCTGCAAACATGCATGTTTGCAAAAATATCTTTAGCAAGGAAAGTCTTTTGGAAGTTAGTCCACATCTTGATGTACTATTAACCATGAGATATCTATGAATTTTCAGATGTCTTATCAAGAAAGACAGGCAGTAAGACATTCTTGTAAGACATTCTTGTTCATCAAACTCCTTGGACCCACCATGCCACCATGCCATACCAGTGACTTACCTAGTGAATTAATTGGGCACATGCATGGTAAATCATTTCCTTCCAGGCATGTACTGGCCATTGGGGAGATTCCCGGTGGCCCAATGGCTCAGTGGGCCGGTCAGGTGCATTCCTGGAGCCGCTCCTCACTGACAGTGAGTGATCACGATCCTGTCACTTGCTGTAGAGAGGATTAGGCCAGTGTTTCCCAACTCCAGTCCTCAAGGCACACCAACAGGTCATGTTTTCAGGATTTCCCTCAGATGAAACGGCTGTGGTAACTACTAAGGCAGTGAAACTGATCAAATCACCTGTGCAAAATAATGGAAAGCCTGAAAACATGACCTGTTGGTGTGCCTTGAGGACTGGAGTTGGGAAACACTGGATTAGGCTTTCTGCTCCCTCCAGCCTGCAGGGGGAAAAAGACAGCCGGTAGACTGTCCTTCCTCTCTTATCACTTGTCACTTATCACATGACTGGAGAGAGGAATAAGAATTTGCCTTCAGAACTGTGAGTACACATGGGAGGGGAGGAGAGGGGGGACACTCTGATGTAAGGGGGCTGCTGGTAATGGTGACAGTCTGATGAAAGGGGGCTGCTGGTAATGGGGACACTCTGATGTAAGGGGACTGCTGATGGGGACACACTGATGTAAGGGGACTGCTGATGGGGACACTGATGTAAGGGGACTGCTGATGGGGACACTGATGTAAGGGGACTGCTGATGGGGACACTGATGTAGGGGGACTGCTGATGGGGACACACTGATGTAAGGGGACTGCTGATGGGGACACTGATGTAAGGGGACTGCTGATGGGGACACTGATGTAAGGGGACTGCTGATGGGGACACTGATGTAAGGGGACTGCTGATGGGGACACTGATGTAAGTGGACTATTGATGGGGACACTGATGTATGGGGACTGCTGATGGGGACACTGATGTAAGGAGATGCTGTTGGGGACACTCTGATGTAAGGAGGATGCTGTTGGGGACACTTTGATGTAAGGGGGTGCTGATGGGGACACTGATGTAAGGGGACTGCTGATGGGGACACTGATGTAAGGGGACTGCTGATGGGGACACTGATGTAAGGGGGTGCTGTTTGGGACACTCTGAAGTAAGGAGGACGCTGTTGAGGACACTCTGATGTAAGGGGGTGCTGATGGGGAAACTCAAAATTAAAGTGGGCTGGTCAGGGTAAAGTTCAGGGCCAAATTTTTGTCCCAGTCCAGCCATGCTTCCTTCTCAGTAAAAAAAAGGGAAGGCATTGGTTTGACTGTACAAATATTTTCCCAAAAGTTAAAAAACCTTAAGAGTTCCAGAGTCACGCATAGAAGCCTTGGGTGGCTTCTATGCTTTTACCCCTTAGGTGGCTTCACATGACCCAAGCCTTGTTGGAGCAGCACATCAGACACGTAATTCAGCCAATATCAGATCTTGGATGTTCTATAAGGGTGGAAATATGCCTGGTGAATAGAAAAGAGCTTGGGATTTCTTGTTAATTATCGGCAAAGGGAACTATGTGACCAGGGCTATGTCTAAATAGAGAAGTTGCTGAAAAAATGTATGTCACTGCCCATTCATAGACCCTGAAGAAATAAACATAAAACACATCCTTGGGTGGTAACAGTGTTCTTGTCACTGATACTTTGAAGTGAAGAAAAGGAGAATAAAGCAATGGCAGATAATGCCTGAAGTGAAAATGTGATTGTCTGATAGATAACACATAAGAACTTTGGCTGAGTGAGAAATAGAAGATTAATGCTGAACTGATCAAGGAGAGTGGGACGCCTGCTCCAAGACTTCAAAGTCTATTTACACTAAATGGCATAGCTCCAGGAAATACTCAACACAACAAGGAAAACAACAAAAATAAAGTCACATCATATACACAGACATTAAGAGGTCGTGCATTCTGCCCTGTGTACTGGGTATTTTGTGAAAGCAGAACAAAATATATAGAATATAAGAATATACTTTTTTTTGTCTGAAGGTAGAACAAATAATAAAAATGAAATAAAGTATGACGTTAAAGTGTATCCAAATTCTTTATTGAAAAAATGTAACAAAGAAGGGGCCTTGTGCATTATATTTGGATGCTATTTATTATTAAAATGTAACAAAAGCCATAGGGCAGGGGTGTCCAAACTTTTTACAAAGAGGGACAGATTCCATGAAGTGAAAATGCCCAAAGGCTGACCATTTTGCCTGACTTTTTGAACCATTAAAATTAAATGAAAATTAAATATTTTATGCAAAGTTTATTGCAAACAGCATACTATTCATTTCATAACATTGATGACAATATATGATGATATATAGGATACAGTATATATCTTCTCTTCTCCTCTCAGGGTAACGATCAGCTCAGGTGTGTTATGTTTAAAAAAATATATATAAATCTCTATCTATCTATCTATCTATCTATCTATCTATCTATCTATCTATCTATCTATCTATCTATCTATCTATCTATCTATCTATCTATCTATCTATCTATCTATCTATCATGTGCGGCAATCGGCCGGCATGGAATCTAAAAGAATATAAATACTCAATGCAATATTGGCCAAAATCATCATCAAGGAGAAAGGGAAAAGAGAAGATAGAGAATCTGGCTGCTTACAACAAAGATGGTGCCTGTCCTTCAAAAGCTGCTCCTGCCGACCAAACACACACCGCACCTCTTATAAACCCCTCTCCTCCTTCCCAGTGGATGCGCAACAGTGGGAGGAGCGATCTTTTGGTTTCAATGGCCAAACTAAACCCGGAAGTGACGATTCCGGCTAGGATAACCTAAAAAGGAACCGGAAATGCGTCACTCCATGCCCCGGAAGTGATGTCACACCATCCAGGAAGCAGGAAGTGAAATGCAAATGAGGCTAGAAATGGGCAGGGCAGACCTGGCAAACAAAAAGGAACACCTAGATGTGTGCCTCTGCGTTTTTACATCCCTAACAAAACCGAAACTTAATTGTACCAAGAATATAAAGATGGTTAAAAGTCAAATCTTGACTACCAAAAGGGGCAAAGTCATGGATTACTTCCAGCGGATGGCGCCAGCCCAGAAATCCAGAAAAGAGAACCCTGGGGCATCAGGAATGCCCTGGGCGCCCGTATGGTCACCTGACTCCAAAAGGTACCACTCCTACATAACGAATTTGGAAAAAAATATTTGAAATATGAAGTATATATATAAAAAAGGGGAAGAAAAAGGAAGAAATGAAACGATAATAAATAAAGTTATTAACCCAACCATAAGGCAAGAAAGGCACTCTGAGTACATGGACCATGATCTGCCATTTACAAAACACAAAATGAACAAAAATAAATATATAAACAAATAAATATTGTTTATTCAAAAGTTCAATTGCGGAGAAATGGCTCAATAAAACCTTAGAGGAATGGCTTAAAGCTAATGGACTCATTGAGTCCGGGATACCAAGTGGCTGCCAATAAATGATCCATTTTGACTCCCTTTGGAGAAGGGTATAAACACCCCCCCCCCTCTTTCTTTCAAGGGTAAATATTCCAAAGCAATTCCATTCTTAAAGGGTCAAAAGAATGAAAGAGACCACTATGTCTACTTATAGGGGTCTCCATTTTCTTTTCCTTAATAATAGACTAGGTCATTTGTGGAAAAGGCTTGATATATTTGGAAATTGTCTCATTGGCATACAGTAAAGGCCAGAATTTTTGAATAATTTTTCTAACTTTCTTGTGTTCGGCTGAGAATCTCGTGATCAGTCGCACCTGTTGGCCATCTTTGGGACTCTTTTTAGGGTGAATCAACTCAGCTCTGTTCTTATTCTTAGCCCATTTATATGCCTGTTTAATGGTCGAGCGGCTATAGCCCCTATTTAGTAAATGGGACTGCAAGGCCGAGGCCTCTCATTCAAAATCCAGATCTTGACTACAATTTCTTCTAATTCGTAAATACTGGCTGTAAGGTATACTTTGTACCAGAGACCTGGGATGAGAGCTGGTAGCGTGTAGAATCGTATTCCCAGCAGATGGTTTCCTATAGAGAGAAGAACCCAAAGTACCATCTGGATTTAAATAAATTGAGATGTCAAAAAAATTGATCAACCTTTGATTACGAGTCATCGTGAATTTTTTCAATTATAACAATTTTCAGCCAGAGATGACATTAAAAGAAAAAATTCTTCAAGGCTGCCGGTCCATACGACAAAAATGTCGTCAATGAAGCAACGCCGAATCAAAACATGATAAAAAAAAATCCCCAAATCTATCTGAGGAAAAAATCTCCCGCTCCCACCCCCCAGGTACAACTTGCCGTACGATGGGGCACATTTAGTCCCCATCGCAACACCTTGCACCTGGAGGTAGTGGGAGCGATCGAATACAAAAATATTGTTATTTAAAATAAACAACAACAAGTCCAAAATGAACTGTTATATTTTGAGGCACCTGGGCCTCGTTCTGATAGGAAGCCCTCCACAACTCTGATCCCCCAATAATGGGGGATGGAGTTGTAGAGGGCTTCCACATCATTAGCCACCAACCAAGACCCAGAAGGTACAGACAGACCATCCAGAGATCTCAACAAGTCCGCTGGCGCTTGAATATAGGAGCTTAAGGAAGCAACATGTGGTCTAAGATAATTGTCAACTAGCTTGCTAGCCGACTCAGTTAGACAGCCATTTCCTGACACAATGGGTCTGTGGACCTTTGGTAGTGCATAAAGAGTGTGAAGTCTGGGTTTATCGACAGTAAGAAATTCACAAGTTTTTTTGTCTATAAGATTTTCATAAAAAGCATGAGTGATCAGGATGCGGTATTTAGACTCTGCATACTTAACTCGTGCAAATGGAATCGGGCGATACCAGTTCCTATTCAGAAGAAGATCCATCACCATCTGTTTATACTTAAGAAAATCCATCACCACAATGTTTCCCCCTTTATCAGAGGGTTTGATAACAATGTTATAATTTTGTTTTAAAGAAGATAAAGCCTTACGATGGGATGGTTTAAGATTGGATCTACTGCTGAATATTTTCCACTCTGTATTTTGTATTTCTCTTGTGACCTGTTGGGTAAAGGGGTTTGGGGTTTCCTTGCAGGGTAGGAAATGTCTTGGACTTAGGTTTGTACAAATTTGGGGGGGGGGGAATCTCTCTGTAGTAGTCAAAGGGAGAGGATCAGGGGGAATTTCTTCCATGGGATCATCAAATGGATTTCCTTCTTCCCATAGTTCCATAAGATCATTTAGGGCCTCAACTTCCCTAATGGTCTTGTTTTGCCAAACATCCTCCATTGAAGAATTCAAAGGGGGATGTTTGTAATCTTTGTCAAAAATAATCTTGAACATTAGTTTCCTAGCAAAAAAATGAACGTCTTTAATGATTTTAAAAGCATCAACCTCTTGATCGGGGGAAAAAAGTCAAACCCAGGCTGAGAACCTGGGTTTGATCTGCCGTCAAAATATGTGAAGATAGATTAATTACTTGGAGACCGTTTTCTGAGTCCCTTTTAGTGCAACATGGGGGTTGGATACTTTTTTCATCTCCACATTGGGAGATAGTAAAACAATCGGTGCAGTGCGCAGATCCCCTTTTCCACAAATTAACTATAGAAAGTCTAGATCTTTTAAAGACCACCTCCAAACCAAATCTGGGGTTAAACGCAGAGGTACAGCCCCTTGTGGCCGATGTGATTTTTGTAAATTTGTTTCCAATTCAACTGAAATCGTTCTTCCAAATGGCACCATCTGTAGACCCAACTTTTTTGCTAATTGTCAATCAATAGGGATTGTTTACCTTATGAAATGTGACTGCAATGTCTTTTACGTAGGCGAAACAAAAAGGTTTTTTTTTCACAGAATTAGAGACCATGTGTGTCTTATTCAGAAAAAGAAAATGGAGACACCTATAAGTAGACATAGTGGTCTCTTTCATTCTTTTGATCCTTTGGAATATTTACCCTTGAATGAAAGAGGGGGATGTTGATAAGACCCTTCTCCAAAGGGAGTCAAAATGGATCCATTTATTGGCAGCCACCCGGCATCCCGGACTGAATGATTCCATCAATAAAACTCTGGTTCTGATATATCTGGAGTATTCAGTCCGGTTCTGGTCACCAATCCTTAGGAAGGATGTGCTGGAACTGGACAGAGTCAAGAGAAGGGCAACAAAATTAATAAGGGGACTGGATGACCTCAGTTACGAGAAATGACTACAATCACTAATCGTATTCTCCCTGGAGAAGAGACGCTTGAGAAGAAAAGATATGATAGCGATATACAAATACTTCAATGCTGATCCCAGCGTAGGTAGAAAACTTTTCAGTGTCAGGAAGTGTGAAAAGACACTAGGTCATTAAATTAATATGGAGGAGAAGCGCTTTAAACTTAAGCTGCGCAGGGGGTTTTCACTATCAGGGCTTCAAGGAAGTGGAAGCCCCTTCCACAATTGGTGGTGTCAGTGGGAAGTATTGATAGTTTTGAAAGACTCTTGGATGTGCATCTTAGTGAACACAATATACAGGGATATGGGAAATGATTATCAATATTAACACGGCCACCCACACAGGTTGAAATGTATGGACTATTGTCTTTATTCAACCTTACCAACTATGTAACTATGTAGGTGTCAGGGAACCCTTCCTACTAATACCTACTGTATATTAGCAGCTCACTATACATTAGTGTAATAGTCAGTGGGAAGAATGCTCCCTATCTTTGTGACCAGTGGAAGGAATCCCCCTCTTTTTTTTTTTTTTTTTTTTTTAAATTGTATTTTTATTGGGTTTTAAGAAATACAAAGTTCAAAGCAAAATAGCACACACAAAAAAAGATAACATCAACATAATGATATCAAAGGGATTTCTCAAAAGAGAGCATAGAAACACTTGACAAAAATACAGTGTCCAAACATGCAGATCACAGTGGTAATCTGCACAAGAATATCAGAATAATGTAAAACAAACAACTCCAATGTAGAAATTAGCAACATAGAGCAGAGAATAATAGTAAATATTAAGTTTCTTATGAAAAATAAAATAAAAGAATAGATGAATATCAAATGCTAAGGTGAGGATAGTGGCACAGAAGTCCCGTATCTCGAGTGGTCCCAAGGCTCCCAAACCTTATCAAATTGTGGGATAGAATCATGGACAGACGCTGTTAAGTACTCCATCCTCCGAATCTCAGCGACTAGGTGTAGGAATCTGGACCACGGAGAGGGAGCCGTGGATAACCAACACAGCGGTATAAGCCTCCTGGCCGCAAGTAAGACATAAGCGGCCAAGCGGTTTACATTTTTGGTCAGGCCAGGGAACGGAAGTCCCAAAAGAAAATTTAAAGGGTCAAACGAAAGGGACAAATCTAATACCTCTTGTAACAGTAGCCTCACCTTCAGCCAAAAGGGTTGGACCAGGGAACAATTCCAAAAGATATGGAACAAAGTACCAGTAATGCTTCCACAACGCCAGCAAAGTGATGAAACCGAGGGAACATACGTATGGATAACATCAGGGGTTTTATACCAGAACATGAGGATTTTGATGGATGTTTCACGATGGGTCACACATTTGGAAGACTTAAAAGTAGAGGACCAAATCTTGTCCCAAACCTGAACCGTAATAGGTTTACCCAGTAAGCGTGACCATTTTCTCATGTAAAGGTGTGTGGTTTCAGAAATAGGAGTCGACTCATGGAGGATACGGTGGATAGAGGAAATTAAATGTAATTGATGGGGGCCCTGAGCACTTAAAAACTCAAAAGTTGTCGGTCTGTCAAGGGTCAAGGTGGGAGATTTGGATTGAAAGAAATGTCTAACTTGTAGGTAAAAATAGAAAAGATGAGATGGTACATTAAATTTTCTACACAGGAAGTCAAAAGAGTACAGCCTCCGCGTAATGGGATCAACTACATTCCGTAGCTGGAACAGAGGTACATTGAGCCATGGGGAGACCCTACCCAGGGACATGCTATCTGGAATGGTCGGATTGAACAGGACATTTACAAGCAGTGGGCAGGTCGAGGCATGGGGATAGTTTTTGAGACATTTACGCCAAACGTTTAGAGTAAAGGCCATTGGGGCAGTACATTGACGTTTAAAGATAGGGTCTAGAGAAGAAAGCGTACCCCAAACTAAAGAGCAAGGGTGGACCGGGTATAGCACTCCCCTCTCAATGGTGGCCCATTGACTCGGAGCGTGTAGGGAGGACCAAGACACAACAGCCCTTAAATGTGAAGCATAATAATACTTAGCGATGTCCGGAGCACCTAAACCACCCCTGGATCTAGGGGCAAACACCACTGAGCCTGCTATACGATGAGACCCGCCACCCCATATAAACTTTAAAAAACTCCTACGTATTGCTTTTAACTGGGGGGATGGTAGGGCAATCGGCAATGTTTCAAAATGATAGAGCAATCTAGGCAGAATGGACATTTTTAGAACATTAATCCTACCAAGAAGGGAAAGAGGGTATTTCGTCCATGTCTGCAGGGATTTATTAATGTCCAAGACTAAAGGGGGAAAATTAACTGTATATAGAGATGAATAAGAGGGAGTAAGCAGAATACCTAGATATTTGAGGGACTCAGTACACCATTTATAGGGAAAGGAATCATTAAGTTGAGATAGTAGGGTCGGAGAAATATGGATGGGAAGAGCCTCAGTTTTGGAAGTATTAACCTTATATCCCGAGATGGCGCTAAAGGAGGACAATAGTTTGTGTAGTGAGGGGAGGGAAATTAGTGGCTTGGTAATAGTGAGGAAAATGTCGTCTCCCTGTCGTATCACCACCCCACAAATGTCCGGATGGGAGCGAATAGACCCGGCCAGGGGCTCCAAGCACAAAATAAAGAGCAATGGAGATAAGGGACACCCCTGCCGAGTCCCATTCGTCATGGGGAAGCGAGGCGACAAGAAGGACGACATCTGTACTTGGGCCGTGACTGTCGAATTAAGGGCCTCCAGGGCTTTTAAAAAAGGGCCTTTAAAACCATATACTTTTAAAGTGGCAAACATATAAGGCCAACTTAGCCTATCAAAGGCCTTTTGAGCATCTAGACTTAACACCAGTGCCGGGCTGGAGGTTCTGTCCAGGAGGTCTATCAAGTCAATTGTACGGCGTGTGTTGTCCCCCGCATGCCTGCCAGGGACAAAACCAACCTGGTCACTATGGATCAATTTGGGAATTAGTCTGGACAATCTGGATGCGAGGATCTTGGTAAAAATTTTGTAGTCAGAATTTAAAAGAGAAATGGGTCTGTAATTATCTGGAATAGAGGGATCCTTGCCAGGTTTTGGAATAACTGAAATGTGTGAGTGAGAGAAGTGAGGGTGTGGGGGAGTACCTTTGAATAGGGAGCTGTACAGGGTCAACATGTGGGGAGATAGAATGTCAATGAAGGTTTTATAGTAAAAGTAAGACAGACCGTCAGGGCCAGGTGATTTATGTAGGGGGAGGCTTTTGATTATAACTGAGAGTTCCTCAGCACTAACCGACGCATTTAATCCGGCCAAATCCGCTGAAGACAATCTTGGGAGCTTTAAAGTGGAAAAGAAGGACTCAAATTTATCTAGATTAAAAGAGAAATGATTTTCCAGAGTCAGGCAATTGTATAATTTTTGGTAGAACTTGCCAAAGATATCAACCATTTCTCGAGGGCAGTGCGTCCTGGAACCATCCGACTTCACAAGGAAGTCAGGAAAGGAGTGGAAAGGGCGTGGGCGCAACTTATTAACCAACATTCTGTGGGGTTTGTTTGAGAATTCATAACATTTTTGTTTCGACCACATCAAGGACCTGGCCGCTTTATCGAGATTCGACGATTTAATTTGTTCTCGAAGGGAAGTGACTCTACGGAGTTTCACCACCGTGGGGGCGCACAGCAGCTTCCGCTCTGCGTCAACTAGAGCGGATGTCAAAGATCGAAGGAGTACATTTCTATCCCTCTTCAATCGAGAGCTTTCAGCAATGCAAATGCCACGAAATACGGCCTTGTGCGCCGGAATCCCCCTCTTTTGCCGCGTACACACGATTGGAAATTCTGACAAGAAAAGTCCGATGTGAGCTTTTGGTCGGAAATTCCGACCGTGTGTAGGCTCCATCGTAATTTTTCTATCAGAATTTCTGCCAAGAAAAATTTGAGAGCTGGTTCCCACAAGAAAAGTTCTTGGAGGAAAATTCCAATTGTCTGTATGCAATTCTGCCGCACCAAAATCCATGCATGCTCTGAAGCATCAAACTTGATTTTTCTTGGCACGTCGTAGTGTTGTATGTTATCGTGTTCTTGACGGTCGGAATTTGGTGTGACCGTGTGTATGCAAGACAAGTTTGAGCCAAGATTCCGTCTGAAAAAAATCCACGTTTTCTTGTCGGATTTTTCCATCGTGTGTACGCGGCATTACAGATAGCTAAAAAGATCCTTAGGGCTCTATTTATAAAACATGTTTTGGATGGACGTCAGAAGCATTCTCTCAGGCTGCACAGATTTTACCCATATTTTCTTTAATATTATGACTTCCTATAATCGTCAGCTCCATCTAAGGCCCCGAACAGACGAGCGGACAGTCCGCTGAAAACGGTCCACCGGACCGTTTTCAGGGGACATGTCCGCTCTGAGATTTCTGTTTGATGGTTGTACACACCATCAAACAGAAATCCGCCCGGACAGGATACGCGGTGACGTGCTGCGCCGTCGCGGCGACGATGACGCGGCGATGTGCGCGGCCCTGGAAGGTCAAGGCTTCCACGCATGCGTCAAATCACTTTGACGCATGCGAGGGCTTTCGGCCAAGCGGACATGTCCGGTGAGTCTGTACAGACGACCGAACATGTCCGACGGCATGCTAAGAAACATTTGTCCGCTGGAAACCTGTCCGATCCGCCGGACAATTGTCTGGTCGGCCGTACACACGACCGAACATGTCTGCTGAAACTGGTCGGCAGTACCAGTTTCAGCGGACATGTTCGGTCCTGTGTACAGGGCCTAATGGTCATAATACAGTATTTTTTCTAATTGAGGATTTTCAGAAATTTTGGCCACTAGATGGAGCTAACATTCGTAGGAAGTGTCATAGTATTAGCGATAATACAGCGAAAATGTGTGCAGCCTGGATGAATGCTTATGATATTCATCCAAGAAATGCTTTGTAAATGGGCCGCTAGGTGTCAGTGGGAACTTTTCTGAGGGGCAAAGTTTTCTTATTGCTCAAGGGACCCCTAGAAACCTCTGTAGGAACCTTAAGGTTCTATGGAACCCTGGTTGAGAAAGGCCTGTCTAACGATAGTTTTGCATAAAGCAGTTAAAATGCTAATGAACATTTTTATTTTATAAGGAACAGATATTATTTGCAGTCAAGTATCAATTAATGAGAACATTTTCATATATGCCACTTACAGGCAGCACCGGCTTTATTTTACACAGACAGATGTTTGAGAAGATAAACTCACAATTGCACATTTCTTAAAGGAAATCTGAGCAGAGAGAAGATAAGCGAGCTACCATCGCTGGCCTCTGTCTGAAAATGTTCTCTGCCTGGATATCATATTATTCCAACAGCTTTAGTGCTTAGAGAGGTATTGCCCCAATGGCTCAAATTGTATTGATATTAGCAGACAGGAAATCAGAGAGGGATAAGAAAAGGCAACTTCCACATTTCTCTTAATACAGGTTCCTTTAGACACCTATCTGTATGGATAACCATAAGAACAAGAAGCATCTAAAAAACTGAAGGGACACCACATATCGAGAACACAGCCCAGGTATGGAACAAGGAGATGTGGCTTCAGTGTAGTTCCTCCCAGGGCAGGAATGTACCAACCTGTGTGGGTGGGTGTGTTCATGTTGATAATCATTTCCCATATCCCTGTATATTGTGTTCATTAAGATGTAAGTCCAGGAGTCCTTTAAAACTATTCATACTTCCTGCAGACTCCACCGATTGTAGAAGAGAGTTCCACATTCTTACCGCCCTGACAGTGGAAAATTCCCTGTGCAGCTTAGGGTTAAAGCGGAGGTTCACCCTAAAAAACATCTATGTACCATCCCATCCAGCATACTTGCGTCAGCTACAGTATGCTTTTTTTTTTGTGCTGTATTTACCGTTTAATCCTTCAGTTTCTTTTCAGACTCCCGCGGGGAGTAGGCGTTCCTATGAAGAGGAGAACATGATTGACGTCCGGCTATGGCGCGTCACGGCCTAGGTCTCGGCTCTTCACAGCGCTATACGGCGCCTGCGCACGGACTAGGAGCTGACTGCACAGGCGCCCTATACAGCCGAGTCCTATTTCGGCTATTTTCGGAACACGTGACGCGCCATAGCCGGACATCAATCATGTTCCCCTCTTCATAGGAACGCCTACTCCCTGCTGGAGTCTGAAAAGAAACTGAAGGATTAAACGGTAAATACAGTCAGGGCCGTCTTTACCGCAGGGCAAATGGGGCAGGTGCCCTGGGCCCTGTCACTGTTGGGGGCCCAAAGCAACCCCCTTTGAAAAAAAAAAAAAAACCCTTTTTTTTAGGGGTCCGGAGGCCCCCAGGGGCCCGGAGGACCCCAGGGCCCCAGATGGCAACCCCCCCTTTTTTTTATTTATTTTTAAATAAAAAAAAAAATTATATATTTTTATTAAAGGGACAATTTTTTAATATATTTTTATTTTATTTTTTATTAAAGGGCCAATTTTTTTTTTTAGAGGTCTGGGGGTCCCCAGGGGCCCATAGTTCCCCAGGGCCCCGGATGACAACCCCCCTTTTTTTATAAAAAAAAAAATCTTTATATATATATATATATATATATATATATATATATATATATATCTATATCTATATATATATATATATATATAAATAAATGTTTATTATTATTATTATTATAGGACCCAGAGGTCCCCAGGGCCCCGAATGGCAACCCCCCTTTTTTTTTTATAAAAAACATTTTTTTTATATATTTTTTTTTTTTCTTTTTATATATATATATATATATATATATATATATAGATATATATATATAGATATAGATATATATAGATATTTTTTTTTTTTTTTTTTTATTACAGGGCTCAGAGGTCCCCATGTGGCAAACACCCTTTATCTTTTTTATAAATGTTTATTTTTTTATTTTTGTTTATATTTTTTTTTTTTTTTAGGGGTCCGGAGGCCCCCAGGGGCCCGGAGGACCCCAGGGCCCCAGATGGCAACCTCCCCTTTTTTTTATTTATTTTTAAATAAAAAAAAAAAATTATATATTTTTATTAAAGGGACAATTTTTTAATATATTTTTATTTTATTTTTTATTAAAGGGCCAATTTTTTTTAGAGGTCTGGGGTCCCCAGGGGCCCATAGTTCCCCAGGGCCCCGGATGACAACCCCCCTTTTTTTATAAAAAAAAAAATCTTTATATATATATATATATATATATATATATATATATATAAATATATATATATATATATATATATATATATATATATATATATATATATATATATATATATATATATATATAAATACATGTTTATTATTATTATTATTATAGGACCCAGAGGTCCCCAGGGCCCCGGATGGCAACCCCCCTTTTTTTTTATAAAAAACATTTTTTTTATATATTTTTTTTTCTTATATATATATATATATATATATATATATATATTTTTTTTTTTTTTATTATTTTTTTTTTTTATTACAGGGCTCAGAGGTCCCCATGTGGCAAACACCCTTTATCTTTTTTTATAAATGTTTATTTTTTTATTTTTGTTTTATTTTTTATTTTTGTTTATCCAGGGTCCCCAGGGCCCTGGATGGCAACCCCCCCCTTTTTTTTATAAATGTTTCTTTATATATATTTTTTATTAAAGGGCCCAGAGGTCCCGGATGGAAACCCCCTTTTTTTTGTAATTTATTTTTATTAAAAAAAAAATATTAAAGGGCCCAGAGGTCCCCAGGGCCCCAGATGGCAACCCCCTTTTTAAAATATATTTTTTATATATATTTTTTATTTCTTTTTTTATTTTTATTAAAGGGACCAGAGGTCCCCAGGGCCCCGGATGGCTACACCCCTTTTTTATATATATTTTTCTTTATTTCTTTCTTTATATCTTTTTTTGTAAAGGGCCCCCCGCTTCTAAATTTGCGGCAGCCCCCCCCCCCTGCTTCTCAATTTCAGGCGGCAGCACCCCCCATCCCGGTTCTCTGCTCCAGGGGGCCCATGCCTGAAGCTGTGTAAGTGGCCCCATAATTCCTGATGGCGGCCCTGCCGCCCGTTAAGCCCCTGTGCTGCCCACAAATCAGGCTGAAAATCATCAGCGGCACACAGCCAGTGACAGTACTGCTTCCCTTCCCAGTGTTTTAAAATGTACAGCACCCCTGGCTTCCCTTTGGACGCGCACTTCTCCCTTCCTGCCACTGGGTGCTGCTTGCATATAAAAGTGAATTAGAATGTGATTTTATAACATCCCCAGTTTGCTCTTCCTGAGGCTGAATTCTTCATGTCCTGCTCCTCAAGGTATGTCACTGTTTGCTAATCTATATTGTAAATTGAAGTTTTCTGTAGAGTGTGCCCAAAGTCTTTATAATATTTGATGATTCACTGCAGGTCTGGTCAGTGTTTTAAAAAGTTCCTCTATTTTACACATGGCATGGCATGGGGTCACAGCACCGTCTGTCCATTCTGCTTTAGCACCATGGGACCCCATGCCATGCCATGTGTAAAATAGAGGAACTCTTTAAATCACAGACCAGACCTGCAGTCCAGGCTGAGTAAGGCCTCAGAGCACATGGCATTACTGTCTGTATTTAACTGCTTGATGGGCTTATTTTGGGCCTGGCTGGTTCACATGTATGTGTTTTGGCGGCCCACATTTGCGCAGGCACAGCAGCCCATTCATTTGAATGGGCCGCCATGCCTGCGTTTCCTGCAAAGAAAAGCGCATGCCTCATGTAATAGGCTGCGCACACGGCACGCTTATGCCCATCAAGCACTGAAATACAGCACTGTCTGTCCATTCTGCTGTCTGCTGTGACTTATCTGCAGTTCCCGCACTGTCAAACTTGCTGCATTTTTAGATGTTTAGGTCACGCTTTTAAAAACACAGTGCGTTTGTGTGTGCAAGAACTGCAGGTAAGTAGCATGGTGCAAAAGCAGAATGGATTTCAAGGCAACTGTATTTTTAAAATGCTGAATGCACCTTTTTTCTGCAGGAAACAAAGGCATGGCAGCCCATTCAAATCAACGGGCTGCTGTACCTGCACAAATGAGGACCGCCAAAACATACATGTGAACCAGCCAGGCCCAAAATGAGCTGGAGGGGGGCCCAAAAAAAATGTTTGCCCTGGGCCCAAACCATATTAAAGACGGCCCTCAATACAGTGCAAAAAAAATCATACTGTAGCTGACGCAAGTATGCTGGACGGGATGGTTTATAATTATTTTAGGGTGAACCTCCACTTTAAACCACTTCTCGTCCAATCTTATTGAGTGGTCCCGTGTCTTTCAACACTCCATGAGAATAAATAGTCTTCCTCCTATGCTGGAATCCACATTGAGATATTTGTATATCGCTATCATATCTCCTCTTAAGCGTCTCTTCTCCAGGTAGAATACGTCTAGTGCTTGTAGTCGTTCCTAGTAATTAAGGGTCCTCCAGTCCCCTTCTTAATTTTGTTGCCCTACTCTGGACTCTCAGTTCCAGCACATCCTTCCTGAGGATTGGTGACCAGAACTGGGCGGAATACTAAAGATGTGGCAGAACCAGAGTTTTATAAAGTGTCAGGATTACCGTCAGCGCCACCTCCCTGATCCATGCTGCCGGCCCCTAATCTAAATGCAGCGAGTCAAAGGCATGGATTCCAATGTTTTTTTTTTAAGAAGCATGTGGTTAGAGCCGGAGGCTTCTAATTGACTTTAAAAAAGGGTAGGCTCGGGGGGCTGAGCCCACCCAGTTGTGTGACAGTAGCAAATTAATATTTGCTATTGTTTTCCTGATTCTCCTCCTGGCTAATCCCGGCTCGGGAAGTGGGTCCTGGGACCCAAATGGCCAAGAAGAGAAGAGATCCTATTGGCCGCCGAGGAAGGAGAAGACGCAGGGGAAGCCACGTGGCTGTGAAGCCAAGGTAGGAGGAGAAGCAGGGTGAAGCCGCTGCCCGTTGCCTGGAGGAAGCCCGCAACCTAGATGGGGTAAGTGTGGGGCTACTGACCGACCGGGGGAGCCCCCCAAAAAATATACCACCAGCCTCCACTGATTATTGTTTTATCTCTGAAGTAAATTATCCTTTTAATGCATTCTAACTGTCTGCTTGCTTTGCTTGCTGCAACTTGACAATGCATGCTATTGTGCAGTCTGTTAACAACTAGGACCCCTAGATCTTTCTCCAGCCTGGATTCCTCCAGTTAGTGGCATCGTTAGGGGGGAATTCTGGGGCTACAGCCCTGAATCTGTGGCCCATAGCCCGAGTCTCTTACCAGGTGCAGCAGGGCCGTAGGGGCTATTAGCATTCTACAGTGGGGCGATGGGGACCAGTCGGGGGGACCACAGACAGGATCAGTGCCGTATCACAAAAAATGGCCGGGTCATTAAGGGGGCAAAGGGGGCTGAAGTGTTTAAAAAATAATTACTTATCCCGGAGATCAGTTTTAAATTTCATGGGCGGCGCATGGTTTAAAGTGGAGTTCCACCCATAAATATAACATTACATCAGTAGTTTTAAAAAAATGTCATTAGTCCTTTAAGAATTTTTTTTTTTTTTTTAGATGCCTTCAAAGTGTTGTTGCTAGGCAGAATAGTTAATCTTCCCACTTCCTGCACCTAGGTGCTTAAGCTTCCTTACCTACACCGCACAGACTCCTGGGAATGTAGTGGGTGTAACTTTCCAGGAGTCTGTGCAATCCCCAGTCTCGAAGAATCATGTGACTTGGACAGTACAGATGCTGAAACCTGATCTGAAACCTATTACACTGCTTGTGCAGCACTGAGCATGTGCGAGATCTGCAAGGCTGAAATCCAGGAAGTCATACAGTCTGGCTTCATGATGCCCACACTTAAGATGGCCCCAGTCAATTTCTATTTTATAAAGTGTCTAAATGCTGTAACAACCTAACAAAACAGACCTTAGTTTACAGACTAACTTTACTAGAATACATTAAGCTTGTGTATTACAGGGGTATTTATATTTAAAAAGTGAAATTGTGGCCGGAACTCCGCTTTAAGAGCTCTTCTGTGTCACGTCATCTTTGTGTACAGCAGCAGGTAAACATTTCTACCACAGCCAATCACAGAAGAGGTGGGTGGTACAGAGGCTGGAGCAGGCTAATAGGTAGGAAGCAGCAGCTGCAGCTGAAGCACATTTCATAAGGTGACAACGCTGCCATTGAATGCAGGGCTTAAAGAATGCAGAGTTGTCACCCTTTTAAAGGCAGTGATGGGTGCCAGAATTAATGATTTGTTTTTGTTTTTTTAGATACGGCACATCCACAAATAAAGAGCTATGTGACTGGGAGCTTGAAAAGCAAGGGGAAAGTTTCTAATCTCCTACAGAAGTATAAGTGTTAGACTTCCCTCTGGGACTGCTTTAGGCTTCCGTGGTGGTACAATGCTGGGAGCGCTTTGCCTACATCTGTGAGAGAGGCGTAGGGAAGAAAGATCGTTCTGAAGCTGGATCTACATTTCTGAACATCAGAAGGTCTGCTGAAGGCAATCTGAAACATATATCTTTCTTCATCCAACCTGCATCAAAGCTTAGTTACATTTGAAAATAACATAGAAGAGCGAATGAAGGAAGTGTTATATCACTGAAATCTGTACAGTTTAGCAGTAAGGGGATTTCAAAAGATTTCCGGACCTTGTGTTAACAACTTGCCATCCAGGCCATTTCTGACACTTCCCTCCTACAGGTAAAAATTAATGTTTTTTTTTTGCAAGAAAATTACTTAGTACCCCCAAACATTATATGTATTTTTGTTTTTTTAGATTCAAACACAATTTTTGTGGAAAAAAAAAAATACTTTGTGTATTAAAAAAAAAAATACTAAAAGTTAGTCCAATTTTTTTTTGTATAATGTGAAAGATGGTGTTTTACGCAGAGTAAATAGATACCGTATTTATCGGGGTATTGCACGCTCTGGCGTATAGCGCGCACCCCTAATGTGGAACCGCATTCCTTTAAAAAAAATTTTTTAGTACTTTTAGTACCATCGGCGGCCTCGTCGGGTCCGGCGTCCGTCTGCGGCTTCGGTTGTGTCCTCCTCGTGGGGTCCGGCGTCCTTCTGCGGCCATCGTGGTGTCCTCCCCGCTCGATCCCCGCTTCCCGCGCCGAGTTTGAACCACTGCGCCGGCATATAGCGAGCGCAGTACACTCGGTTATAGTCGGGCAGGCTCTGCTCCTCTCGCGTAAAGGATGTACAGGACGCACAGGACATGACCGCGAGAGGAGCCGAGCCTGTCCGACTATACCCGAGTGTACTGCGCTCGGTATATGCCGGCGCAGTGGTTCAAACTCTGTGCTGGAAGCGGAGATCGGCTTAAATCACGCACCCACGATTTTGCCCTGATTTTCAGGGCAAAAAAGTGCGCGGTATACGCCGATAAATACGGTACCTAAATGTCACTCTTTAAAATTGCGTCTGCCCATGGAAAGGTGGCAAACTACGGTGGTTAAAATTCTCCATTGGTGACGCTTTAAACACCTTTACAGGTTAACAGTTTAGAGTTGCACAGGAGGTCTGGTGCTAGAATTATTGATCTCGCTCTGAGGATCGCCGTTTACATATGCGCACGGGAGGAACGTATGTGTTGGCATTTGCGCGTAAGCACGTGGGAAGTTGGGTGCTTTAAAAAAAATATATATATATTTATTTTATACAAAAATATTTTTCCTCTGGCCTTTCATGTAGCCGATCAGACACAGATCAGTCTGATTGGCTACTTACCATTGGTGGCCAGGTAAACAAATGGTAACATGGTAAACAAATAGTGACAGACAACTCGTCACTCCCAGTTCCATGGGTTACAGAGAGAGGGAAACAAAGTCAGTTCCTCTCTCTCTCTGTACAGGGCAGCCACCGCCACTGGCCGCATTGCTCCCGGCCTTCGTGATGGGACCTGAGAGCCCGGGAGAGGTGGTAGGACCCCCTTCTGCCACTCGCAGAAGTGATCAAGTGGCTAATTAGCCTTTTAGATCATTTCTGTCCAGGGATGGACTGGCCATTGGGACTACAGGGAGTTTCCTGGTGGGCCGATGGCTCAGTGGGCCGGCTTCAGTGACAGCGGACCGCCGCCCCCCTCCTCTTCTCTTTCTCTCCCTTCCCGCAGCGCTCACCTCCTTTCCCTCCCTGCAGCACTCACCTCCTCTCCCTTCCCACAGCGCTCACCTGGGGGGAACAGAGAAGCAGGGAGAGGACCAGAGGAGCAGGGGGGATGACAGAGGAGCATGGGTGAGGGGACAGACAGCCGACTCAACAGCTATGGCCTGGGAGTTTCTCACTTCTGCCTAATCTTGTCCCATAAGGGGGGGCAACAAACTGATCCTTTCCCCTGGGTGAAATAATGTCTAGCTTCCCCACTGGTACTGCCTATAAAAGTACCAGTATCAGACGTTCTACTCTAATAAAGTCGAAAGGCTAGTGGCTAGTGAAGGGGGAGAGGGGGCTTGGGTGGCCGGGGGGGTGCAGGAGTTGTCCGGCCGCCATGGGAGAGACCTGTCAAAGTGGGCCAGTCTAGATGAAGGCCAGGGCCAAATTTTTGTCCCAGTCCAGCCCTGTTTCTGTCAGATAGTTAATTTGCCGGCTGAAGAGATCAATATCGGGATGACGCCTGTAGGTGCAGGCATCATCCCAGTATAACTACTGAAACCGGAGGACGTCAATGTACGCCCTGCCAACAGGAAGTGGTTAAAGAGGACCTGTCCTTCTAACTAATTTCAATCAGTTTGTTGCATCTATTCTCATATTCTTTATCACTACCAATATTGCTTCATTACAATTTTTTTAAAACCCTACGTGAAATACGCCTTTCTATAGAAAAGGGTGGACTGATTTTGGATGACAGTCAGGCCTAGGCAGCCCATTTTAGAACATCCTTTATATGTCCTTCTGTTTTACATGGAGCACTAACCCTGCAGGAGCTGTTGGTAACTGTCTTTCCTACTCCTGCAAAGTCGGGCAACACACATTCTCCACTTGCAACCAAACACAAGAAGTTTGTCCCTTGGCTTTTTTTTATGTTTTATTAGGGATAACAACTTGGATGGGCAAGGGGAATGCCCAACTTGAATCAAGTACAACAACAGGGGACAACTTTCTTCCTCTGTACAAAAGATCCTGGACCGCTTTCCTTCCTGCATATGCTGTCTACGCAGTGGATTTAGTAGAAAAAGTCCATGCTTTTGCACAGAGCAGCTCTGATCCTCTTCTTCTGGCGTCCCTAGTCAGGGGAAAATCCCTGAATCTGTAGACACTAGACATGAGTGAGTGAGAGACTTGTAAAGCGCAACACATGCGAACTGAATCGCCTCTGGGCGCTGTATCCATTTCATGGGTAAGGAACCCCTTGACCTCAGAAGAGATGGGTTTTAATCTTTCTCCTGAAGGCCAAGTGGTCCGACTTCAGTCGGATGGTGGTTGTGCATTCGATTTCGTCCGAATTTCAGGTATTTTTGTTATCGTTTTAACAAACGATAACGAAAGTACAGAACACGAAAACCGAAAGATCCAACATAAACAAATGCTCTATTTTCGTTTTTGTTGCGGTCGAATGTGCCTAACCTTAACTCTATTAGTTCAATATTATTCTACATAAAGAGAAAAGATTCGACATTATAGAGACATGAAGAAGAGTCGACATAGAGAGAAAAAATTTGACATAGAGCGACATGAAGATTCGACGAAGTAGCTAAAAACATACGATGCAAGCAGACATTTATGGTGAAATGCTCTGCCCATAGGCTATAGAACAATTCTAATGTTGGTTGACTAGTAATAATAATTAATAAATATAATTATTATTAGTCATAGAACATTAGAATTCTTCTACAGCTTGTAGGGGGAACATTCGACCGGAAATGTACGATTGCGGCATCATACAGTTTCTTTGCTCCGTCAAATCTTTTTTTTTTTTTAAAGATTCTACAGAATCTTCTTTTTTTTTTTTTAAGATTCCGTCAAATCTTCTTAGAACATTCGACAGACACCATAAGCCTTCAATGACAGATTCAACCTTAATTAATTTAGATTTTCGGACGAATGCTTTTTTTACGAAAATAAAATAAATAAAAACGAATTTAGTAAGTAACTAAATAAATTCATTTTTCGGACGAAAACGAAATTCCGAAACAAAATATTTCAGTGTGCACATGTCTAGTAGACACCAGGGATCTAACACTAACTTCTCTATTCCTGTAAAGAAAAAAATTGTATACATACCTTTTTGGAAGCCGATCTGACCTGCTCTGACCGGATCCCACGCTGAGCTGTCAGCCGCGGGTTCACTGTGTAGGCGGGTGCAGAAGAGATAGACGCCCCATAGTGACTCTATGGGTGACGTCACTTCCCATTCATTTCACAGCCATTGTTGGCCGTGTCCTCTGCAGAGCTTCCGCACTGGAGATCGGGTCAGAGCGGGTCAGATCGGCTTCCAAAAAGGTACCGTATTTATCGGCGTATACCGCGCACTATTTTGCCCTGAAAATCAGGGCAAAATCGTGGGTGCGCGATATACGCCGATACCCGCTTTCCCGCGCCGAGTTTGAATACTGCGCCGACATATACCGAGCGCAGTACACTCGTGTATAGTCGGGCAGTCTCGGCTACACTCGCGCTCACGTCCTGTACGTCCAGGACATCAGCGCGAGCATTGCCGACTATACGCGAGTGTACTGCGCTCGGTATATGCCGGCGCAGTATTCAAACTCGGCGCGGGAAACGAGCGAGGAGGATGCCGCAGAAGGACGCCGGACCCAACAAAGAGGACACCCGAAGCCGCAGACAGACGCCGGACCCGACGAGGCCGCCGATGGACGCCGTGCAAGACACCAAACTGTAAGTACAAAAATCTTTTTTCACAGGAATTTCGGGGCATCTTTAGGGGTGCGTGCTATACGCGGGAGCGCGCTATACCCCAATAAATACGGTATGTATACTCATTTTTTTCTTTACAGGGATAGAGAGGTTAATGTTATATCTGTGGTGTCTATAGATGCAGGGATTTTAGTTTTTGCATGGACTTCCAATTTAATGAATGTTCCGTCACAAGCTATTAGATATTAGATAGAACCCCGTCTACCTTCCTTTGCTGGAATAACACGGAAAAAAATAAGTGTTAAGCTTGAAGGTTTCAGGTCTGGGAAAACATTCTGTATTTTCCTCTCCGGTGTGACGGCTTCAAATAGAAAATCTGTCACATATTAAACTTAGGAAAGTTCAGCAATAACATCTGAAATGGAATCACTATCCCTGTCATTTTCACTTAAGAGGAGCCCTTTCTTCTCCAAAAATATGTAGAGGGAGAAATAGTGTTCTCTTGGCAGAGGAAATGTCTAATGTGCCACTTTGTGCTGCTCTTGGTTTGGAGAAAAAGAGAAAGCAGGTTGTGTGTGGAGTGCTTGAAATATAGTAATCATGTTGGTTTCAAGTATCTGTGTACAGTAAGAAATGTATACAGAAATACCAACGTTCAGTGTTGTGTAAAAGGTTTTTCTTTTTATATATATATTTAGTTTTTTTATCTTATTTTGATCATTTTCTTTTAGATATTGAAGTGCTTTGTTGTGAAACTTTTCAAAGACACATGTAATAACTGTAGGAAATATCCACTGCTGACAAGCAGTATTACAGTTACATTGTCACATAGTTGAAAAAATACATGTTTTTCTAGTTCAACCAACAGAAAAAAATAAAAAAAATAAATAGAAGAAATAAATAAAAAACCTCCATATACAGGATCCTATAGTGATCGAGAGAAAGGCAAAACAAAATAAAACAATAAAGCATGGTATAATTTGCTCCAAAGGTGGTTAACCGCTTGCCGACTGGGAAAATGGGCATAAATATACGTCCCCTTTAATTTGCCGGCCGTTTGGTCGCTGTGGCGAGCTCCGCGAGCCTGCCCGCGGGACCCGCGGACTCGATGTCCACCGTTGTCCCTCGATCTTGTCACAGAGCTGAAGAACAGGGAGATGTCAGTGTAAACACAACATCTCCCCGTTCTGCCTAGTGACATGTCACTGATCGTCTGTTCCCTGTCATCGGGAGCAGCGATCAGTGACGTGTCACGGCAAGCCACGCCCCCTAACAGTTAGAAGTGCTCCCTAGCTCACACTTAACCCTTTCAGCGCCACCTACAGGTTAACCTCTTTACTGCCAGTGTCATTTTTACAGTAATCAGTGTATTTTTATAGCACTGATCGCTGTAAAAATTACAATGGTCCCAAAATGGTGTCAAAAGTGTCCGATGTGTTGGTTGGATTTCCTCCAACCAACTCCCCCCAAAACTACTAACTTTGGATGTTCTTTTGTTTTGTTTTGTTTTTTTTATCTTGGAGCATGTACCTGCTCCACTTCCACTTGGATCACCTAGGTCAGTGGTTTTCAACTCCTGTCCTCAGGACCACTAACAGGCCATATTTTAAGTATTAGCTTGGAGAGATGCAGACTAGAATACTGCAACTATTGAGCAGCAAATGATATCACCTGTGATGTATTTCAGTTATCTTGCAAACCTGACCTGTTAGGGGGTCATGATGACAGGAGTTGAGAACCACTGACCTAGGTGATCCAAAGGGAAGTTGAGAAAGTACAGCACTACTTGTGCATGTACAGAGGGAATCTAGATGTGAAGAACCAGGAAGTCACAGCTGGCTTCCCAGATCCAAGATAGCGGTACTGGGGACCTGAAGACTAGCGAAAAAACAGCCTGGGTGAGGATAGACCTGGATCCTTGGACTAGTAAGTGTGTGTGTTTATTAAAAGTCAGCAGCTACAGTATTTGTAGCTACTGACTTTATTTTATTTTTTCCTGGGAGACGTACCCCTTTAAAGGGTAACTTCACCTTGTCACAAAAAATGTAAAGCTGAACTAACTCCAAAGTTCCTGGCCACCTCTCTGAACCCTGTTGCACATAGCAGCAGTGGTGCTCTAGGCCAGTGATGGTGAACCTTGACCCCCCAGATGTTTTGGAACTACATTTCCCATGATGTTCCACTACACTGCAGAGTGCGAGAGCATCATGGGAAATGTAGTTCCAAAACATCTGGGGTGCCAAGGTTCGCCATCACTGCTCTAGGCTGTTGATGTAGCTGCCCATAAAATTTCAACCGCAATACTCAACCTCAAAGTAAAGATCCATCACAATGCTCACGATGGCAAGTATTCATTGGTCAGTGCAACCGTGTGACAGCGCTGACCAATGAGAAGCACTTTTTTCTGGGACACCTTACCAAAAGAAGAAATCTCGGATGTGCTTCACATTAGTCAGCATGGTCACATAACTGTACTGTCCATTGAGTACTTGCTGATGTCAACATTATGGTGGATACTCACTCCAGGGCTGTGCATTTCAGTGTAAGGACCACTACACTAGCAGCACTGGGTATCATGGCTTTTTTGTTTAGCAGAGTCCGGTATGGTGGCCAGGATATTCAGAGTTAGTTCACCTTTTCCTATTTTTTGTAAAAAGGTGAACTTACCATTTAAGGGAACGAGCTAAGACTGAAATGAGTTTATCTTAATAAAGCAACCTGCACAGACATAGATGTATATAAGATTAATCCTGAACTCCAGGATAAGCAAATATTGCCCAAATACAAGAGTCATATGTATTCTTACTTGAATATTGGTGTACTTTATGTATTTCATCCAGATCTGTGCAGTAATCCAGTGTGAGGCTTTACCTCTGTGCAGAAGCTTCCTGTAATAAAGACCAGCTGCTTTGTTAACCTGTGCAGGGTGACTGGTCTTGTTTCCGCCCCCTTCTGTCGTTTTCTACAGGTAGCCTGTAGTGGGTGGGGACTGCGGGTCCCCTCCCACTGCTCTGCTCTCTGTACAGACTGATGATGTCACTGTTATGTTCACAAGGTAATATTCGAGTTTGTAAAGGCATTTGATGCACACGAAGTAGATTTACAGTATATCCTTTGGGGCTATTGAGGGATATCTTTGTATCAAGTTCCTGTGCCCAGAGTTCAGATTTAAAGCCTCTGCCAAAACCATTTTTTTTTTTTAAAGTGTATTTTGTGCGTGTACTCGAGAGAGGAGCCGGACTGCAGGAGTTGGGAGTAGGCAGGCCTCCCCCAGAGGCAATCTGCCACCTTTCTCCATGCCCCGGGTGGCAATGGTGGGTGTGTGAGGGGGTCCTCCCACACAGCCCGCCCTACCTGCTCCGCTTTGAAGCCCAACGGGGTAGAGGGACTCCCTATATAAGGGAGTGAGAGGATCTAGCCCGCTCAACCAGCCCCGTTAGTCCTTCGCCTCTCTTTTTAGAGACCGCGTGGTCAAAGTGCGTGCATGTTAACCCAATTTCAAGTGCGTGTAAGTGTGGTGGTTTTTGTGGGAGGGGGGTGGGCGTACTAAGCGCAGGCTTACCTCGCATAGCACACCCACCGGGAGCCGGGCTGAGACCACCAAACTCAATTCACATGTAGCTGAGACCGGGATCCGAACCTCTAGCTGCAGAGGTGAATGGCTTGTCAGCGCAGTGCCAATCGAGTTGAGCCACTGCAGCTCCCCTCCAAAACCATTTTTGACTTCGAAAGTTAAAATGGAAAAGTCTCCCTAGTGGGGAAACAAAATGCAATCAAAACTCAACAAAAAAAAATGTATTGTTGTCTTTACCCCATTTGAAAAGCCCTCCACTACCAGTTCTAACTCACACCCATCAAACACATGAAGAAACAGAACATTTCCTACATGGGATACCAACAGCAATTAAAACTTGGCACAGGATCTAACACTTCACCTTTGTATTAAAATGGTTAAAAAAAAAATAAAAAAAAATATGAAATTGGGCAATTTCTCAACAGCTGCTAAGTTCACGGTAATATGTTTAAATCCTCCACTAAGTAACAGCCTGCTGCAATCTTTAATAAACAGCATAAGCCGAAAATTGTTGAACATGCAGGAAATGGTTTATAGTATTATAGATCTAGACCACCATACACGGCATTGCCCTCATCTGCCCTAGGAAAGCTTCCTCTAAACACTCCTTCCTGGCATAACTTTTGCTTGAAAGACACCCCGGGGGGGGGGGGGGAGGTTGAACGGTTGGTGTTGAAGGCTTGGCACTCTGATCATGTGCATTTTTTTGTGGGAATGCTCAATAGCATTCCCAGTATTGTTATTGGTGGGAATGCTAAATAGCATTCCCAGTATTGTTATTCGTTTTTTATTAGTTAGTGGGAATGCTCTATAGCATTCCCAGTATTGTTATTCGTTTTTTATTAGTTAGTGGGAATGCTCTATAGCATTCCCAGTATTGTTATTCGTTTTTTATTATTGGGAATGCTATATAGCATTCCCAGTATTGTTATTTGTTTTTTAGTATTCTTAATTTTAATTTTAACCACTAGAGAGCCGCGCTATAGACGAAAGACATCCACAGCGCGTCTCTCAACTGCCAGGTGGACGTCCCTGGATGTCCTTTTATGTGCATTCCCCGAGCGCACCGCTGGGAGCGCGCAGCGGGGAAACACTGTCGGCCGCGATTGGTGGTGACAGAGCAGGGACGTGGAGCTCTGTGTGTAAATATCGCAGACCTGACAAAAAAAATCGCAGATCGCCGCCATTACTAGTAAAAAATAAAAAATAAATCATAAATCTATCCCCTATTTTGTAGGCGCTATAACTTTTGCGCAAACCAATCAATATACTCTTATTTCGATTTAACAAAAATATGTAGAAAAATACATATCGGCCTAAACCGAGAAAAAAAAAAAAAAAAATTGGGATATTATTATATAACAAAAGTAAAAAATATTGTCTTTTTTTGTTTATAGCGCAAAAAATAAAAAGAGATGATCAAATACCACCAAAAGAAAGCTCTATTTGTGGGGAAAAAATGTCACTGAAGTCATCTCCTCAGTATTTTAGGTTAGGATCCCATTGGATCCTTTGATCTGTGTCTTGGGAGCAATTGATGAGGAAGTTTTTCCTTACCCTGTCAATATAGCGGTGGTTAGATTATTATACATAGTTCGCAAGCTGGTTGCAAGGTTTTGGCTGGCTGCACGTGTACCGACTAAACTTCAGTCGGTGGACCTAGTAAACTATGTTCTCATTCGAGAGCACCTAACATATCAGCATAGAAATGCACCTCGAAAGCGTGGCTGGACACACCTGGGTTGGCACCTCCGCGATCCCACATCGCTCTCTCCACGGCGTCTCAGCTCTTCATTGTATAGATTGATGGCAGCGCAGCCATTGGCGTCCACTGCTGTCAATCAAATCCAATGGCACGGCCATCGGTAGGGGGGGCCAAGTCATACGCTCGGCGTCCATGGATTCCGAGTGTATGACACAGGAGCGCGCTCACAAGGTAACCCCCTCGGGAGAGAGCCTCCCAGAGGGGGTTACCTAATGCGGGTAGGAGTCACGAGAGCCACAGAGGGACCCCAGAAGAGAATGTTTGGGGCCACTCTGTGCAAAACGAACTGCACAGTGGAGGTAAGTATGATATGTTTGTTGTTTAAAAAAAAAAAAAAACTTGAACCTTTAATATCACTTCAACCACTTAAGCCCCGGACCATATTGCTGGCCAAAGACCAGGCCGCTTTTTGCAATTCGGCACTGCCTCGCTTTAACTGATAATTGCGTGGTCGTGCGACGTGGTTCCCAAACAATTCTTTTTCCCACAAATAGAGATTTCTTTTGGTGGTATTTGATCAGCTCTGCGGTTTATATTTTTTGCGCTATAAACAAAGATAGAGCGACAATTTTGAAAAAAAATCTATATTTTTTACTTTTTGCTATAATAAATATCCCCCAAATATATATATTAAAAAAAAACATTTTTTTTCCCCTCAGTTTAGGCTGATACGTATTCTTCTACATATTTTTGGTAAAAAAAAATTGCAATAAGCGTATATTGATTGGTTTGCGCAAAAGTTATAGCGTCTACAAAATAGGGGATAGAATTATGGCATTTTTATTATAATTTTTTTTATACTAGTAATGGCGGCGTTTTCCATTTTTTTTTGTGACTGTGACTTTACGCCGGACACATTGGACACTTTTGACACATTTTTGGGACCATTGTCATTTTTACAGCGATCAGTGCTATAAAAATGCACTGATTACTGTGTAAATGTGACTGGCAGTGAATGGGGTTAACCTGTGGGTGGCGCTGTAGGGGTTAAGTGTGCCCTAGGGAGTGCTTCTAACTGTAGGGGGGGTGGGATGAGTGTGACACGACAGTGATCACAGCTTCCGATTACAAGGAGCTGTGATCACTGTCCTGTCACTAGGAAGACTGGGGAAATGCTTGTTTACATTAGCATTTCCCCGTTCTTCCTCACCGTGACAGACATTGAGTCCGCGGGACCCGCGTGCGTCCATAATGCAGCTTCCTAAAGGGGATGTATATATATATGTCCTTTTGCCTGTCCGTGCCATGCTGCAGACGTACATCTGTGTGCGGTGGTCGGCAAGAGGTTATTAAATGAGCAGAAGCTCTGCTGACTTCCACCATCCAATCATGTGCAAGCAAAAATGCTGTTTTTCCTGAAATGTGATTGGGTATTCTCTGCAAAGTGAAGCTTTAGCTCATTTACTAAGCTCTGGGCAACTGCACTTGCAGAGTGCAACTGCACTTTCAAAAGTGCACAGTCTACTTGCCTTTAGTAAATCAACCCCATAGTGTTCAGAAGGCCATACTTGTGTACATGGAATAGGCATTTCTTTCTTCTTACCAGTGTCAGACAGCAGCTTGGTGGTTTCCAAAACTTTCTCAGTGTAAACGCCTGCCTCATAGTTCTCCATCTCTGCATTTATAATATGGATTACCCTGGCGGCACGACCACGGATTGCTCCCGCCGTTCTGTCCAGGGTGTCGACATCTCCTTCTTGTAGGGCGATGACACACTTGTTGACGTCCTCCAGTATATGGTTCTCTGTAGGAAAAAAAAATACGAAATAAATAAAGTTCCATGTAGCACTAATCCTATTTTTTTTTATAGTGGTGTCTGTTCATATGGGAGTGCTCAGGAATCTGTAACTGTATGCCTGATGCTCCAAAAGTTACATGGGCTATTTTAGAGGCAGACTTATGCCACGTACACACGATTGTAAATTCCGACAAGAAAACCATGGATTTTTTCTGACGGAATGTTGGCTCAAACTTGTGTTGCATACCCACGGTCACACAAATCTTGTCGGAAATTCCGACCGCCAAGAACGTGGTGACGTACAAGACGTACGACGAGCCGAGATCAATGACGTTCAATAGGCAGTTTGGCTCTTCTGCTTGATTCCGAGCATTCGTGTTTTTGTGCGCATCGGAATTGCATACAGACGAGAACTTTTTCCATCGGAAAGATAGAGAACCTGCCCTCAATCTTTTGTTGGCGGAAATTCTGACAGCAAATGTCCAATGGAGCCTACACACGGTCAGAATTTACGACCAAAAGCTCACATTGGACTTTTCTTGTCGGAATTTCCGTTCGTGTGTACGTGTGGAACCTTTGTGTGAGTCCACGCTATCTAATGCTATTGGAGCATGGTCAGACCATGTGATATTGTGGATGCACACTTTAGACACACGCTGTAATAAAGGTGCCATGAGAAAGAAATCCTAGAATAGTTATTATGCACAGCAGAATAGTAGATAAAATCATTCTCTGTGGTATGAAGGCAGTGCAAGGGATCATAAATGTCCTCCTTAAAGCAGAGTAAGCCTAAGTCCTGCCACCCCCTCATAGCACTAGAAAAGGAATCCATATCAGCATTCAACACCATATTTTAATCACCACAAATGATTATATTGCCCTTCTGCATTTGCTTAGCTAGTTTTAACATTTTACGAAAAAACTTCATAGGGCATTTGTTAAGAGCATACAGATTTAGTATTGTTGAGCTCAGCCACTAATATGATATATCTACCTTGATCATCAATACGTTTGTGCATTAAGGTAAAAGCAACAGAGTCTTTTATGGCTACTAAAACTCCATCACGCTTGGTAGGAGCATTAGCTATGAACAAGTAGGGAAACTTCATATGAGAGAATTTAGGTGCTTTGACATGAGCAAAGTGTGTCTCCTGGACGCAAAGGATGTTGCATTGCTGAGACATGGCTTCCTTCGATAATGCTTTGCATTTAATAGGACTTATCAGTCCTCGCACATTAAAATACATCAGTTTAAGTGACATAGGAAACATACAAATTACCACTTTGCCATCTGGTAGTGGAGTCGTAAAAGTATGGAACTGGTGGATTGGAGGAAGATGGAAACCTGAAGCTTAAGTGCAGAACTAGATATACTTTCATATTAGTCATAGAACATAGAAAAATACAATATACAAAACTGCAATGGGTTCTTGTGAGCTGCCTAGAAATGAATACAGGAGTGTCCTGTAAATAAACAGAGGTAGAATTATAACGTTCAGCCAAACAACGGGAAGTATAAGTTGTAAAGTACTGTATAATGAAAGCAATGCAAGCCACTCATTATAGAAACTCTGGAGATAACCCTCATAGCGTAACTCTCCAGATGTAATGCCATGACAAGGACATCATCCGCGGGTGTTGTGCCAATGCGTGGGGTTCCTGGCATGTGGAGGTGTGTTAGGATTGCCATCCTCATTGCTCGGTAAAAGGCCCCAATTGCACAGAAGCTTCACTGCCTTCTCCAGAGACGTCCTTGAGAAAGATTTGTTTTCTATCTACGATTAGTTTGACCCAAAACCCCCACTTATAAACTATCCTATGGTTATGCACGATTTTAGTAATAGAAACTAGGTTGTTTCTCACCATTATAGTAGCCTGTGACAAGTCTGCATAAAGCAAGATACCCCCATAAGGGTCAGGTAAGGAAGGTTGTTGCCTTGAAAAAATGCATTAACTGGTCCTTGATATGATAAATGTGGAGCCTTGCTATGATGTCTCTAGAAAATCTTTCAGGCAGGTGGGTGGGTTTGGGCAGCCTGTGAGCCCTGTCAATAGTGATGTCATTGGGAGTCAGTGAGAGGAGAAGATTCAAAATCAATTTTTGTAATGAAGGACGGAAGTCTGCTGCCTTAATAGATTCTGGGATCCCCTGAAACGTGATATTGTTTCTCTTGGCAGATCTGGTTAACAAAAGCATACAGTTCATGCATTGCTGTTACGCTATCTCTAAACCTATCTACACATTAATAGCCTTCCAGTACCTAAGTAGAGTTTCTTTGCAACATTATTCTGTGGATTGTTTGTAGTCGGATATGCCTACAAATATATACCTATTTTTAACTTTCATAATTAAAGATATTATTTTTACAAACCTTGCTTTGACTCCCATGCTGAGCCTCTAAAGTATGGTTCCGGTTAACTGGTCCCAAATATTTTATGCATTCTCTTGTTCGGATGCGGCTTTTAGCCAACATTTATTATTTTTTATATTTTGTTTTTAACACACATTGATAGTATAATTTACTGTACATCATAGGGGACTCTTGTACATGGATATCTTAAATAATAAAAAAAATCTCTATTAACTACACATCTATCATACATTGCTGTATCTGAGGACACCCTGGACTACAAAAAGATTTTAGGACAAAAAGTGGCTGAGCATAGTTCACCGAACGCACCAACATAACAGTTTTATAACTTGCAGTTATTCTTCAATAATAAAACACAAATCTGTCATGCTGTTCAAGATGTTACCAACCAGTGGTGTCCCATTAATTAGGGAGCTTTTTTTGCCCAAAGTATTTATCCCTAAAGCTTCTCTAACGAAAAATCCCTTGGCTGTCCACGGTTGATATAATTTTAAACAGCGTTATCCAAATTTGTTAAAAACAGCAAGCATCTGATATGATAAAATCTGTCTGGATAACGTATTGATCCTTGCTTGGAGGGCACAGCTAATAAAATGGCCAGACTCCCTCGCCTGAGGTTGCTGTAAAATTGGACATGAAGTGAGCTCTGTGCTAAATGAGAGTAACAAGGTGGCAGGCGACCAGTGTCTATCAGCCATTCAGCCAATTGCTTTTCAGCGCTTTTGATAAAGGTCGCGGGATAAAGTAATTGGAGCCCAGAAGTCAGCATGCTTCTGATTCATTGCAACATAACGAATGACAACTCAAATAATTCCAGCGAATACCCAGCGTAATTTTCAATCTAAAGAAAATGCAGAAGAGATTGAGTTATAGATCTTAATAAATGTTTGGAGGTTTGGTTAATTATGGTTCAATATCTCCCACTCAGACATCACTGAGTATCATAACTCAGCAGCGAAGTCCATTTGAGTCCACTCCAAGTTACATTGCTGATGGTTTGCAGCAATAAAGGACAGAGACGACATCAATACAAAGTTCTCCCAGTTACAGAGTACATAAACAGTTCTTTGGATCTTCTTAGTGCACGGTCTAAGACAGTGGTTCTCAACCCTGTCCTCAAGTGCCCCCAACAGGCCATGTTTTGGGAATTTCTCGTATGCCTCGTACACGCGACCATTTTTCTCGGCAGGAAAAAAAACAACGTTTTTCCCGACGTAATTCCTCTCCAGCCTGACTTGCATACACACGTTCATGCTAAAAAAGTCAGACAAAAGCGTGGTGAGATACAACGCGTACGACGGGACTATAAAGGGGAAGTTCCTTTCAAACGGCGCCACCCTTCGGGCTGCTTTTGCTGATCCTCGTGTTAGTAAAAGTTTGGTGAGAGACGATTCACGCTTTCAAGTCTTCGTGTTTTTGAGTCTGTTACAGCATGACGAATGTCCATTCTGAACGCTAGTTTTACCAGAACGAGCGCTCTCGTCTCATACTTGATTCTGAGCAAGCACGTTTTTTTTTTTCCCCTCGGAAAAGCATACACACGACCGTTTTTCGCAACGAGAAAAAAAACGATGGGACATGCGACGAGAAAAAAGAGAGCTGGTTTCATTTTTTTTGTGAGCAGTTCTTTCTTCGAGAAAACTGTTAGGGAGCATACACACGATCGATTTTCACGCCCAATGTAAAAAATGGCAGTTTTCTGGTTGTGAAAACCGGTTGTGTGTACAAGGCATTAGATAAAATAGTTGTCCAAAATAACAATCCATTGACTCTGATTTAAAGCACCTGTGCAAGATAAAGAAAAGCCTGCAAACATGGCCTGTTGAGGGTACTTAAAGGGGTTGTAAAGGAAAACATTTTTTTTTTCATAATAAGCATCCTTTACCTGCAGACATTCCTCTTTTCACTTCCTTTATTGTTCGAGACGTGTTAGAGACTTTGAGGAGGTGTGAATTACTGGGCGTGCCGCAATTCATACTGAGAAGACATTAATTTTAACCTTGCAGACATTAATTTTCGGCAAAAATTTTTTTTCCTTTACAACTCCTTTAAGGACAGGGTTGAGAACCACTGGTCTAAGAGATCTTTGCAATGTAGCAGAAACAGGCTTTTATAAAAAGGAATGTGGTCTTGCTGTGTCATATTGGGTGACAGCCAACTAATATGCAGCACAGACACTAAGTGGTGTAGGTCCAACCACAGATGGACAGAGCAAACAGACAACAGAGGAAGTGTGATCTCTTATAAAAAAGGAAAAACATATATTTCTAATGTTTTTTTTTTTATATATATATCTATACACACACGTGTTTTGCCTTTTATTTGCATTTTAAACGAAATGGGTTGTTTTACAAGGTGATCATTTACAATCACTTTAACTCTCTAGGTAACCCTAACACCACCACCAGTGGCAGCCCGTGATGCAGAGTGCAGGGGCGCCGCCCCCCTATCCACGTGTCCGTCCCCCTAATCTACATTCAGGGCACCAGACACATGGATTCCAAAGTTGTTGTTTTTTTTTGAAGCACATGATTAAAGCCTGATGCTCTAATTGCCTTTCAAAAAAGGGGTGGGCTTGGGGCGCAGAGCACTGCGTCCCAAACAGACTCAGTTGTGTGACAATGGCAAGTTAATTTTCACTATTGTCTTCTGGCTTACCTTCCCGGACAATCAGGAAGTGGGAGGAGCATGACTAGCCAAGGGGAGAAGCGATTGTATTGGCCTGGGCATGAAGGAGGATGTACAGGAAGATCTGGGACTCGGGAGATGGCAACCCAGAGCGATCTCTGTGCTCTGCATAGAGCGCGAGCCAGACCGTGTGAGTACCACCCGATGGGGGGGCAGTAGGTTGGGTGGTTTGTTTTTCGCCCCCCGCATTCCCCGGCTGGAGCACCACTCACTGTGACCTAAACAAGTACTCTCTGTCAGGGATGTCTAACACAGGCATCCAACACAGGTTTAAACAGATCAGTGGGCTGCACTTAAGGAAACAGGCACAAAGGTAGGTGAGAAATATATATTTATTAAGGACTAATATATACAAAAACAAGAGCATATATAGATAAACAAGCAGGGATGAGAGACAAGGGGGAACAGGCAGCCAGATGGACGGAGCAGTGGCAAGGGGAAGCTGGAATCGGGGGACGAGCCTAGGGACTGGGTACAAGGTACAGGAAACAGAGTCCAGGAAAGGGCAGGAAGCAGATCAGGAACATATACAGGGAACAGAACAGGTCAGGCAGGAACAAGGTTAGCAGAGAGGATACTGAAGCACTGAACCTCAGTGAAAGGTGGGTTTATATACTCCGAGCAGGATATGGGGTACTTGGGTCTAAGGTCCCCGAACCAAAGAGCCATGAAGAGGAGAAAGGGGCCAGTTGGGACTATTGTGGTACCAGTAAAGAGTTACAAAATAAAATAAGAATATAAAAAATTTATAAAAAAAAAACAGGTTAAATTGCTCACCTAAAAAAGGTCCGCCAGAGGGGTACAGCGGGTGGGACCAGACATAAACCCCCACGGTGGCCAACAGGGACACATGTGTGGAGGGACCTGCTTGTCTAATGTAAACAGATCTGTTTACATTAGACAAGCAGGTCCCTCCACACATGTGTCCCTGTTGGCCACCATGGGGGTTTATGTCTGGTCCCACCCGTTGTACGCGTTTATACTCTTGTTTTTAATTTATCATTGATGTACTGTTGAATTATTCCTAGATCCTCTCCTGATGAAGCGGTATAATCCGCAAAACTAGTTGAGACACTGTTACAACCCTCAACCCATCGTAATGTCTTCCCCCTCCGGGGACCTCAGTTTTGGTGCTGTTGGATGGTTGTCACAATTTTTACTCTGTAACTGTTCTGTATATGTCTTAAAATAAAAATTATACATTTTTTATATTCTTATTTTATTTTGTAACTCTTTACTGGTACCGCAATAGTCCTAACTGGCCCCTTTCTCCTCTTCTTGGCTCTTTGGTTCGGGGACCTTAAACCCAAGTACCCCATATCTTGATCTCAAGGATGATGGTACCCTTCATTACAATATTCATTTATTTTACCCCTGAGGCATCTTTTCATACTCCCAGCAGGCTCACATCAAGTGCAGCTTGATTAGTGAAGAGTCCATCTACTGGGAGACACCCGCTGGTGGCCACCAGAATTGCACCCTTAGTTGCTGGAGGTAATAGTGCCACCAGCAGGTTACCAAAGCCAGAACACGGATCATGACACTCTCCCTGTAACCCTAACACCATCCTTCGCTGCAATCCTAACACTGATTCACCTTGTAACCCTCAAAGTGTAAGATTAGCTTAGTTTAGCATTCCCATCATATTTCCTACTGGGCTAAGAATCGTGACCACGTGGGCTTTACCTACACAATCAAAGTTGTCAGGAGGGACAGACACTATCTTACAACAATGGTATGTACGTACTTAATGTGAAATAATACAATGTTCGTTTTCAGCTATAGATACTATAACCATATTTATTATCTACAGGGACCAAGGAATTGTGCAGCAACAAACATTTGTGGTGAAGGAAATGTAGAATAGAAGTGGCCTTGGTGGAGATTTAATCAAACTTCAACACTCATTCTACCAAAGTTTAAATGAATGGAATACCTTTGCTCACCTGACTCTTTAGAGAGCTCAATGTACCTGTAACACTCCGTGACTTCTGTATATTGCACAAAAATGTGCATGCAAAACCTTTTCACACCTATACAGCAATTCTGATGTCACACAGAGGAGGTATCAGATAGGGACTTACCAGAAACAGAAAGAAAGTCATCTACAGATGTGATGTCATCTACAGCCTCTGTAAGAACCCGGACCTGCTTCTCCCATTGGTCTTTAAATACATCCATATTATCCTGAGCCACTTTACTCATGGGTCTGGCAGCCAATGTCAGTGCAGCATTGATCACCTGCAATAAGAAAAGGCATTGAGATTCCACAACACATTATCCATTACCTGTCAAAAAACCATCACTGCGTCTGTACAGTACAAACTATGCATGCAAGCATGTGTATAACAAATGATTGACCAGGTTCCACAATGAGTATAACAAGCATGCTTTACTGCCTATACAGACTGACTGATTTTACTGTTGGGGGTTTATTAACACTTTAATGCTGCTTGTGCCATTTAATTTTGCCTTCCTGTTGTCTCATTTTTGTCAACAATAAAAATGATGGACCCTTGTTGTAAATGTAAACCCTCACATGTACCCAGTGAAGTTACTGGCCTCAGGTTATACATAAAGATGTTATACACAGGTATATTATAACTTATACCCATTTATCTGCAGTTTTCTTTCCTCTTTGGCCATTCAAAGTCAAGAAAAACTTTTAAAGCTTTTTGAACTGCCAGAAAAAAGGGTCTGGAGAGCTGAAGTTACACTCAGCAGAGCTCAAGGAGGAGAGGTCTGATTGGAGGCAAGGGATCCATCCCCCTGTCACCTATTTTCTCTTGGTGTCTGAAAAACTTGTCAGAAGTGAATCATGTTGATAGCAGAGGAATAAGGCAGCAGATAGAAATGACAATTAGTGCTCTTAACTGCAACAAGTACACACTATGGAAGGATATACTTTGTTCATATCCCATGTCTGATGTTTACAACCACTTTAAGATGACTGTCTCATCAACATGGGGACAGGGTGCTTTGGGGTGGTGGGGCCGCAGGGCGCCCCCCTGCCTCGAAGCACTCACCCCCCCATGTTAAGGGCATGCAACCTGGTACGGCTCAGAAGGGGGGGGCACTCGCTCGCCCCCACCCCTTTTCCTGACCGGCGGGCTGCCTGCTCGGATAAGGGTCTGGAGTGGATTTTGGGGGACCCCCACACCGTTTTTTTGGCGTAGGGGTTTCCCCTTTAAATCCGTACCAGACCCAAGGGCCTAGTATGCTCTTGGAGTGGGAACCCATGCCGTTTTTTTATTTAAAATTTGGCGTGGAGTTCCCCCTCAAGATCAGCAAAGCACACCAAAGTCGGATCATGCAAGACGGCGTTCCGACTTTGATCTGACTTCATTGATATTCAAAGGAGTGAAGTAGGATCAAAGTCGGACCAAAGTGGTACAGGGAGCATTTTCAAAGTCAATCCAACATGTGTTGGACCAGTTAAGACGGCTCCCATAGGGAAACATTGATTTTCACACGTCATGCGACATGAGCTCCCAATGTCGGAGCATTTGTCGGACCATGTCAGATGTCAAAAGTCGGATGAAAAGGACAAGGATCCTACTTTGATCCGACTTCAGTGATATTTAATGGGCTGAAGTAGGACCAAAGTCGGACCAAAGTAGTACAGGGAGCATTTTCGAAGTCGGACTGACTTGTATCGGACCAGTAAAGACGGCTCTCATAGGGAAACATTGATTTTCACACGTCATGCAACAGCCTGGGTTCACACTTGTCCGACAAATGCTCTGACATTGGGAGCTCATGTCGTATGATGTGTGAAAATTAATGTTTCCCTATAAGAGTCGTCTTAACTGGTCCAATACAAGTCAGTCCGACTTCAAAAATGCTCCCTGTACTACTTTGGTCCGACTTTGATCCTACTTCATATATCATTGAAGTCGGATCAAAGTAGGATCCTTGTCCTAAACATCCGACATTGTGATTACAGCAGCAGTAAAAAGAATTTATCTCGCACTGGAATTGTTTTGATTGGTCAAAGAACAAGTCAGACTATCACAAAGTCGGATCAAAGTAGTATCTGTTCATGAAAGTTGGATGGATGTAGGACAAATGTAGGACTGATGTCGCAGAGCAAAGTAGGATGAAAGTCGGATGACTGTCGTATCAGTGTGAACCCAGCCTTAGTAATTAAAAGTGTATGCCAGGATAAGAAAATAATTTAGTTTGTGCTCTTTCAAGTTGTCAAGCCTTGTGGGATTTCAAGCAGAGGTGTGAAGATCATCAATGTATGGAGTCTGCCATAGCTGACCTCTCCTTCTAAAAATACAAATACAAATGCCCCTGTAGACGTCCTATTGGATCGAAACGAGTCGGACCATGCATTTTGCTCCCCACATTGCTTTTAATACTTATGAATTGTGATCACCTTTTTTTATATTTTATTATGTATATTGTTTTTGTCATTAAAACTTCCTTATGACCTACACCATTGGAGCCCCCATTTTTTTTCTTCTCTTTACATGCATTTGTGGAAGATAAGGTTTTTTTGAGCCCTCTCCAGTTGGTTTTCAGTTCCCATTCCAGCGTTCTCACTTACCTGAACCAGATCGTGTTTGGATGCTTGGAGGATCTTTTATGATTGCCATACCCACGGTTTACTAGGATCTTCAGTATTGGAGTAGTCGGTGGCCGATGAACATCTGGTCTTCCTGCCCTTTCCTGGGTTGACGACATCTGACTGCCTAGGGGGTAGACTCCATTTCCTTCTGGACTTCCGGTGACATCACTGTGCGACATTCCAACCTCGATCGACTGTCGTACGACATTTGGGTCCAACGGTTGCGGGTCCAGGCTTCCCCCATCAAATAGGGCATGCCCCTTGGGGACCCCCAAGGTTTTACTGAGATCGATTTACTTCCATCAAGAGTTTCCGGTTAAGGATTATCAGGCTTTATCAAGGTTTACGCGTGGTTTACCACCCAGTCATTGGACAAGTCGAGTGGATCCTGTTCGGGGATAATCCATGCTTTCACGGTCTGCGGTCGCTGACAGGCAGATCCTCTGGATCCGGTAAGAGTATTTCACCTATCTTATATAGCCGGGAGGAATGTCCTGTCCATGACGATTGATGTGGCCATATGTTTCTCATCCTTTCATATATTCACTGATGGACTGTTGTTTTTTCCTTTTTTTAACATTTATGTGTTAAATAATCACTTGCTGTTTAGTCACTTCAGGTGACCTTCAAAAGTTTTTTTCACTATTTGCGCTACATATTTTTTCCTTATTACCATGCTAATTTGAAAACATCAGGACTTTTTTTCACTTACTCGAAAACCTGCCTATATTCGGGAAAAAAAGCATTCCATGTTGCTAAGATCAACCCTTATTTAGCCGCAAGAAATTACAACTTCCTTCACTAAAACAGAAGCAGCTGAGAGTTATTTGACTGAGTCATGCCTGTGCTCAGGAACAAGAGATGTGCCCCTGGAGTCAACCGCACTTCTCAATTCCAAAATACAACACTGGTATTTAGTCATGGCTTGCTGATTAATTGTTTTCATTATAACACAAGAAAAATATCAAGTATAAACCAACATTACATACTAGCTGACAGTGTAGTTAGTTATTAGGCGAGTCATTGATCCTTATAAAGAGATCAATTCAATCTTCTCCCTGCAAAAGAAGAGGCATTATATTGATCTCTCCTGTGGCCTACATCTCAGACCTTCTTTTGGTTCCAGCACCAGGGATGAGCTTCGTATTCGAGTCAAACTCATGTTCGACTCGAACATCGTATGTTCGATCGTTCGTCGAAATACCAACAAAACGGGTCATTCGTGCCAAATTTGAGTTAAGTTTCACAGACCATAATTCGCTGCGGCATCGCTGGCTGATGATTGGTCAAGCGTGCACTATGACCCGCATGCTTGGCCAATCACAGCTTGCAAAAAACGGAGAGCCATAATTGGCCAAAGCCAAGGGTCCCCGTTCTGTCACTGTGGGGAACAACATCAAGTCCACCCCACCCGCTGATTGGCTCCCCCGCTGGCCAGTGGGCGTGCGCGTGCATGCGCCCACAAATTACAGTTTCTGAGCCGACATACAATGACGGCCATTTACGGGAACAAGCTGACATGCCGTAGTACAATGACGGCAGCTGGTTGGCACGTAGTTAAACGAAGGATATCTTTCAATTTGTGAATGAACAGGAAGCCGCTCAGCACAGAGCTCTACCTATTCATTCACTGTCCAGTGCAGCTGAGGCTGCAGAGAAATAGACTGGGGAATCTCTGTCCTCACTCCTTTTCTCTGTCTCAAAAGTGGGACATCAGGGGTCTGTTTAGATATGTTACCAAAACCGCCCAACGGGGGAAATAGCCAACAAATCCTATGAGAGCTGATTCAAATATCAAATACAGTGAAACCTTGGATTACTGGCATAATCCGTTCCAGGAGAATTCTCGTTATCCAAAGCACTCGCAAATCAAAGCGAGTTTCCCCATAGAAGTCAATGGAAACGAAAATAATTTGTTCCACATTGACTTCAATGGCATGCAATACCGCATGTGGCCAGAGGTGGGGGCGCCAGAGAGCCTCGGAAACAGTCGGCTGAACTCAGAAAACCTTGTAAAGGCTCGGGAACGGATTATTTCTGAGTTTTTTCAAGCATTTCCGAACGGCTTTGATCGGCTCGGCTTCAGTCCCCCCCCCAACTCAGGCCAAACACGGTACTGCACACGCTTGAATCCTGCTAATTTTGCGAGACAACACACGCAAACCGAGTCAGAATTAAAATTAAAAAAAAAACACATGCTCATATTGTGAAACGCTCGTTAACTGCGTTATTCGCAATCCACAATTTCACTGTAATTGATTTTTAAGCTGTAAATGGCTATGTGGACGGATGGTTTTAAACAAAGATATTGAAGAACCCGCAAAACATCACGATAAGGGTCAGTCATGATTGAATAAATGAATGACACATACCTGTGGACACAAACTGTCAATCTGAGTGGCTGCCATTCGGACCAATTTCACACCGTCTTCGTTATTGGAAATTGAGCAAGCCAGGTTGGCGACCTGAAGAAACAGAACAGGACAGAGGAATTAATAAAAGGCTTGATTTTGTCATTTTAATTTGTCATTATTAAACAAGGTCACATTTACAGTCCCCGTGAGCACAGAAAAGGGAATAACAAAGGCGATGTAACAGGCCATAAGTCTATTTTTTGTTTCAAGTAAAGCTTTATACATGTTGACATGATGCAGCAATTTTCTGATCATTGTATATTTGAGGTGAAACCAATGTTCGCCAAAATTACAACACAAAAAAAGAAAGAATATTGATCTAGCTTCAAGATATTGCCATACAAAGAAATGTGGAATCTATAGGTTGACAATTATCTCACAATGGTCCAGAACAGCCTTTCCCAACCAGACATAGGTAACCAGAGATAGGTGGAACCCTAATGTTGCTTCACGGAATGTTAGAAATTCTTCAAACAGTCTCTTACAGTGGCTCACCTACATCACGATGCTTACTTGTCACGTGTCCCAGAAGATCGCCTGGAGGGAGCGGCCGCCTAGGGGTAGAGGAGGAGTCGCCTAGGCGGCCTGAAGACTGAAAGAGGAAGTGGGACAGGAAGTCCCTCTCTAAAGTACCCACTCCCCCCCCAAAAAGAAATAACATGCCAAATGTGACATGTAAGTGGGTGAGGAGTACTTAAAGCGGAAGTTCCACTTTTGGATGGAACTCCGCTTTAAAGAAGCCATTTCTCCACTGATCACCAATCTAAGGGACCACTTCTCCATAGACCACCAATGTAAGAAGCCACTGTTCCCTTGGCTAACACTGTAGGAGGGACACTTTTCTCTGACGGCCAATGTAAATTTTACCTTCTGTATTTCTTTTCAGACCATTAAAGTGAATGCACGAGCAAATAAAAATGTACCCAGCACACCACTGCAATAAATGCAAAATCCATCATGTTTTGTTGCATTAATACGAAGGTAAGTACATACAAATACCCGTTGATCTGCCAGAAATCTAGTGAGCTCACTTTTTGAACTGACAATGCTGCCTTTGTTGAATTGAACTCCCAACCATCCCTGTCCAGTGTTCTACCTGGTGACTACAGAAACACCCCCTAAGGCAATAGAGACAAAGAGAGTGTAAAGAAGAACTAGGCAGGGCTAGGAACATTGTTTGAGATTTTAGTACAGTTATGCCGCGTACATACGATCATTTTTCGGGATGAAAAAAAGACGTTTAAAAAAAAATGTCATTTAAAATGATCGTGTGTGGGCTTCACATCATTTTTCATGTTCTGAAAAACGACAAACAATTTTTTACGAAAATGCTGCATTTTTTAACAACGTTTTAACCACTTAACCCCCGGACCATATTGCTGATCAAACACCAGAGCACCTTTTGCTATTCGGAACTGATCCGCAGATAAATCCCAGCGGACAGATCCGGTCGTGTGTACGGGGCCTAAGGTTCCCCCAGAGGCTCGAGCAATGAGCAAATTTCTGCCTCTTGGATAATTAACAACTAACAATATCTATCTTTAAAACTCTCTGTGGGGGGGGGGGGGGGGGTAGATTGTCACTTGCCACGTCACCTGCTACCAGATAACAAATGGAAAAAGAAAATATGGACAGCCGCACTCCAAAAAACCTTGATGGTTTATTTAACCACTTAAGCCCCGGACCTTTAGGCAGGTAAAGGACCTGGCCAGTTTTTGCGATTTGGCACTACGTCGCTTTAACTGACAATTGCGCGGTCGTGCGACGTGGCTCCCAAACAAAATTGGCTTTCTTTTTTTCCCCACAAATAGAGCTTTCTTTTGGTGGTATTTGATCACCTCTGCGTTTTTTCGTTTTTGCGCTATAAACAAAAATAGAGCGACAATTTTGAAAAAAATTAATATTTTTTTACTTTTTTCTATAATAAACATCGTAAAAAAAAAATGTCAATAAGCGTTTATTGATTGGTTTGCGTAAAAGTTATAGCGTTTACAAAATAGGGGGATATTTTTTGGGATTTTTCTATTAATATTTTTTTTGTACTAGTAATGGCGGCGATCAGCGTTTTTTTTTGGGACCATTGGCATTTTTATAGCGATCAGTGCTATAAAAATGCATTGGATTACTATAAAAATGCCACTTGCAGTGAAGGGGTTAACACTAGGTGGCGGGGAAGGGGTTAAGTATGTTCCCTGGGTGTGTTCTAACTGTAGGGGGGTGGCCTCACTAGGGGAAATTACATTGTATGAACAGAAGATCAGCATTTCTCTACCTGACAGGACCGGGAGCTGTGTGTTTACACACACAGCTCCTGGTCCTCGCTCTGTAATGAGCGATCGCGTGTGCCCGGCGGCGATCGCGCGGAAGTGGGGGGCGCGCACGTGCCCCTAGTGGCCTGCGCGAGAGCCGACGCTATACCACGTGCTCTCGCGCAGGGGAGCCGACCTGCCGCCGTAAAACGACGGCGGCTGGTCGGCAACCAGTTAAACAATGTAGTTTTTCGGGTTGAAAAAAATTATCGTGTGTGGGCTAAAACGACGTTAAAAACCTGCTCATGCTCAGAAGCAAGTTATGAGACGGGAGCGCTCGTTCTGGTAAAACTACCATTCATAATGGAGTAAGCACATTCATCACGCTGTAACAGACAGAAAAGTGCAAATCGTCTTTTACTAACAGGAAATCAGCTAAAGCCGCCCCAAGGGTGGCGCCATCTGCATGGAACTTCCCCTTTATAGTGCCGTCGTACGTGTTGTACGTCACCACGCTTTGCTAGAGCATTTTTTTAAAACGATCGTGTGTGGGCAACGTCGTTTTAATGATGAAGTTGGAAAAAACAACGTTTTTTCTACATGCTGAAAAACGTCGTTTTTTTTCATGCTGAAAAATGATCGTGTGTACACGGCATAAGAGCCGAGATGTCAATTCAAAAAATTATTTAGGAGATCATTGAATTTCTGATGGTATCAACAGGTATTTCTCTGCACTTGATATTGTTAGTTTCATTTCATGATTATTTCTGAAAATAATTGTTTCATTGATTAGAAAGCTAGAGTAAAAAAAAAAAGATCCATCTGCTTGTTAAATACATTATTTACCCAACTATGCTTTTAAAATTGTATCCAAATGACAAAGTCTAACATCCATTTAACCAATTTTCCTAGACAGAGGAGGTCTACTAAAGTAGAGGTAAAATGGGGGAGAGATTACAGACAAGAAAAAGAAGAAATAAGAAGGACTGGTTGGATGAATCTGAAGACCCCAGGGATTGGCGTTAAAATTTATAAATGGATAAAAAGGTTAAGTATCAAGTTTGTCTTTAATGAGTTCTTATTCATTTGCATCATAATACTGTATATATATAGAGAGCCCTATAAGGCAAAAAATAGGAAATGGGCTTTTGAAGAATACTTGAATGCTATCCAAGTAGACCAAGTGTTGATGAAATATTCAGAGCTGACATATATAAAAATAAAATGATCCACATAGATTTACAAGGTAACGTGGATAGCTCATGAATTACGTTATACATAAAGCCATAAGCCATACGGTTTACACCTAGCATTCTCAAGATCCTATGGGAATTTTTATCATTGGCTGATGGATTTTGTTAGAGCCGGAAGGAGGTCACCGAGTGCCAAGAATTGCACAGCCACCAGGGTTTTCATGATTGTATCATCTCTGAGAGAACATCTCAGTTTAGGTAGATGGTGACCCTGGATACTGGCTGCCTATATCTCTCTGAAAAGAAAGACTGATAAAAGCATTGTCAGGGAGAGTACTTGGATCTCTGTGATAAGCAATAAAAAAAAAAAAAGAAACACAATAGTCAAGGTACTACAAGTTACTCTCACTTCAGCTCAAGTCCTCATTCAATATATTCAATAGTGCGGACAAAAATGGAGCCCCAAGAGAAAAATAATAAGGTATAGCCTGTTAGCTCCTAGAAACACGGCATTGCTGACTACAAAGGATACAAAGCATGTCTACAGAGTTGAATGTCCAGCACGACTTTCCCAGGTCTATTCAGTGAATGGGTGGATTGTCTTGCTATTACTCTGGGCTTCTTGCAAAATAGGGAAGAATTATTATAATTATTATTTTTACTTTTAATAATTTTTTATTGAATACAATATAGGTAGCAAAGAAAAAAAAACAGACCATAGTACACTTAAACTGTAAATATACCCAATGACAAGGGAGTAAGTATACAAGTCTTCTTTAGAATAAGGTCGGGTTCACTCTAGCAGCGGCCGTGTGTCCCAGAAGGGGGTCCGGTGCTCCCCTGTTCATAGTTTCAGGTGCGAATCAGGTCAGAATTTTTGCCAGAATTTGGACCTGAAACGGAGTTAAAGATGCACAGGACCCTTTTCCAGTGTACCCGTGGCTGCCCCGAAGGTGGACTACGGGAGAGTCAGGACGCCCACTAACACACAGCTCCTTTCTCTATCTGCAACGTAGAGAGCGTCCTGACTCTCCTGTAGCCCAGGGGAGGGGGCGAGCATGACACTCCACACCAGGGAGAAAGCCTTGCATTACTGTGTGGAGTTACAGACAGAAGAACGAGGATTTCTCAGAAGAAATAAGGGCAATTAAAAGCAAAATGGAAGGATGAGGTAAGTGAAGGAGGACTGCACTAAGGTAAAGGAAGCTATTTAGGAAAACATTTATTTACCTTTACAACCCCTTTAAAGGGTTAGTAAAGGAATTTTATTTTTTTGCTTTAAAATAACAAACATGTGATACTTCCCTCCACTGTGCAGTTCGTTTTGCACAGAGTGGCCCCGATCCACGTCTTCTGGGGTCCCTCGGCGGGTGTCCCTGTCCTCTCCGCAATTACTGACCAATGTCATGCGAGAGCTCGCATGGTGGTGGGTAATTGCGGGCGCGCTCCCGTGATACAGCGAGCGGCCATAGCCGCTCACTGTATCACTCGGCCCCGCGCCTCGGCGCGCCGTGTCACTGGATGTGGTTGACAGCAGCGCCAGCCAATGGCTGCGCTGCTCTCAATCTATCCGCTCTAGCCAATCAGTGGCCAGGCTGAGCGGCGAAGAGGATCTCGGGACCGCGCGGGACTTTCGAGTGGTCAGGTAAGTATAACGGGGGTTCGGGGGGGGGGGGGGCAGCAGCATCAGATGTTTTTTCACCTTAATGCATAGATTGAATTAAGGTGACATTTTTTTTTCTTTACAACTCCTTTAAGCCAGTATACCGGTGTCAAATACACTAATGAATGTAATGATTATTATTAAATTTTTTTCATACACACCTTCTGCGATTGTACACACCTCAAAAATACATGGCAACAAGCCAATATCAAAATAGAACAGATAACAGGCAGAAGAATAGAACTGACACCTAAAATGTGTCTCCTTTTCTATCCTATCCCCGACATCCCTATAACCCACACTAGGCTAATACACACATTGCTCACTTCAATACACTGGGCTATAGCTCTCAACTGGCATTCCTCTATTATTATTTTTTTTTTAACCACTTAAGGACCCCCTACCGACGATATACGTCGGCAGAATGGCACATTTACATACATGTACGTGGCTCTTTAAGCCCAGCCGTGGGGTCACGCGCGCTGAGGGCACGTGCACGCGACCTGGTCCGAAGCTCCGTGACCGTGGCCACGGGACTCGCAGACCCAATCGCCGCTGGAGTCCCGCGATCGGTCCCCGGAGCTGAAGAACGGTGAGAGCTGTGTGTAAACAGCTTCCCTGTTCTTCACTGTGGCGCTGACATCGATCGTGTGTTCCCTTTTATAGGGAACCACAATCGATGACGTCACACCTTGATAAGCACTTTTATCAATGGAGGAAGAGAGGCTGTGTCTGTACTATTTTTACTGCTTATTTTCTTAGGATCTGAAGCTTTCAACCTTTACAGCGCTAGAAGTTCAGGGACAGGGAGAGGCCAGGGCATTCTCCAGGCTCCAACTGCCTGTACAATGTGGGACATACAGGTAGGTAGAGTGACTAAAGCTGTAGGGACCTTTTTACAACTTCTGCTTTAGGTCTTCTATCAAATACTTTTGGAATGGAAAAACGGCCAGGAAAAATATCAAATTTTATGTCAAAAAGCAGCACAATTAGAGAACACTGGTGATGGGGAAAGCACTGCATGTCCTTGGCTGCCACTTCTGCAACAAAAGTCTTATTAGTTGTAATGTAACATGTATTCATTCAGATGATTAAAATGTTCCCAACACAAATGCAAAACAAACCCTAAGACTCCAATACCTCGTCTCTAGAGGAAGCGGGAAAGTTTATTGAACCTGATCCTTTTGTATGACAAGTTATACATTTTATAATGATGTAGGTGTCATCTCAGGCGCTGCACAAAGATGATTACAAGAAATTACTTTGAAGAGGAAATTGACATTTTACAGCTGAACTTCAGGTAAATAACTCAATACATAAATAGAATACATATATGAGTGCTGTATAACCTGGTAAAATAGTTTATCTTGTACATTCAGACCTAAGGCCTTGTACTCACGGCAGGACATGTCCGATGAAAACGGTCTGCAGACCGTTTCCATCGGACATGTCTGGCCGGGGACTGCCCGGGGACTTCTGTTCGATGGCTATACACACCATCGAACAGAAGCCCGCGCGTAAACATTACGCGGGGCGTGTCCGCGGTGTCGCCGCGTCGATGACGCGGTGTCGCCGCGACAATGACGCGGCGACGTGGGCGGGCCGCCTTAAATATGCTTCCACGCATGCGTCGAAGTCATTCGACGCATGCGAGGGATGCGGGCGGCAGGACATGTACGGTAGGTCTGTACAGACGACCGTACATGTCCGGGCGGACAGGTTTCCAGCGGACTGTTTTAAAACAAGTCCGGGAAACAGTTGTCCGCTGGAAACCTGTCCGATCCGTCCCAAAATGGTCCGCTCGGGCCAACACACGGCCAAACATGTCTGCTGAAACTGGTCTGCGGACCAGTTTCAGCAGACATGTTTGGTCGTGAGTACGGGGCCTTAGATTTAGACCGGTGTGGGTGGGTTTTGGACTGCAAATCCAGCAAGCTTTTGACATCAGTTTGAGATTAAGTCTGGAATTACTTAGGCCACGATTGGTCCATCCGATGAGAATGGTCTGATGGACCGTTTTCATCGGTCCAAACCGATCGTGTGTGGGCCCCATCGGTTAGTTAACCTTCGGTCAAAAAAATAGGAACTTGCTTTAAAATTTAACCGATGGACGCCTAACTGATAGGTCAAAACCGATCGTTAGTAGGCACGACCATCGGTTAAAAATCCACGCATGCTCAGAATCAAGGCGACGCATGCTTGGAAGCATTGAACTTCGTTTTTTTCAGCACGTCGTTGTGTTTTACGTCACCGCGTTCTGACACGATCGGTTATTTAACCTATGGTGTGTAGGCACATCAGACCATCAGTCAGCTTCATCGGTTAACCGATGAGAACAGTCCTTCGGACCGTTCTCATCGGATGGACTGATCGTGTGTACGAGGCTTTAGAATTGACAAGTGCATTCGACCCGCTCTTAACTTGCTTCAAGCTGTTTTTGTCATCCCAAAAACTTCTGAAACCAGTAGAAGTTGACTAGGGATGAGCTCTGGTTTGGTCCAAACTTGGCTTCAGAAGGAAGCTATCACTGCTGCCCAGCCAACTGCAGACAGGGCAATCCCTGCCACACAGTTGCACATACTAAAAGAGACAGGGATTCTTGTGACATATTTGACATGGCCATATGAGGACAATGATGTCACAAGCAACGCTGTATCCTGGCCTAGGCCAACAAGGCCCAGGCCAAGGGCAGCACTTTGCAGGGGGGCAGCACGGAAAGAGTCCCCACCGGCTTTCGCTACACTGTGTAGCGCCAGTCTTATGGGGCGGACTGGGCTTAGTCCATGGGAAGGCTGTCCACAAGGTTTAGGAGTGTGTCTATGGGAATGTTTGACCATTTTTCCAGAAGTGCATTTGTGAGGTCAGACACTGATGTGGAAGATAAGGCCTGGCTCGCAGTCTCTTTCGAGTTGAGGTCAGGACTCTGTGAAGGCCAGTCAAGATCCTCCACCCCAAACTCGCTCATCCATGTCTTTATGGACCTTGTTTTTGCAGTGGTGCACATCATGTTAGAACAGGAAGGGGCCATCCCCAAACTGTTCCCACAAAGTTGGGAGCATAAAATTGTCTAAAATGTCTTGAAATGCTGATGCCCTAAGAGTTCCCTTGACTGGAACTAAGGGGCCAAGCCCAACCCCTGAAAAACAACCCCACACCATAATCCCTCCTCCACCAAATGATATGGACCAGTGCATAAAGCAAGGTCCATAAAGACATGGATGAGCAAATTTGGGGTGGAGGAACTTGACTGTCCTGACCTCAACCTGAAAGAACAACTTTAGGATGAATTAGTGCGGAGACTGCAAGTTTCGTCCACATTAATGCCTGACCTCACAAATGCACTTCTGGAAAAATGGTCAAACATTCCCTTTTGTTTTTCCGGGGGGGGGGGGGGGGGGCAACAGGAGGAATGTGTATGGAAGAAAGTAAGAATAAGTGAATGGGATTGTGAATGTTTAAACATGTTTTTATGATAAAGAAGCTTATAAATATTGAATAAGGTTCTATATTTTAGATAACGAGGGAACAAATGTATATTGTAATGAATCTTGTATAAATGATACATTTTGTATAAAGAAAAAGATCAATAAAGGGAACTTGAAAACATTCCCATAGACACACTCCTAAACCTTGTGGGCAGCCTTCTTAGAAGAGTTGAAGCTGTTATAGCTGCAAAGGGTGGGCCAACTCAATATTGAACCCTACGGATTAAGACTGGGATGCCATTGAAGTTCATGTGCGTGTAAAGGCAGGTGTCCCAAAAGTTTTGGTAATATAGTATATTATATTATATATAGTGGGCCGGATTCAGAAAGAGATACAACGGCGTATCTCCTGATACGCCGTCGTATCTCTGAGTTCAGCCAGTCGTATCTATGCAACTGATTCAGAGAATCAGTTACGCATAGATATCCATAAGATCCGCCAGGTGTAAGTGTCTTACACCGTCGGATCTTAGGCTGCAATTTCAGGCTGGCGGCTAGGTGGCGCTTCCGTATGTTTTACGCGAGGAATATGCAAATGAGGATTTACGCAGATTCAGAAACGAACGACCGCCCAGCGCTTTTTTTGTTACGTCGTTTGCGTTCGGCTTTTTACGGCGTATAGTTACCCCTGCTATATGAGGCGTAGCAAATGTTAAGTATGGCCGTCATTCCCGCGCCGAGTTTTGAAATTTTCCATCGTTTGCGTAAGTCGTTCGCGAATACGGATGGACGTAATTTACGTTCACGTCGAAAGCATGACGATTTGCTGACGTCATTTGGAGCATGCGCACTGGGATTCAGTCGCGGCCGGCGCATGCGCAGTTCGGACGCACTTGATTTAAATGTTACACGCCCCCCTACCCGCGGAATTTGAATTCCACCGGGGGATTTACGCTACGCCAGCTCAACTTTACAGGCAACTGCTTTGTGAATAAAGCACTTACCTTTTTTTTGGGGGGCTTTTTACATATTTTGATGAAAAACGGATGTTAGCGGATCGGATGGTAAACGGATCATCCGCTAACGTCCGTTTTTCGTCCGTTCCGTTTTTTTGACGGAAGAAAAATAGGGTTTTCTTCCGTCCAAAAAAACGGAACTTAACGCAGACGGATGCTAACGGACGTTAACCCATAGGGAAGCATTGCGGTCCATTAACGGACGTCCAAAAAACGGACGAACGGAACGGACGTGTGAAAGAGCCCTTAAAGTTAGGGTGCGTGTTATACACCTGTGCATGTTATACGCCGATAAATACGGTATATATATATATATATATATATATATATATATATATATATATATATATTTTAGTCAATTAATTACAAAATAAATTATTACTATTCTTTTCATCTGCCAGGAGCTGTTTTAAAATAGATGTTCAATTGGCACGCTTTAATTTCTCATCTCGAAAAAAAAAGCAACACATGATTTATACCTCATGCAAAGATGTCAACTCTCCCTCAAGTACAAGGATATCCCCTCTATAAAAAGAAAGTCAACCTACTAGTAACTGAAACCTCACTGGCAAACGTAGGTTGAAATGGCATCAGGAACACGCTTTGCCATTCACATCTGCATAGGAAAACGAGTGATCCATTTTTAAATAGCATGTTTGAGTATTCATGATGCCCCGCAGCTGAGATACCAGTTGGAGATGATTCATGAATGAGTTGAAATGCCCTCGCCTTTGCAATTTTCTCCTGGTCTCCCCTCGCGGTATTAATCTGTTCCCTTGTCTTGTGTACATCACTGGATAAGCCCCAATCCATCTGCTCTTCTCAGGGTCCATTCCACTTCACGGCAATTTAGGACGTGGCTTGCATGCATCACTGTGTCAAACTTTACCAGAGCAAAAGCCATCCTGGGCTTCGGAGAATCTTTGGGGCATACTCCAAGTCAAGATTCACTCTTAATGTAATTATTTTCAGTTCAGGGGGAAGTAAATGACTTTTACTCTGTTTATTAACAGCCTTTGGAACTGGATGTCAATTTTTTTCCATCAAATTATTCTTTGCTCTTTTATTCTTTGCATTCTCGACATAGCAGGGGACACAGCTTCTGGACACTGGGGGGCAAACGTAGCTGTTGCAGCACAATATATGTCAGATGTGCGCTCAGGTTAAAGCAAAACTCTATTAACCACTTGAGACCTGCGCTATTGACAAAAGACGTCAACAGCGCGGCTCTCAAGTGCCAACTGGACGTCTTTGGACGTCATTTAAAAGCATTACCCGCGCGCGCCACTGGGGGGCGCGCAGCGGGTAAACACTGTCCCGGCGCATCGCTCGGGAGCCGATGCGTGTACCTGGCGGCCGCGATGTCCGCCAGACACACGCGATCGTCGGTAAGACAGCAGGGACGTGGAGCTCTGTGTGTAAACACAGAGCTCCACATGCTGTCAGAGGAGAGGAGACCGATCTGTGCCCCTTGCACATAGGGACACAGCATCGGTCACCTCCCCCAGTCACCCCCCTCCCCCACACAGTTAGAACACACCAAGGATACACATTTAACCCCTTCCTCACCCCCTAGTGTTAACCCCTTCACTGCCAGTCACATTTATACAGTAATTAGTGCATTTTTATAGCACTGATCGCTGTATAAATGTGAATGGCGCCAAATTTGGGTCAAAAGTGTCCGATGTGTCAGCCGTAACGTCGCAGTCCCAATAAAAATCGCAGATCGCTGCCATTACTAGTAAAAAAAAAATAATAAAAAAAAATCACAATTCTGTCCCCTATTTTGTAGGCGCTATAACTTTTGCGCAAACCAGTCTCTATTTGCGATTTTTTTTTTTTTTTTACAAAAATACGTCGAAAAATACGTATCGGCCTTAACTGAGAAAAAATATATATATATATATTTTTTTTTAAATTGGGATATTTATTATAGCAACAAGTAAAAAATATATATATATATTTTTTTTTTAAATTGGGATATTTATTATAGCAACAAGTAAAAAATATATATATTTTTTTTTAAATTGTCGCTCTTTTTTTGTTTATAGCGCAAAAAATAAATACCGCAGAGGTGATCAAATAGCACCAAAATAAAGCTCTATTTGTGGGGAAAAAAGGACGTCAATTTTGTTTGGAAGCCACGTTGCACGATCGCGCAAATGTCAGTTAAAGCGACGCAGTGCCGTAAGCTGAAATTTCGCCTGGGAACGAAGGGGGTTTATGTGCCCAGTAAGCAAGTGGTTAAAAAAATTATAACTCATTAAAAGTTAAAGATTTGTAAACCTGTCCTCATATGTTGCTACTTTGAAGAGTAATACCGTTGTTATGGTACCAGCTAGCTACCATAACCCCAGTATCCTCTTCTTCAGAGAGTGGTCCACTTTCAGATAAAAGTGGTCTCTGTGGTGGATTCGCCGTGAGATCACTTTTATCGCTGGCGGGAAATGGCCCCCCTCGTGCCGCTCCTCTGTGCCCTCCACCGCTTACCGGAGCCATCGGTAGAGGAGGAGGCGATCGCGACCTCTTCTTGGCTTGGCATGGAGACGAGCGAGGGGAAGATGGCCCCACCCATCTCCATATCATTGCAAAGTGGAAGCAACGTCAAAACGTCACTTCCGCCCAATGCTCTTAAAAGGAATTTTTTTTTAAATGACATAAAATTTTATTTGATTTTTTATTATTGCATTTTAGTGTAAATATGAGATCTGAGGTCTTTTTGACCCCAGGTCTCATATTTAAGAGGTCCTGTCATGTTTTTTTTTTCTATTACAAGGGATGTTTACATTAAAGCGGAGGGTCACCCTAATAACATTTACATCTGACTAACTTCCTTATACTTGTAACAAGTACAGTCCGCAATTTTTTTTTTTTTTTTTTTAGGCTGTACGTACCTTGTAATCTATCTCTAGCTTCCGGGTAGTTCTCCCCGCGGGAGTAGGCGTTTCTCTGCCGAGGGGGAATGTCATCTGGGAGGTCGCCCAGATGATTGACGTCCGTTCCGTCCGCAGGCGCCGTATAGAGCCGACTCACAGCTCTGCACGTTCGGCTCCTTTTGGAAAGCTATACGGGGGGCGGGGCCTTATCCGCCGGACGGAACGGACGTCAATCATCTTGGCGACCTCCCAGATGACATTGCCCCTTGGCAGAGAAACGCCTACTCCCGCGGGGAGAACTACCCGGAAGCCGGGATGCAAAGATAGATTACAAGGTACGAACAGCCTAAAAAAATAAATAAATTGCGGACTGTACTTGTTACAAGTATAAGGAAGTTGGTCAGATATAAATGCTATTAGGGGGAACCTCCGCTTTAATAAAAGTGACCCAAAAAGAAAAAATGAAAAGTTAAATCAATAAGATTTTATTTTTAAAGTGCCCCGTCCCGACGAGCTCGCACGCAGAAGCGAATGCATACGTGAGCAGCGCCCGCATATGAAAACGGTGTTCAAACCACACATTCAAGGTATCGCCCCAATCGTTAGAGCGAGAGCAATAATTCTAGCCCTAGACCTCCTCTGTAACTCAAAACATACAACCTGTTGAATTTTTTAAACGTCGCCTATGGAGATTTTTAAGGGTAAAAATTGGTCGCCATTCCACGAGTTGGCGCAACTTTGAAGCGTAACATCTTGGGTATCAATTTACTTGGCGTGACATTATCTTTCACAATTAAAAAAAAGTAATAATTGGGATAACTTTACTGTTGTCTTATTTTTTAATTAAAAAAAGAAATGTTTTTCCAAAAAGCTCTTGACCGTGCGCAAATACGATGTGACTTAAAATATTGCCATTTTTTTCTCTATTGTATTTTTTTTTGGTATGTTACAATAATTGCTCAAATGTCTTTGCACACAAATAACATGGTAGTATACCTCTAATCACAGAGCCACAGTGACCTGGACAATAGGGACTCCTGTCAAAATGAGGAAAAGTTTGGGATAATATAGTTCTTTGCAGATTTCATAAGGAAACAAAGGCTTGGGCTGGCAATGAAAAATATCAAGTGCCAAGAAATAAAAAGATATACAGTATAAATATAAAGCTGAAGCGTAAAAGTCAATGCGGTATTATGGCCCATGCAATGCATGAATGTGATACGTACTTTTGGTTTTTATTCTCTCTAAGATTGTGACCTGAGTGAAGGAGATGCTTCTTAGGCCTTAAAATGGACCATTCATCTTGTTTTCTGTGAGAGGTCGGCCGTAGAATAGGAAATAGCGTAATAGTTCTGTAATAGTTTTATTGCCCTTTTAAGATGCCTATCACACTGATGTGAAATGTGCAATTCCCCTGAAAAAAAGTGTTTTATTTCCTAACAATATGACTATAGGATTTCTCTCCATTCTCTGTGTCCATTCATCACGCCGTATGCTGGCACGCTGAGCTCTAAGGATGTGCTGCTGAGGACCTGTCAGCAACAGACAGCGGTGCAACCATGACTAAGGTATAAAAGATAAGGTTCAGGCCTTCCTTCAAGCTGCCTGGCCACTCCATTACCCACCCCACCAACAAAATAGGACACACTGACACCAACTGGGATTTAATGGCCACAGCAGCCATTTTATTTACCAAAATTATAAATATAAATATCAAATTAATTAATCATATAAATACCAAATATACATAACAACTACCCAGAAAAAGACTGAGGCCCGGATTCTCGTACGAGTTGCGCCTGTGTATCTCCAGATATGCCGTCGTATCTCTGAGTCTGAGCCGTCGTATCTTGGCGCCTGATTCAAAGAATCAGATACGCCAGAATTTGTATAAGATACGACCAGGGTAAGTCTCCTACGCCGTCGTATCTTAACTGCATATTTACTCTGGCCGCTAGGGGCGTGTACGCTGATTTACGCCTAGAAATATGTAAATCAGCTAGATACGCCAATTCACGAACATACGCCCGGCCGACGCAGTACAGATACGCCGTTTACGTTAGGGTTTTCCCGGCGTAAAGTTACCCCTGCTATATGAGGCGTACCAATGTTAAGTATGGACGTCGGGCCAGCGTAAAAATGTTCACGTTTTACGTCGTTTGCGTAAGTCGTTTGCGAATAGGGCTGGGCGTCATTTACGTTCACGTCAAAAAGCATTGGCTTCTTGCGGGTTAATTTGGAGCATGCGCACTGGGATACTTTCACGGACGGCGCAAGCGCCGTTCATAAAAAGCGTCATTTACGTAGGGTCACATTAAATTTACATAACACACGCCCACATCTTCCACATTTGAATTAGCGGGCTTACGCCGGCCTATTTACGATACGCCGCCGCAACTTTGGTTTGAGAAAATGGCACTTGCCTGTCAAAGTTGCGGAGGCGTAACGTAAATAGGATACGTTACGCCCGCACAAAGATGCACGCTTCTACGTGAATCCGGGCCTGAATGTATACTGGAGTCTCAAGTCCCATTGTAGGGTAGGCAAAGTAATAAACGCTGGTAAATAAAGCTAATTAACGCCCCCTAGTAACTTTCTAAACCACCACTGCGCACAGGATAAACTTGATTACCTACAGCTGCTACTTAAATAGAAATGTATATAGTGAATCTTTAGTGAAAAAAAATCGTAGCGCTCTGTTTCATAAAACAGTACTAGTAAAGTAATTTTATTAAAATAACATAAATAAACACATAAAAATTAGCACATAAAAATTAACAAGTGAAAGTGAATTAATAGTGCATGTTAATGATCCATAAACATATAAAGGATATATAACTATAAGCAGTAGGTCTGGGAGAAGGCATGTGGGGAGGTGCATTGTGGTGTGGCAGCAGTAAACACTCATGCCTGGTTCACGTAACCGGGATTCCCGACGGGAAAAGGTCCTTCGGAATCCAAAGGGGAAAACCGAGAACCTGCTCTCTACTTTTCCCCCGTACAGACGATCGGTTTTCCCGTCGGGAAAACTCTGATGAGAGCTTTTCCTCTGGAATCCCGACCATGTTTATGCTCCATCAGAGTTTTTCACCACAGGAAAACTGCCAAAAATTTCCGGTTTCTGCTACACACAGCCGGGTTTTCTGACGGGAAAAAGTCAGTCGGGAATCCCGGCAGGAAAAAAGAGAGCTGGTTCTCTTTTTTTTGTCCGGCGGGTTTGGCAGTTTTCCCATCGGAAAAACTGCAAGGGAACATGCACACGGCCGGGATTCCCGGCCAAAAGCTCTCCTCGCAGTTTTCCCGTTGGAAAACCCGGTTGTGTGTAAGGGCAATCAGAGTCCAGTTCTGGTAACAGAACAGTCAAAGTTTACTAAAACTACCTGGCTAGAAGACAACTCGACTGGGTTTGGGAACAGTGTGGCATAATCTGAAATTCTTTAAAGGAAGAGTATTCTAAGCCAGACTTCCCAAATTGACAAAGCAAATGTACAGCAGACATTATAGAGCTCCTGTCTTTACTTTGCAATGGATGCCTGTAGACAGGTGCAGTCTGCTTTCCCCACTGCGGGTGGCTCCCAAAACCACAGCAGCACTGCAGAGGGAGTGGAAGTCAAGACGAACATGGTTTCTCTATGGTTTCCTGGGTCACTAGGGCAGCTAATGGACTCTCAGAGTGCTGCAGTAAAGAGTATAACAAAAGGTCTCAGGTGCACCAACAGCATCTGTTTCGGGGGGCAGAATGCGGCCTGGCCGGTCAATACCCAATTGTTGAGGCTTCCAGGAAGTCTGGCATGTCCCTGCTATTTCCCTACTCGTCTGGAACCTCTCCCTGCTGCTAAATACTGTCCCTGACAGAGTGGCGACATGCACATCCAGCCCGGGAGTCAGGGTCTTAAACAGACTCTGCCTGACCCAAGATGACCACCAGAATCACATGGGGTGCCAGCATACCTCCCAACTTTTCAACTTCAGAATGAGGGACAAATGGGCATACCCCCCAAATGAAGTTGTTGAGCGGGGGGGGGAAACCGTGGATCAGAGTTGTTGAGCGGGGGGGGGCGCGGATCGAAGTTGTTCAGCGGGGGGGGGGGGTCCGCGGATCGAAGTTGTTCAGCGGGGGGGGGGGGGTCCGCGAATCGAAGTTGTTCAGCGGGGGGGGTTCCGGATCAAAGTTGTGGAGCGGGAGCGGGGGGGGGGGGCTGCGGACCAAAGTTGTTGAGCGGGGGGGGGGTTCGCGGATCGAAGTTGTTGAGCAAGGGGGGGCGGATCGAAGTTGTTGAGGGGGGGGGTCCACAGATCAGAGTTGGGACATATACGGGACGGTTGGGACATATGGGTGCCAGTATCCAATCCATTAGCTGCCCTAGGCATCCATTGCAAAGTAAAGACAGAAACTCAATAATGCCCGCTGTACATTTGCTTGTCACTTTGGGAAGTTCTGGCTTACAATACTCTTCCTTATACCACACTGTTCCCAAACACAAAAGCACCAAAGCTATCCATTTGAATGTATATGTTAATAAGCAGATGATGCTCGTAGATGATATAAGATGAAGTTTACACAAGGGATCTATTTGTTATAGCTATCTGCTATTTCAAATCTATCCATCTTTTAGTATTAGCTTTCCTAAAGCTATAAAATTTATTTACAAACTAGTGATGCTGGTATATTGCTCACACGTGAGAGATAGCATCAAGATCAGTGAGGCATTTATGCTGCTAAACTCTTGGGAATAAAAGCTGAAGCTATAATACTCTGCTTGAGATCCTACTCACTAAACTCCAGATAAAGTGATGGCAATGAAAGCCATGTCCTGCAGGATGTACAACTTTTATGTACTAAATAGAAACTATAGGTGGTTTTGTGTCAATTTCTATTATATTTTTCATCAGTTTTTTGGTTGTTTTTTCTTGGTTTTACAAATAAACATTTAAAAATAGCAAATGATTCCTTATTAACAGAAGCAGCACAACATATGAGCATGCTGAACTTCTATTCCTCCTTGTCTTTTCCAATAGAGATACAGGGAAGTCACCTATCGGGTAGGGCATCTTACCCAGGGCTCAAGTCCTGCGGGAACGCGTGGGAACGGAGTTCCTGCACTTTTTTCACAGCAGGAACGCAGTTCCCTTTGCAGGACTGGAGCAGCCGAGCCGCCGAGCCAATCCTTCACTAAGCGGCGATTCCCAGCTCGAGTCACTGTCAGGGGCAGGCGAACTGGCCGGTTCCTGTATATGGATTCATCAGGTAGTGTGCGGGTATTCCGTCACTTCCTCGATGCCGCAACGTCTCCTGGGGGCTTTTGTCATTGTTCCCAGGAGACATTGTGGAGGTCTGCCGCGAGTTATCGCAGGATTTAGAAAGAACTTGCTTCCGCTTTCTAAATCCTGCGATAACTCGCGTCAGACCTCCGCAATGTCTCCTGGGAACAATGACAAAAGCTCCCAGGAGACATTGCGGCATCGAGGAAGTGACGGAATACCCACACACTACCCGATGAATCCATATACAGGAAGCGGACTGTAACATAAAGGATCACTAAGCTACAGTGGATCGAAAAATGTTGTAATTATGCATATAAGGGTATCTTTTTTTTTTTTTTTTTTTTTTGGGGGTCCTGGGTGGGAGTTCTCACACTTTTTTCCCCGGGACTTGACCCCTGATCTTACCTCCATGCATGGGCATATCATAAGGGGTTGCAGGGGTCACAATCGCAACCCTGCTCCTAGCTCCAGGGGACCCATGCAGCCTCCCTGTTATATTATGATATCCTCCACAAAGTCCAGCTCCGATCTGCCCTAGGGCCCCACAGCCATTCTCCATTACTGGGCTTCCACTTTACCTTTCACAGTCCGCATCCCTCTATTCTCATTGGTTGGGGAGAAGCTGTGAGTCATTTCCTGAATGGAGAGGAGCATGGGGTGAGAACAGCCCAGGGTGAGGAAGCATCTGTGCTGTGTTCTGGCAACATGGAATGGTAACCAAGCTCAGCGAGGCAAGAGGAGGAGAGTGCCATTCTGTAGCCTCGATGGGACCAATAGCACTGGTGATGTAAGACACCGCTCAGTGTCTCCTAGTCACTAGCATGGACTCTTTGTACCCCCCCCACCCGGGGATGTCCGCTTACCCCACTCCCCTGGCAATGGGGAAAAGATACACACCTCCGGGACCTTCCTCCAACACCTGCCAACACTGACAGAGAAACTGATATAAAAAAAACACCCGAGGGGCTGCAGGCTCCAAATGTTGTGTCACATGGCTTTGCCCCCACAGATCTAAGTTGCTGCTGACATCTACGGGACCACGCGCTGATCGCAAGATGGGCGTAGGGGGAATACGAGAGGAACGGCTTTTATCCTTCACATATTTGCATACACGGCTGGAGAAGCTTGGTGCCGGCATATGGGCACAATAAAATATGAGTGCAATACCTGTTTTTAAATTTTAAAAATAAATATTTTTTTACATACTACACTATGAGGGGCACTCTTTCTCTGTGAGCTTTTGTAGAAAAAGAGAGACCACAATAGCATACCAAAGGCATCTGGCAGTTGTTGGAAACGCATAAGAGGAGTGGTTATCCCAGGAATGAACCAAAGGCATTTATTAAATGAGATCTGGTGAGTGGCCATTTTTTACGATCATGGGACTATCACAGAAGTGGTGAAATCACGTTTTAACGTCTCACACTAGAAGCATTAATCGTTTTATGAGCAATTGGTCACCACATTGGGACTTTAAAGGGAAGAGGATCAACCTAGAAATCCTCTATATAATTGTTATTTTCTTCACATATACAATTTTTATTTTTTATTTTTTTGTGGCTATTGCAAAAGTTGTTTGTTTCTGTGGTAAAGATTCCCTAAATTTGATATAGGGGAATGCACGTTTTTTAAGAGCACTATTCAATACGTAGATGACACAGATATGTATGTGTTTTTTGCATTTTTCTGAGAATATTTGTATATGAGCACTTGGTACACACTTATATATATATATATATATATATATATATATATATATATATATATACACATATATATATATATATATATATATATATATATATATATATATATATATATGTATGTATATACATATATTGTCAATAGAGTTGATATGTATTGGGGCTAATAATTGTAAATAGTACCCAGAAGTAGGTGGATTTAGACTAACCACCAGGGTAGTGCAATCCACACACTACACTCAAGAGGAGGTGCCATTCTGTAGCCTCGATGGGACCAATAGCACTGGTGAGGTAAGACACCGCTCAGTGTCTCCTAGTCACTAGCTTGGACTCTTTGTACCCCACCCGGGGATGTCCGCTTACCCCACTCCCCTGCCAATGGGGAAAAGATACACACCTCCGGGAGGCAGGGCTAGACTGGGACAAAAATTTGGCCCTGGACTTCATCCAGACTGGCCCACTTTGACAGGTCTCTCCCACAGCGGCCGGACAACTCCCGCACCCCCCCGGCCACCCAAGCCACCTCTCCCCCTTCACTAGCCACTAGCCGTTTTATTTTATTAGAGTAGAATGGCTGGTACTGGTACTCTTATAGGTAGTACCAGTGGGGAAGCTAGACATTATTTCTCCTGGGGCAAAAAATCAGTTTGGTGCCCCCCCCCCCCTCATGGGACAAGATTAGGCAGAAGTGAGAAACTCCCAGGCCGCTGTCACTGAAGCCGGCCCACTGAGCCATCGGCCCACCGGGAAACTCCCTGTAGTCCCAATGGCCAGTCCATCCCTGCCGGGAGGTGACCTTCCCCCAACACCCGCCAACACTGACAGAGAAACTGATAAAAAAACACCTGAGGGGCTGCAGGCTCCAAATGTTGTGTCACATGGCTTTGCCCCCCCAGATCTAAGTTGCCCCACCCCCAAGGCATCCTCACCACCCCCTCCGCCCTGGATGCTATGCCCGGCTGCTGAGCTCCTTTCCCATTACAGCACTCTATACTGCTCCTCCTCTGCAGGGCTGAGATCACATTCCTTTACAACACAGCCAGTCAGCCAAAATCTGCATTGGGGAGAATGACCCTTACACTTGTTGCCAGATGGAAGACCCCCCCACTATTGCGGTCAGACTCTCACCTTTACAGACAGCTAAAAATATTATTGGTGTAATGCCACTGGCTCTCTCAAGTGGTGTTGGCCCAAGAACTATGCAGGAACTTCAGGTTGAGCTCAATTAACCACAGGAACCCCTAGCAATCATGGAAAAAACCCTAGGATTCCATGAAACTCTGGTTGAGAATGGCTTCCCTACACCATTGATAATTGTCCCTGGTTACTTTAACATCTTAAGAGTCCCACACATTTAAACCAAAGACCCAAAGAAGGGAGATTATATATAAACCTCAAAACATGTTGGCTGTCTTGTGTGTTCCTGCTGTGCATTAATGTTATTGGGCCAGATTCTCAAAAGAGTTACGCCGGTGTATCTACTGATACACCGGCGTAATTCGAAATTCCCGCCGGCGCAGGGGCGGACTGACCATTGAGTCACTCGGGCACTGCCCGAGGGCCCCATGCCACTAGGGGGCCCCATCCGGGTTGCCAGGCTCAGTAAAACCAGGGACAGTATGTAAAAATCTGTGTTTTTTTTAGATCTGTCCCTGATATGTCCGAAAATGACATGCTTTTAATGTGAATATCCCAAGATTTTAGCTGCCCGCCTCTGCACTACCTCCTGGCGTGGTGGCCATCTGTAAGCCAGAGGGGCCCCATACTCTTCTATTGCCCGGGGGCCCCATGAGTTGTCAGTCCGCCCCTGCGCCGGCGTATCATTGTTTTGTATTCACAAAACAAGATATGCAGGAATTAGGCTAGGATGCGACTGGTGTAAGTCACTTACACCGTCGGATCCTAAATGCAATACAACGCTGACCGCTAGGTGGCGTTTACGTTCAGGTCTCATTTGACTATGCAAATGAGCCTGATACGCAGATTCCCGAACGAATTTGCGTCACGTACTCGTCGCGTACGTCGTTTCCGTAAGCGTAAGGTTACCCCTGCTATATGAGTGGTAACCTTACGCCAGTCCGCCGTATGCCATGTTAAGTATGGCGTCGGGTCCGCGTCGTCTTTTTCCGTCGGTTACGTCGTTTTACTAACTCGTCCGCGAATAAGACTTTACGTCAATGACGCTCACGTTGGCGTCATTGACGTTTTCCGTCGTGAGCTGGAGCATGCGCACTGGGCTATTTTTCAGCCCGGCGCATGCGCAGTTCGATCGTCGCGGGGGCGCGCTTGATTTGAATACAAGCCGCCCCCTTTGAATTACGCGGGCCATACACCAGGCCATTTACACTATGCCGCCACAAATTACAGAGCAAGTGCTTCGCGAATACGGCACTTGCTCCAGTAAGTTGCGGTGGCGTAGTGTAAATGACTTACACTACGCCTACGCCGTTTCTTAGAGAATCAGGCCCATTGTTAAAAGATTATAGACCATTGGATTTGGTTAACCTCTGACAGACCAGGGGTACATCTAGAGTAGAGTCTACAGTCATCTAAAAAAGTACCATTTCAAGTGTTATTCCACCCAAAACTCTGGAATTAGGCTTTCACAGGTGCATGATTTCTTATATCCCTCTTGGGCTCCATTGGTGGGACTTGTGCATGTAAAATGAATGTAAACTCTTAAAGCGGGGGTTCACCCTTAGAGGGCACTTTTTCCCCTTAGATTCCTGCTCGTTTTTACTAGGGGAATCGGCTATTTATTTTAAAATATGTGCAGTACTTACCCGTTTACGAGATGCATCCTCTCCGTCGCTTCCGGGTATGGGCTTCGGGAATGGGCGTTCCTTCTTGATTGACAGGCTTCCGAGAGGCTTCCGACGGTCGCATCCATCGCGTCACGATTTTCCGAAAGAAGCCGAACGTCGGTGCGCAGGCGCAGTATAGAGCCGCACCGGCGTTCGGCTTCTTTCGGCTACGAGTGACGCGATGGATGCGACCGTCGGAAGCCTCTCGGAAGGCTGTCAATCAAGAAGGAACGCCCGCTCCCGAAGACCCATAACCGGAAGCGACGGAAGAAGATGCAGCTCGAAAACGGGTAAGTACTGCTCATATTTTAATACAAATAGCCGATTCCCCTAGACCGAACGAGCAGGAATCTAAGGGGAGAATTTTTTTTTTTTACAAATGGGTGAACTCCCGCTTTAAATATACACACTGAAGTGACTAACCTCGGGTGATACACAGAGATGAAACAAATCCTCCTACATACATTGGCCCAGATTCAAGAAGCAATTGCGCCCGTGTAACCATAAGTTACACGGCGCAATTGCTTACTTTCTCCGGTGTAACGAGTGCTCCTGATTCAGGAACCTCGTTACACCGACTGCAGCCTAAAATCTGCGCGGCATAAGGCACTTATTCCTCGCAGATTTTAGGCTGCATTCTTGTGCTTGCCGCTAGGGGGCGCTCCCATTGTGATCAGCGTGTAGTATGCAAATTGCATATTACCACTGATTCACAAGCTTGCGCGGGCCCCGCGCAAGCCAGGTACGGAGTTTCCGTACGGCAACTTTAGCGCAAGGTTGCCCCTTCTAATAGTAGGGGCAGCCAATGCTAAAGTATAGCCGGCCTTCCCGCGCCGTGAAATTTGAATTTCACGGCGTTCGCGTAAATGATTCGTGAATGGTGCTGGACGCCATTCACGTTCACTTTGAAGCAAATGACGTCCTTGCGACGTCATTTGCCGCAATGCACGTCGGGAAAGCGACTAATTTAAATGATTCCCGCCCCCGGCGGGATCATTTAACTTGCGCGTGCTTACGCCGGGCAAATTTGCTACTGCTCCGTGAATCGAGGGCAGTGCAAAATATTTTGCTCTGCTCCCCCGCAAATATAGCGCAGCTATGCTGAATCTGGGCCATTGTACTTGTTCATCTGCAACCCTCTCTTCTCCACAGCCTCCTAAAGCACACAATTTACACAGCATTTCTCCAGAAGGCAGGGGGGAGGGGATCTGATGTCACACGGCACAGCACAGAAAGGAGTGATGAGTGTAATCTGAGACCTAAGTGGAGGCAGTGGGCACACACCCCTGTACACAGTCTCTTAAAGAAACATGCACAGCTGGGGCTGTCAATCACCTGCTGTGTTCTGGGTGGAGGGCAGGACCATCTTTAGGGATTGTCTGGTGTCCAAATAGACTGAAAGAAGCGATTCATGCAGATAGGAGAGGAACGGACGAGCAGACAAAAAAAATCACACTAGGCGCTTTGAATCAAGGCAAGTGCACACTATAGAAGGATATGCTTTGTTCATTTTTCCTTTCAGATCTTTACAATCACTTTAAGTTCTGGGCCTGCACACCTGACATGGTAATTATGAGGAGTCCCACTCTCCCTGTTGAATGTTTTTTTTTTTTATATGATGGAGAATTACCAGGAAGATCTAGAACAGGGGTGTCAAACTCAATTTCATTGTGGGCCGCATCAGCATTATGATTGTCCTCAAAAGGGCCGGTTGTATATGTAAGATTAGATGTCCAGCGCATCCCCTCCCCTTACATTAGATGTCAAGAGCCACCCCATCATCAGAATTTGAGTCCCCCTACTCTCCCTTACATCACAGAGCACCCCCTTTCCTTATGCTGCTGATGGGAAGAAGCTGGATGCATTGCTTGAAAGCAGAAAGTAAGGGTCTGCAGGAGTACCAGTGGAGCGCTGGAGCTGCAGAAGAGGTGCGAGGGCCACATGAAATGGGCGGAGGGCTGAATTTGGCCCGCGGGCCTTGTGTTTGACACCTATGATCTAGAACAAAGGTGGGCACCTTGACATTTACAAAGTCACGGTTATTGTGGGATGGAGGTGTTTCTGTTGAGGTACACAAGACACAAACCAATCCCAGAGCTGACACAGTTTACCAGGGTCCACCAAAATGAAATAGAACTTTTGGTTGGACTCTAAACTGCAAAATTAATGAAAGAGATTCAAGATACAGAGTTGCACTAGTTTCCTACAATGGGCTGTAAATCACAGCTAGTAGGCAGCTTCCTTAACCACTTGGGATCCACGCTAAGGACGAAAGACGTCCACAGCGCGGCCCTCAAGTGCCGGGTGGATGTCCCTGGACGTCCTGTTGTTGTTGTTCCCCGTGCGCACCGCTGGGGGCGCGCAGCGGGGAAACAACGTGCCCGGCGCATCGCTCGGGAGCAGATGCGAGTGCCTGGCGGGCGCGATGTCCGCCAGACACCCGCGATCGTCGGTAACACAGCAGGGACGTGGAGCTCTGTGTGTAAACACAGAGCTCCACGTGCTGTCAGGGAGAGAGGAGACTGATCTGTGTCCCTTTACATAGGGACACAGCATCGGTCACCTCCCCCAGTCAGTCCCCTCCCCCCACACAGTAACAACACACCCAGGGAATACATTTAACCCCTTCCTCACCCCCTAGTGTTAACCCCTTCACTGCCAGTCACATTTATACAGTAATTAGTGCATTTTTATAGCACTGATCGCTGTATAAATGTGAATGGTCCCAAAATTGTGTCAAAAGTGTTCGATATGTCGCCGCAATATCGCAGGCCTGAAAAAAAAACGCAAATCGCCGCCATTACTAGTAAAAAAAAAAAATCATAAATCTATCCCCTATTTTGTATGCGCTATAACTTTTGCGCAAACCAATCAATATACGCTTATTGCAATTTTTTTTTAACAAAAATATGTAGAAGAATACGTATCGGCCTAAACCGAGGGAATTTTTTTTTTTTTTTTTAATTGGGATATTATTATAACAAAAAAGTAAAAAATATTGGGTTTTTTTTCAAAATGTTCTGTTTTTTTATGTTTATAGCGCAAAAAATAAAAATCGCAGAGGTGATCAAATACCACCAAAAGAAAGCTCTATTTGTGGGGAAAAAATGATAAAAATATAATTTGGGTACAGTGTTATATGACCGCGCAATTGTCATTCAAAATGCGTCAGCGCTGAAAGCTGAAAATTGGTCTGGGCAGGAAGGGGGTTTAAGTGCCCAGTAATGAAGTGGTTAACAGGGATGCCATTTTCTCATAGTTTATAAGAAAAGGGGCTGTCAAGGCCACTGTAGCAAGTTGTCATTGTTTACCACCTGTTCTGCTTGAAACCGTTCCAAGCTGCTGACATTCAGTAAAAGTTAGTAAGTACATGTTCTCTATTTTGGTTGTATGCGGAACAGTATGAAGTATAAACTCCTTTGTTTCTATGGTTAGAATCATGTCTGATCTAGTGTTATGAAGCCTAGCATAGAAAAATAGTCAAAAAATTCCCATGCATAAATTCTCTTGGGAATGCTGTGAGCATGGTTCTTTTTTTTCTGTTTCTGAGGCGTCAACATCTGATCCCGGTCCACCCCGAGGGAGCCGACATTTTGCCCTCAGCGTTTTTTCCTGGGTTTGTGGCTCCGGCGCTGTGAGTGACCTTCCCTGCAAAGTCCGGCAGCATCTGCCAGACCTTCAGCCGGGCCTTCACAGCGCACGTGCCCAGGGCAGCCATCAGGAATTATGGGGCCCCTTACACAGCTTCAGGCATGGCCCCCGGAGCAGAGAAGTGGGGGGGGGGCTGCCGCAAATTGAGAAGCAGGGGGGCCCTTTACAAAAAAAGAAGAAATAAAGAAAAATATATATAAAAAAGGGGGGGGTAGCCACCCGGGGCCCTGGGGACCTCTGTGCCCTTTAATAAAAAATAAATATAAATATATGTATATATATATACAATTTATTTATTTGTTATAAAAAGAAATTACAAAAAAGGGGGGTTGCCATCCGGGACCTCTGGGCCCTTTAATAATAATAAAAGAAAAGAAACCTCTGGGCCCTTTAATAAAAAATAAATAAATAAACATTTATAAAAAAAGAAAAGGGGGGGGGGGTTGCCATCTGGGCCCTTTAATAAAAATAAATAAACATTTATAAAAAAAGGGGAGTTGCCACCCGGGGCCCAGAGATCTCTGGGCCCTTTAATAATAATTATGTGTATATATATATATACATGTGTATTATGTGTATATATATATATATATATATATATATATATATATATATATATATATATATATATATATTTATATATATATATATATATATATATATATATAAATAAAAAAAAAAATAAAAAAAAATATAAAATAATATTATAAAATATTATAAAAAAAGGGGGGTTGTCATTTGGGGCCCTGGGGATCTCCGGGCCCCCCATACCCCTAAATATATATATATATATATATATATATATATATATATATATATATATATATATATATATATATATATATTAGAAAAAAAAATTTCATAAAAAATAAATAAAAAAAAGGGGGGTTGCCATCCGGGGCCCTGGGGACCTCCGGACCTCTAAAAAAAAAAAAAATTAGGCCCTTTAATAAAAAAATTAATACAAATATATTTAATTTTTTTTTTTTTTTTATAACAAATAAATAAAAAAAGGGGAGTTGCCATCTGGGGCCCTGGGGACCTCCGGAACACCTAAAAAAAAGGGGTTGCCATCCGGGCCCCTTACCGGTGTACTGCCTGTACCCCCCTGATGGCGGCCCTGCATGTGCCACTGACGTCAGCGATTGCATGCAAAGTGAATATCTCCTTAACCGGGCAGGTTTAGGAGATATTCATTTTACCTACAGGTAAGCCTTATTATATACCTAAAAATTCAAAGAAAGGGTATACAACCACTTTAATTGTATTTATCCTGGTTTGTTATCTTTGTGAATAGCCAAAGCTTTTCTGTCCATACCTCTCATGTGGGTCACAGGAGTACATTCATCTCTCACATTCTCTTGTACATTATTCTTGATATATAGGCATACCTTTCCCCCTTTTTTACCCTCTCTATCCTTGCGATAAACGGAGAGCTGTTGAACCAGGTCTCTGAAATTCCCACAAAATACAAATACTCCTCGTACAACAGTATCTCTAGTTCACCCATTTTGTCCGCCAGACTCCTGGCATTGGTGAACATGCCACGTAGTTTAGACCGGTCGCATGCAATCCTTTTATTGGGTGTTCCGAGAACTTGGTGCAGAACCTTCAAGTTCTTCCACACCAAACTCATCAAGACATATCTTTATGGAGCTGGCTTTGTGCACAGGGACACAGTCAAAAAAGAGAGGTCTTCTCAAAGCTATTTCAACAAGGTTGGAAGTGCAAAAATGTCAATGTATGCGGTAACGTTAACAGCGTTCTTCACTGGAACACACAACAATTCGATAATTTGAGGGGCGACCACATACTTTTGGCCATTAAGTTAGATGTGATGTCAGATGTTCACAAATTTTGACAGTATAGTGTACAATTCACATCTTTAAAAAAAAAAAAACATTTTACGAAGAAATTTTTTATAAAAAAAGCAAGATTTTTAGCTTTACAATTCTAAAGGTACCCACCAAAAAATGATATACTCTGGATGAGATTTTCCATCCCTGGCTGACTGTCACTTGAATCCAAGGAGCATGACAGAATTCTTCCCATGTTTACAAAACACACAATTACTTTGAGTATCTGGGAACTCAGGCTGTAAAAAGCTCCAAGGTTTCTCCAGACGCTTCTTCGCAGCTCCTGAGGCGAATACAGACCGCGGATCCACAGGACTGTCATTCCTCGAACAGTATCCCTTCACCCCCAAGGTATGACAATCTGTCACTGTCTCCTGCCACCAAACATTTCCGTGATTGCCGCGGCTTAATTACAGTTTAATGCATTTTCAGCGCCGGATGAAAAGAAAGTGTCATCCTGAAAATGACCACGACTGAAAGACAACACTATCTACATTTAAAATAAAACTACAGTGGATGGTGGCTATTTTAAAGGGATGTAGATCTTTCCAATAATTTGTTAGATATACGTGTAAAACTGTTATATTGAATATAAATAATGTCACCAATCATTGTGTAGCACTGCAAAACATGTAGGGCTAGATTCACGTAGCTGCGCCCATTCGTACGGCAGCGCAGCGTAGCGTATTTACGATACGCCGCCGCAACCTACGCAACTTACAGGAGCAAGTGCAGTATTCACAAAGCACTTGCTCCGTGAGTTGCGGTGGCGTAGGGTAAATGGGGCCGGCGTGAGCCCGCGTAATTCAAATGTGGAAGGGGGGCGTGTTTTATGCTAATGTGTGATGACCTGACGTGATTGACGCCGTCCGTGTACATATCCCAGTGTGCATTGCTCCCAAGTACGCCGTATTGGTTTCGACGTGAACGTAAATTACGTCCAGCCCTATTCGCGAACGACTTACGCAAACAACGTAAAAAATTCAAATTTCGAAGCGGGAACGACGTCCATACTTAACATTGGCTGCGCCACCTAATAGCAGGAGCAACGTTACACCGAAAACGCCTTACGCAAACGACGTAAAAAACTACCGCCGGGCGCACGTACGTTTGTGAATCGACGTAACTAGGTAATTTCCATACTCTACGCGGAAAACAATGTAAGCGCCCCTAGCGGCCAGCGTGAGAATGCACACAATTATACGCCGTCGCACTCAAGTTACGTCGGAGGAGGAAGCCTATTTTTTGGACGTATCTGCGATGGAGAATCGGCGTAACGATACGCCGACGCAGATTTGAAATTACGTATCTGGAGATACGCCGCCGTAAATGATTGCTGAATTTAGAAAAAGAGGAATCCGCGCTTAGGATGTAAGTTGATGCTGCTGCCTCCCTAAGGAACCTCAGTGCTGAGGTCAGTTGCAATGTGAAAATGATTGGGATAGTGGCGCTGCAAATTGGGTCACCCTTGGATGTTCACTAATCCTGTATGTGCACAGGTGTTGGGTAATCTGTTAGCAGGAAAAAATCCAATTCAGTGGATTTTCCTGTAGGAGACACAGTCCGTCAGATACCCTGTTTAATGGTGCCAATACTATAGCTGGCTCAGAGAGGGTTAATATGGGAGTGTCCTTACAGGATCTAATAGTCTGGTGCCTGTAGCTATAAAGTGTCAGGTGAAGACCTGATTAATAAGTGTTGCCAATAGATGCAATGTGTCTCTGATTACTCAAAAAACAAAAATGTGAGAGGGCGGATGATTAGGTGATCATCAGCCGGTGTGAAACAGTGATAACTATAGGCAATATAAATGCAATGTGTTTCTGGTTCCTCAAAAAACTAATGCAAACAAGCAAATGATTAGGTGATCATCATCCGGTATAAAACAGTGATATCTATAGGCAGTGGATATCTCAAGTGATAGCAAGGGTGCTTTAGACAAAAAATAAACAAACAAAAAAATATTCATTAATTAGTAGCCCCTGTGTAGTGTCAGGGTGTCTATGGGGCACTGTGGCAACCTGATTATTGCATCAAAAGATGTGAAGTTGTGATTTAAGTGCCTGGTATTAATATAAATAAAAAGCAACTAAAAAAAGAGAAAATTCTTATGACAATGTCACTGTGTGGTGATTAGTAACAATAGTGCAACAATGTTGCAATGTGTTTGAGGTTAATAGAAATCCTCCCAAATCATCACAGTGAAATAGTAGATGTTTAAAAATAACTACAGTAAAAATCAAATGATAAAAAAAGTTTGTATATCCTTGCGTCTCAGGAATATAAAGAAAATGCAAAAGTTGGATCAATATAAAGGATGCTATGTCCCACACTTAATTGAGCCAAAACAATGTAGTCCTGTGGTGACGTTATTTCATGCAGGTTAACACTCTATTAACCAGTGACTTGAAGTGCCATTAACATGTACCAAAGTATCGGTGACAGCTGTGCTCCCCCACATGGATCCCCACTCACCAGATGTCGTCACCCCCCAGGGGGCAAAAAGCGGGTGGTGGTGGTACCTAGGTATCTGCAGAGTGATGGTCTCTTACGGTCAGTCCTCAGGTGTCTCCTTGTCCAGGGGTCAGAGGATACTTGAAATGTTTTTTACAGGTGTCCGCGTTGGATCATTCGTTAGACAAAAAATAAAAAGAAAGAACGCATAGCGTAATACGTCTTTGTATTGTTAGGGTATACCCAACAGATGATTTTATTAAAAAAAATGATTAATTGGAATGGATACTCCACGTGCGTCCCTGCGCAGAGGGATTTCCAATATTCAATATATTTAAAACCAGTGCAAAATTAAAAACAAACCAATAGAAAGAAAAAAGCACCAAGCTGCACTAGCCCACTGTCTGTTGCTGCTAGTTGTTGCTGCACTGCTCGGATAGCCAATATGAAATCCTCCCTTGGCGTCCGTATGTAATAACGCAGTGCTCAGCTAAGACAGATAGCGTGCTGGCTGGTAGCGTGTGAACAAGCGTATGAGCGTCTGTATAGGTCACCTGACGCGTTTCGTCATGTGACGTTCTCAAAGGCGATGGCTGAATCTAGCCCGTAATGAGCAAATTTGGCTGCCTCCATGTAGATTTATCATTACTATTAATAATAATATTAAAAAAAATATATGTAGCACTACCCCCGAAGGAGCTGCTGGATTGTTTTGGGTGGCATGTTACCTCTATTCCTTCGCCGTCTAGAGTTGAGAAGAATTGCAATGTCCACACTTTAGGTGTCTTTTTCTGTGCTTTATTACTCAACGGGGTAAAAGAATAAAAGTAATACTTGAGAAGGTAGTAGGTTCAGGTGTATAACTTTGTTCGGAAACACTCCTGCGTCCAGCAATGTAACTTACGTCACCACTCTAGCCAGAGTGGGTATTGTGCACCTGGATAGGCCTCTTTCTGGCCAAGTAGCCAGGATGTCACACGGACACTTTTGCAAAGTCTCTGCCACAGACCTTCCCAAAGGTGGAGATATATTTGGTCCAGAATCCTTCTCAACACAGGATTAAGCACCCCAATCTCTCTTGAATAAACTTGTGAACTCAGAACTGATAGGCGACCATCACTCAGCCTCTCAGTAATAGTGCGTCCTTCGATGAAGTTCAAGGCCTCTCCTGACATACCAGCCTCGTGCTCGGTGCTCTCCCAGACAGGTTCTTCATCGGGTGGCTTCCTCCCTCAGGACGGACAGCACAGGACCACTCTGCGATTGTAGACCCAGTCTGACTACCAAGCCTACATAGTAGATCACAACCTCGGACCAACGTGGTCCCGGAGCCAGGAACACTTGAACACGCACCCCCGGCCATGAGGGCCACACATGGAGGGTGGTGGGACGACAGACCAGCGATCGACGACCGCAAACTAATGATGTCTGTCCCTTAAGTATTCTCCCCCAGCATGCACAGCGAGGCAATCAACCCCCACTGATTGGCTGCCGAGGAAAAACACCCAATACGCCCTAACTTGACTGCTGCCACCCTTGGCCTGGGGTGGTACCAACACCCCAGACAGCAATAGTGGTCACTCACAGCACAGCCATGGCTGGAACAGAGGCCTAAACTTGGTAAAACAATACAGTTAGAGGTAATTAAGTCTCTGACTACCCTCTAAATTTAAGGCAGCACCATCTATGAAAGTAGCAGGCCGCTACACATATATATATATTAAAAAAAATAATGTATTTATTTTATTTATTTCAGGTACTTTGCGTTTATTTACACAGCATTTTACATAAATAATGTACATTCACATGAGGCCCTGCCCTCGAGGAGCTTACAATCTAAGATCCCTAACTCACATTCATACATACAAATATTAGGGCCAGTTTAGACAGAATACAGTTAACCTGCCAGCATGCCCGTGGAGTGTGGGAGGAAACGCATGTGGTTCCTCCAGGTACTCCGTTTCCTCCCACACTCCTAAGACATGCTGATAGGTTAACTGGATCCGGCTTTGCAGAGCTACACAATGGTTGCTGTTTACTGATCTTTCTTATAATTAAACTATCTGATGATGATTTACAAGAACAGAGAAGAGTCTGCTTAGTAATGTGAATATTCACTAAGCATAGCAAAAAATGTAAGCTATGTTCACTTTAAATACCTAAATAAAATAAAAAATAAAAAACAGGAATGCTTGAAAGTGATTGGATGATTGGGTTAAATACAGGTGAACACAATTTTTACAAAGTAAACTAATTATTTATTTCCTTAGTAAATCTGTCCCAATGAGTTGGTTATCCCACAATTCACGCCCTGTGTGGCAAATATCTCAACAGTTGAGAAGAATGGAAATAGAGTCATTACAAAATTAGTTAGCCCTCCCCATCTAGTGGATCTTACACAATATTCTATATTTAAAGTAGAACTTAAGGCTAAACTTTTCTTTCATTCCGGATAGAGGAAAGGGTTATAGCCCTTCTCCTCTCCTCTCTCCAACAAATCCATTCCAAGACAAATTATTTCTCTCACTCTCCCCCCCCCCTTCCTACACACACTCTCTCTCAATATTTCTCCCTTCCACTCTCTTTCCCTCTCTTGCAGTCTCTCTCCTTTCCTCTCTCTCTCCTCCACTCTCTCCCTTTCTCTCTTTTTCTCTCTTTTCCAATATCCCTCTCTCTCTTCGAATATCTATCTCTCTCTCTTCTGCTTTCTCCCTCTCACTTCCTCCCCCACTCTCTCTCTCTTTCTCTCTCTCTCTCTCACACGCACACTCTCTCTTCCAATATCACTCTTTTTCCCACTCTTCCAATCAATTTCCCTTTCACTCGCTTTACCTCTATTCCTTCCCCCTCCTCTCTCACTCTCTCTCCCCTCTCTCTCTCAATTCACTCTCTCTCTTCCACTTTCTCCATTTCACTCTCTCTCTCTCTCTTCTGCCTCGTACACACGTACGGGATTTCCGACTGGAGAAGTTACAGTGGGAAATCCCGAGGAGAAAGCCGAGAACCTGCTTGTTTTAGTCTTTCCCCTACACACGGCCGATTTTCCCAACAGGAAAACTGTGATGGAGCTTTGGCCGGGAATCCCATCCGTGTGTATGCTCCATTGCAGTTTTTCCCATAGGAAAACTGCCAAAAACCAGACAGTTTTCCCGTCGGAAAAACTGCGAGGAGCATACACATGGTCGGGATTCCTGGCCAAAAGCTCTTCTCACAGTTTTCCCGTCTGGAAAAGTGATCGTGTGTACGAAGCATTCCAGTCTCTTTCACTTTCACTTTCTCTCTCTCTCTCTCTCTCTCTCTCTCTCTTTTTCTCTCTCTCTCAATCTTTCTCCCTTCCACTCTCTTTGTTTCTCTTCCAATCCCTCTTCATTCCCCCTCTCTCTCTCCCCTCCATTCACTCTCTCTCCCCCTCCATTCACTCCCTCTCTCTCTTCCACTCTCTCCCTTTCACTCTATCTTTTTCAGTCTATTTCTCTTCCACTCGCTCTTTCTCTCTCTCTCCTTCTCTCTCTCTCTCTCTCTCTCAATTTTCTCCTATCCACTCTCTTTAACTATCTTCCAATCATTCTTCCTTCCCTTTTACTCTCTCTCTCTCTCTTCCACTCTCTCTCTCTCTCTCTCTCTCTCTCTCTCTCTCTCTTCCAGTCTCTTTCTCTTCCACTCCTTCTCTCTCCCTCCCTCTCTCCCCCTATCTCTCTTTCCTAATCTCTCTCCCTTTTACTCTCTCCCTCGCTTCCTCCCTCTCTCTCCCTCCCTCAAACCCCCCCTCTCTCTCTCTCGCTCTTCTCCCCAATCCCTTGCTTCCTCCCTCTCTCTTTTTCTCTCCATTCACTCACTCTCTCTTCCACTCTCTCCCTTTCACACTCTCTCTCTCTTCCAATCTATTTCTCTTCCACTCGCTCTCTCTCTCTCTTTCACTCTATCTCTCTCCCTCCCTCTCTTTCCCTTTCACTCTCTCTCTTCTCCCTAATCCCTCTCTCAATTTCTCTCTCCTCCACTCTCCCTCTTCTCCCCAATCCCTCTCTCAATTCCTCTCTCTCTCCCTCCCCCTCTCTCTCTCTCTTTCAAACACACACTCTCTCTTCCACTCTCTCTCTCTCTCTCTCTCTCTCTCTTTCCCTTTCACTCTCTTTATCTCTCTTCCTTCCTCTCCCCCTCTATCTCTCTCTCCCTCTTAAACACTATCTCCCCTTTCCACTTTCCCCCTTCCTCTCTCTCTACCTCTCTCTCTTCCACTCACTCTCTCTCCCTTCCTCTCTCCCTCTCTTCCACTCCCCCTCTCTTCCCGTCTCATTCTCTTCCACTCACTGTCTCTCCCCCTCTCTCTCCATTTGTTTCTCCCCCTCTCTCGTCCACTCTCCCCGTTCCACTCTCTTTTCATCTTTTCCTCTCTCTCTCTCTCTTTCTCCCCAATCCCGTTCTCCATTTCTCTCTCAATGTTTCTCTCTCTCTCTTTCCTTCACTGCCCCTCCCCCCTCCCCCTGTTGTCTCCTCTCCTTGTACCAACAAATCTATTCCAAGTCCATGTTTTTCTTTCTTTCTCTCTCTTCCAACTTTCTAAATTAAAAAATTGGTTAAGTTAGGTTGTACTCAATGACCCCCATCTTGAGTTTTGAATTCTCAATATTGATCAGTGTGTACTTTTCATATACTATTAGGTATTCAATTTTTGGTTTGAAAAACAAACATATAACCAACTAAATAAGTAAGAAAATAATAACACAATAGACAAGCAATACGACCTCAGATGAGGTAAGCACCAGTATATAAAGACGGGTTTATAGAGAAGGATGTGATCCTTGACTAGGTTGTACACACACATATATTTTTCTGTCTATTTGTTGTAAACTAGAAAGGGAATTATTTTCACTTGTAAAGAGCATATATTTCACTAAAGCACCGATAGAAATGGTACGGCTTCACGGTAAAATGCAGCTCTGCATGGAGCACTTTCCTCAAACCCGGTGGAAGATTATCATTGTTATTATGAGTTAGTGAGGTGTTTTTCCCAATGAGATGGTGCAATGTTAATAATTTATTTTGTAAAGTGCCGTAACACCGGCACAGAACAGACAAAGGCCATTAAATCACACATTTTTAGTCCTGCGGTAATGTACAGATGGAGATGTCTTTTAGGACCAGCAAAGCAAGATTTTGGCGTGTAGCTCCTTGGTGCATTGCAGACTTAAAGCATGATATAATACAAATGTATTAAGATTTGGGTTTCCTTCTCAGCAATTTAAAGAAACACTCGCCTCTAAAATGTGTTTCTTTTTAAAGGACAACAGGCCAAACGGTGACTATAAACTCAGGTTCTAAATACCTCTTTAAATGGCAAAAAGATTTACATATCAGTTGTTTTGTTGTACACCCTTACATGACCACCTCCTCTCCTCCAGACCATAAGTCCTCCAGAGACAGCGGCCAATGGTGCTCTTACGTCTTAGCTCACCCTCCAGTTCTGTAATTCATAAAAGGCGACAAGTGGCGCCATTATGTCACTGCGTGCCCACCCCCCATCTAAACCCGCTCGAGCATGTGGACTTTCAAAGCGGCCTACTGCCATTATTTTATGTGTAGCCGCTGTTCATAACAGTAATTTACGACATTTGCAAACTGTCTGGAAATTTATAGGCAGCTGGCAACCTAAATGTACTAAAGGAGGTGTAACATGAGTCACTTTTGGGCACAGATTGAGTCAGGACATAAGGGACATATGTTGGATTGTTTTAACATGGACAGTAATCCACCATGTTAAATGAGGCTGGCTCCTGGAAGACCTTTCATTGTGTGATAACACTGTTTAAAGCCTATTGATGATCAGGTATGAATACCTTTCTGTTGGAGACAGACCGTCTGTCTAAAGATGTGGATTGAAGGGAACTCATTGTGTGATGGTGTTTTGTTTGAACTCTATTAATAAAAGAATGTGATTGAAGCCCATGGAGTGATGTTGGGGGTGGAGAGTTCTTTGTTCCTTTGATGATTGTAACCTGTTGTACTGTATATAAGAAAGCTAAGTTACCATTAAAGGTGTTCATATATTTTGACTCAGTAACAGAGCTTGTCAGTCTCATTATTGAGGGAATTCTTATGGAATGGTTCAGGTCTGCTGAATGGTTGGAGGGTCGGAAGCTGTCTTGGGTTGATGGAATGGGAGATCGTGAACGGTGTTAACCCCTGACCGTTACAATTGTTGTCTAGCAGTGAGATGATCCCACAGCCTTAAAGGACAGCTACAGGGACTTACTGGAGAACCGTGGCAGACCGGCCAGCAACCGTAAGAAGATGGACGTGATCACAGAACTTGTCCAAATGGATGGAGCTGAAAGACCCAACATAATGGAAAGGCCCAGCGTAACAGACAGGACCCCGGAGGAGGCAAGTTTCGATTGGGCTGTTAAACTAAGACTGGCACACTATGGTCCTAACCCTCCACCGGAGATCATAGACCGAGTTATAGCGGCTGTAGATGCAAATTGGCTATGGCAAAGAGGTTCTGCAGAAGTCGCAGCAGCACCAACTGAAAGGAGAAAGATACATTTTGCTGCTTTTAAGAATTTCATTGAAACTGAAGGGGAGATTGATGGGTACCTGGCGGATTTTGAACGGCAATGTGCCCTACACCGGGTGCCCACAGAGGAATGGGTTACCATTTTGTCTGGGAAATTGTCCGGCCGGGCCAGTGAAGCGTTCAGGGCCATCCCAGACAAGGATATTATGAACTATGGACTGGTAAAAGAAGCACTTTTGGCCAGGTATGCCGTCACACGGGAGGCATACTGCAGGCGGTTCCGAGAGACGAGCAAGCAGACTGGAGACTCATATACCAAGTGGGCATGTCGCCTACACCACACAGCATCCCACTGGGTCGATGGATGCCAAGCAGAATACGGGGAAGAGGTGCTGCAGGTGTTCCTACTAGAGCACTTCTTTGACAAACTGTCCCGGGAAGTCAGAGAGTGGGTCCGGGACAGAAACCCTTTTTTCCTTGTCTGAAGCAGCTCGCCTGGCGGACGAATATACAGACGCCCGCAAACTGGATAACTCTGTGGTCAAGACCACAGCTCGGGTGGATTATCGATCGGCGGCACCCCCGCCGGCTATTGCCTACAAACCCCAGTCGGACCGTCCTACAACACCACATACAGTGGCCACTTATCCTCAGCAGCCCAGGTTCAACTCTCAGGGCTACTTACAACCCATCATGTGTTTTGGGTGTAAACAGCCAGGACACAAAAAGCTAGACTGTCCATTGAATCCACCCAGGCAGTCAGTCATGGAGACAGCCAGAAAGGGGGAACCCCCGCACACCCATGCCTGCGGCCCACTGCGTTGAGGAGGAGGAACATTGGAGCGTTCTGCACGAGGCAGCTAACCAGGACAACAGGCAGCAACACAGGCAGACGGTCTGGGTCAATGGGCTACGTGATACTGGGGCCACGATGACCCTGCTACAGAAGAAACTCATCCCAGAGAGCCAGCACACTGGAGACACTATAGCCGTAAGAGTAGCGAGAGGCACCGTCTTCCGGCTACCCGTTGCCCGGTTTCACCTGGATTGGGTGGTTGGTTCGGGACATGTAAATGTGGGGGTGATGAAGGATTTGCCAGCGGATGTACTACTGGGGAATGATTTGGCCCCCCTTGTTTCTGCTTACGCCCCAATGTGCCCCGCTGAAGCCCACACAGTAACTACCTGTGCCAAGACCCGCGTTACTGAAACCAACTGGCTTGCTGCTGAGACCCGGGTAAGACTACCTTCCCCGACATGTACCGTAGATCTGGCACAATATCACAGTCTAAAATGGGAACGTGACAAGTTGGCCAGTGAGAAATCGGAGATGCAACGACACTACGGCATGCATTATGAGATGTCCCGTGGCTTGAACATTGAAATGCACAAACAGGCTGAAATTGTCAAAAGGTTAAATGGGATTTGCGCCCAGGTTGTGCCTTATTTCTCCCAAGAGCATCAGCAACAGGTTTTGGGAGCCATTGAGAGAGCAAAGCAAGTGACTGTTCCAGAACTGAATTCCATTATTCACCTTCACCATCAGCTACCGACCTGGTAAACCAGATGGCAATGCTGATGGGTTATCCCGGCAAACAGACGTCATCCCAGCCTCCTTGTTCCGGACATCCCCAAGTTGACCCGAAAAGGATCAAGCCGGGTCTGCCGGAGTGTTCCACAAGGAGGGAGCCATGTAACAGGAGTCACTTTTGGGCACAGATTGAGCCAGGATATAAGGGACATATGTTGGATTGTTTTAACATGGACAGTAATCCACCATACATTCCTTAATGTCTGTAAAGACTATTCTGACCCTACCGGTCAATAGAATGATTTTTCAATGCTTAACCCAGGCTATTGAGTTGTTAAATGAGGCTGGCTCCAGTAAGATCTTTCATTGTGTGATAACACTGTTTAAAGCCTATTGATGATCAGGTGTGAATACCTTTTTGTCGGAGACAGACCGTCTGTCTAAAGATGTGGATTGAGGGGAACTCATTGTGTGATGGTGTTTTGTTTGAACTCTATTGATAAAATAATGTGATTGAAGCCCATGGAGTGATGTTGGGGGTGGAGAGTTCTTTGTTCCTTTGATGATTGTAACCTGTTGTACTGTATATAAGAAAGCTAAGTTACCATTAAAGGTGTTCATATATTTTGACTCAGTAACAGAGCTTGTCAGTCGTTATTGAGGGAATTCTTATGGAATGGTTCGGGTCTGCTGAATGGTTGGAGGGTCGGAAGCTGTCTTGGGTTGATGGAATGGGAGATCGTGAACGGTGTTAACCCCTGACCGTTACAGGAGGACTAACAACATTTGTTTTTATATTGTTACTTTTTTCAGATGTTCGCATGTCTACAGGCCAGGTTATGGGTAGGATCCTTTTTAGATTTTCACCTTAAGATACGTGGTTCTCAATGACAGTTTTGTAGACATGAAGACCTCAATTCTCAGCATCTGTTTATATTAGTACAGGGTCAAGTGGTGACCCCCCATCCCCTATAAGGTGGGTACATTGTTGGTGTCAGTGGGAGAAATAGTGTGCCATTGTTGGTGCCAGTGGGAGAACTAGTGCCCCATTGTTGGTGTCAGTGGGAGAAATAGTGCCCCATTGTTGGTGTCAGTGGGAGAAATAGTGCCCCAATGCTGGTGTCAGTGGGAGAAATAGTGCCCCATTGTTGGTGTCAGTGGGAGAAATAGTGCCCCATTGTTGGTGTCAGTGGGGGAAATAGTGCCCCAAGAGCCAGAAAAAAGCTAGCAATGGGCCGCATCCAGCCCTCGGGTAGCAGTTTGGAGACCTCCGCTCTAGTCTATAACTTGCATTTGTACCTGAAGAATAAAAAAGCCAGTTTGGCCATTTGAGGTTCCAAATCTGAGCCGGCTGACGGCAGTGAAAGGGCGCAATGAATATCAAACACCACTATATCATCTCCTAACAAAACAGCATCATTTGGTATGCAGAATGTAAAACAAAGACCCACGTATATGGCACGGCTTATCTTTTAGAGTTATGAGGGCATCATTCCATGTGGGACGAACATTCTCCTTCCTAAATCAACATAATTTGTCTCGTAGGGGGTTCCCTTTATGTTTAAAGTGCGTCGAGAAGACACGGGGGCTGTATTTATTGCGCTGCCTGTAAGGTATATATCCCGTCCTCGACACAAACACATGCACAGGCATTTATCTGAGCTCATCGATCATATTAAAGATGTGCAGCAAAGGCAAATGTTCCCGCTGGCGGGCAGTCGTGAAATCAGCAAATCGCGCTTGTTTGCCACTACCCTTGAATTAAAGTGATTAGTCTGCCCCAATGATTTTAATAATAGGCAGGCACTGGTTCATATTCATGAACAAATTATGGCTTATGGTCCTTTGTTCAGCCACTCAGCATAAATTCCAGGCTTCTCGTATAGGAGCCTAAACCGGTGCAATAAAGCATGCTATAATAGGATCTGGGTATCAGGCTGATTATTAATAATCTGTCTCGCAGTGAGATGACACACAGGCCGTGCGCAATGTTATTTGGGAAACGTCAGTTTTCGGCATCGTTTTATGTGAATGTAAAGGGAGATTCCCGAATAACAGGTCAAATCGATGATGTGTGAAGGAGACATAGCATGCAGGTCAGACATTCTATAAAGTTTACTGATAACCATCCCAAACTTTGTGGGCCAGATTCTCAAAGAGTAACTCTGAATCTAAGCCCGTTGTATGTCTAAATGTATTCTCAAACTGAGATACACTTAAACATGCCTAAGATACGACGGCCTGCGCCGTCGTATCTTAGGGTGCAATATTTACGCTGGCTGCTAGGTGGCGCTTCCATTGCGGTCGGCGTAGAATATGCAAATGAGTCGTTACGCCGAATCACGAACGTACGCTTGCCCGTCGCAGTAAATTTACGCCGTTTCCGTAAGAGATATGCGGCGTAAAGATAAACATGCCCCCTAGGTGGCGTAGCCAATGTTAAGTATGGGGCTGGACGCCATTTACGTTCACGTCGAAACCAATGACGTCCTTGCGACGTCATTTAGCTCAATACACGTCGGGAAAATTTAGGGACGGCGTATGCGCAGTATGTTCGGCGCGGGAACGTGCCTAATTTAAATTATCCACGCCCCCTACCCGGATCATTTGAATTAGGCGGGCTTGCGCCGGGGGATTTTCTAAAGTGGTATGGTACCCAAAAACAAACATTTTATATTTTATAGCAGTATTACTAAACACAGTTATATGAAAATAGTTCATGTACCGCCCACCCAGGGCCGGCCTTTGGGGCGTGCGAGCTGTGCGGCCGCACAGGGCGCCATGGGCAACAGGGGCGCCGTGCGGCCATCACAGCTCGCAGAATGTGAGTCGCAGTCAGTTACTCACATGATCATCACAGGAGTCTGACTCCTACGAGTCGCAGCAGCAGGCGCTGCCAGGTCCCCCTGCGCGCTGTCAGGTCCCCCTGCCCTGGGACTGGGTGAAGCGCAACGCATCGGCTGCGGCACCTGAAAAAAAAATGGCTGCTGCAGGCCCCGATAGGCACACTTCTCATGTGCCGCCGCTGCTCGGGAAAGCCCACCGAAAGGAAAGTCACACTGAGCCCCTGGCCCTGCATGCATCTACTTTTTCAGATAAAAATAAAAAAATAAAAAGTAATTACTTTTTATAGCCAGCCTACACACAGAAGGGGAGGAGGATATAAGGGACTTAACATAAGAAAAAAAAAGAAGTAAAATACAATTATTATTTGTTAAAAATATTTTCCTCCTCTTTGTGTATGTTTAGGTGACCAGGGGGCGAGGGGTGAAGATGGGGGGGGGGGGGGGCATGGCAGGATTAGCTCGCATAGGGTGCCTGAACACCTAAGGCCGGCCCTGCCCCCACCCCCTCAGTGGCCACAGATTATAAATCTTCTATTTACATTAAAATACTGCCACTTTATACCTTTTTGGCTGATCTGTATTCCACGGTCACATGATAAACTGCCTGAGTGCTGAGTGTTCAGGTAGGAGGAGATTTTTTACTACAGCCTGTGTGCTCATGCTGTAATGGGAGGCGGATCATCCATCAATCAAGATGTGACATCCCATCTACACTGTGTTATTTTTTAGTTACTGAGCATGGAGGAGGAAGGGAGGGACTGGGCTGTCATTTAGGATCTGTATACACTCCCACATGTGTGATGTCAATATCATGTGACCTGAAAAGCTCAGCTCAACCAAGAAATGTTCTCTCCAGTAATAGAGACCAAACTGAGCATGTGCAGCTTTACTACCCTCACTGTGTCTTATCTGGCCTTGCCAAGAGAGACCCTGCAAGGAGGGGGAGGTTCTATCCATACAAGAGCTTTTTTTACACAATGCAGAGGATTAACCCCTTAAGTTCCACAGTGAGTATAACAAGCATGTTATTCTGCATATACAGACAGATTTTACTGTTGTGGGTTTAGTAACACTTTAACCACTTGCCTACAGGGCACTTTCACCCCTTTCCTGCCCAGGTAAATTTTCAGCTTTCAGCATCGTCGCACTTTGAATGACAATTGTGCGGTCATGCAGCACTGTACCCAAATGACTATTTTATCAGTCTTTTTTTTCTTTTTCTTGTAATATGCAGCATGCGGGAGTCAATGTATTGCCATTGGTCACTGGTGCATTAGTGACCAGTGGCAGTTAGTTAACCCCTTTGTGCTGAATTAGTGGCAGTGGTGTCACTGTTTATTAACCCCTTCATGCTGCAGCATAAACGGTTTAATAAACACTACCACCACTGTCACTAATGCCCTAAAGGGGTTAATTAACTGCCACTGGTCACTAATGCACCACTGACCAATGGCAATACATTAACCCCCACATGCTGCATATTACAAATAGCATTATAGATTAATTAACCCCCCCCCCCAGCGTATCAGTGTCCATCAGGGCCTCCTACCAGTGCAGCCTCATCAGTGCACTGTATTAGTGCCCATCAGTGCTGCCCATTAATGTCAACTTATCAGTGCAGCCTCATTAGTGCCTATTCACCAGTGCCCATTATTGCAGCTTATCAGTGCCACCTCATCAGTGCAGTCACATCAATGCCCATCAGCACAGCCTCATCATTGCCACATATCAGTGCCCACCATTGCTACCTATCAGTGCTCATCAGTGCTGCCTACCAGTGCTCATCAGTGCCACCTATCAGTGCTTACCATTGCCACCTATCAGTGTCCATCATTGCTGCATATCAGTGCCGCCTATCAGTGCCCATCATTGCAGCATATCAATACTGCCTATCAGTTCCTATCATAGTCACCTGTCAGTGCACATCATTGCTGAATATCAGTGCTGCCTATCAGTGCCCATCATTGCAGCATATCAATACTGCCTATCAGTTCCTATCATAGTCACCTGTCAGTGCACATCATTGCTGAATATCAGTGCTGCCTATCAGTTCCCATCATTGCCACCTATTAGTGCCGCTTATCAGTGCCCATCATTTCTGCCTATCAATGTCCATCAATGCCACCTATTAGTGCTGCCTGTCAGTGCCCATCATTGCTGCCTATCAGTGTCCATCATTGCCACCTATCCGTACCCATCATTGCCAAATATCAGTGCCGCCTATCAGTGTCCAACATTGCTGCCTATCAGTGCCCATCATTGCCACATATCAGTGCTGCCTATAAGTGCCCATCATTGCTGCATATCAGTGCTGCCTATCAGTGCCCATCATTGTTGCCTATCAGTGCCCAACATTGTCGCCTATCAGTGCCCATCATTGCTGTCTATCAGTGCCCATCATTTCAGCATATTAGTGCCGCCTATCAGTGCCCATTATTGCAGCTTATCAGTGCTCATCATTGCGGCCTATCCGTGCTACCTGTCAGTACCCATCATTGCCACCTATCAGTGGCCATTATTGCTGCATATCAGTGCTGCCTGTCAGTGTCTATCATTGCTGCCTATCAGTGCCCATCATTGCCACCTATCAGTCTCCATCATTGCCGCCTATCAGTGCCCATCATTGCTGCCTATCAGTGCCCATCATTTCAGCATATTAGTGCCGCCTATCAGTGCCCATTATTGCCGCTTATCAGTGCTCATCATTGCGGCCTATCAGTGCTGCCTGTCAGTACCCATCATTGCCACCTATCAGTGTCCATCATTGCCACCTATCAGTGCCCATTATTGCCGCATATCAGTGCTGCCTGTCAGTGTCCATCATTGCCACCACCTATTAGTGCCCATCATTGCTGAATATCAGTGCTGCCTATCAGTGCCCATCATTGCTGCCTATCAGTGCCCATCATTGCCGCATATTAGTGCCGCCTATCAGTGTCCATCATTGCCACCTATCAGTGCCCATCAGTGCTGCCTATCAGTGCCCATCATTGCTGCCTATCAGTGCCACCTATCAGTGCCCATCATTGCCACATATTAGTGCAACATATTAGTGCTGCCTATCAGTGCCCATCATTGCCGCCTATCAGTGCTCATCATTGCAGCATATCAGGGCTGCCAGTCAGTGCCCATCAATGCCACCTATCAGTGCCCATTATTGCCGCATATCAGTGCTGCCTGTCAGTGTCCATCATTGCCACCACCTATTAGTACCCATCATTGCTGAAGATCAGTGCAGGCTATCAGTGCCCATAATTGCAGAATCACCAGTGCACATCAGTGAAGAAGAAAAATTACTTATTTATAAAAAAAATAACAGAAATTAAGAAACGTTTTATTTTTTCAAAATTTGGGGGTATTTTTTTATTTGTTTAGCAAAAAAATGAAAAACCCAGCGGCAATTAAATACCAATAGAAAGCTCTATTTGTGTGAATTATTTTTTATAAAAATGTCAGATGGGTACGTGTTGTTACCATGCAATCTTTTACTGTTCTAAATTGTTCATTTATATTGTTATCGTTGAACCAAATTTCTTTGCTAAGAATAAAATATAACATTTGCAGTAAAAAAATGTTTTCTCTATGTTATCTTCTTAACATTTGGTAGTCACATCCCCAAAAAAATTGAAAAAGTATCTTCTTTTTTTTTATCTCATAGAAGAAATGTGAGACATAACATATATATTATACAATCAATCCATAAACACATACCACATACACTTCATATTAGATATGTGCGTTCCCGTTCGTAACAAATGTATTTTCGTACGAATTTGTTCATTTTCGTACCCGCGGAATAATGTGTACATACGAAAAAATGAAAGCACCAAAATACGAAAACTACGGGATTATGAGTGAGCCGCATAACGAACAAGCGCAAATACGAACGATACGGCAATCTTACGAAAATACGACAAAACAGAAACGGCAAAAGAACGAAAATGACATCTATAACGAATGATTTGCATTCTGTTTAAATCCTTTTTCTGTTCGTATTTTCAGTCGTATGTTCATATTTTCATTTGTGTGTTTTGTAAATCCGTTTTTTTTGGTCTGTTTGTAAATTTGTGTACTTGATTCGTTTTTTGAATGGGCAGTGAGTGAGTGTAGTTAGTGAATCAGCTTCTCTTTTGTGCCGACTGCCGAGTACAGTAAAGCCAAAAAAACGTTTCCGTGGATTTTCGTCTGAAGGGAGATCAGTTGGCCAGACTTTTGAACCCAAAAATGGTTTTCTGATGGAGCACGTTCGTTTTTATGTTTGTTGGCAAAAAAGTCTGACCAAGTGTACGGGGCTTAACCATAGTTAATATGGATGAGCCGCGTGTTGAAAGTGCAGCGAATCCCGCGATATATTTGCGAAAGTACAAAATTACGAAAATTCACGAAAATTATTGTCTAACAAGACACAACGATAAATTAAACAGAATAACCAATCATCCCGCATGTACGAAAATAAAACGGTAACCAAAATACGAAACGATCGGAATACGAAAATATTGCGTCGTACGAAATACGAATGGGAACGAACAGGAAAACGGGCGTCTTACGAAATTACGAATCGGTACGAACCTACAGAACGATACGAAACGGAACAAAATAATACGAAAATTTTTGCTGTGCACATGTCTACTTCATATATCATTTGAGAAAAATATGCTTATAAAATAGTTTACCATGTGTGGATTAAAAAAAAAATATGTCCCCGGATTTCATTTTAGCCACTTAAGGACCGCCTCCTGCACATTTACGTCGGCAGAATGGCACGGCTGGGCACAGGCATGTACCTGTATGTTGCCTTTAAGAGCCTAGCCGTGGGTCGCGCACGCGACCCGGTCCGAAGCTCCATGACCGTGCCCGCGGGACCCGCAGACCCGATCGCCGCCGGTGTCCTGCGATCGGTCACAAGAGCTGAAGAACGGGGAGAGGTGAGTGTAAACACAGCTTCCCCGTTCTTCACTGTGGCAGTGACACTGATCGTTTGTTCCCTGATATAGGAAATGACGATCAGTGACGTCACGCCTACAGCCACACCCCCCTACAGTAAGAATCACTCCCTTAGGGCACACATAACCCCTGAGCGCCCCCTAGTGGTTAACCCCTTGACTGCCATTGTCATTTTCACAGTAATCAGTGCATTTTTATAGCACTTTTGTGCTGTGAAAATGCCAATGGTCCCAAAAATGTGTCAAAAGTGTCCGCCATAATGTCGCAGTCATGAAAAAAATCGCAGATCGCCGCCATTAGTAGTAAAAAAAAAAAAAATATTAATAAAAATGCCATAAAACTATTCCCTATTTTGTAAATGTTATAAATTTTTCGCAAACCAATCGATAAACACTTGTTGCATTTTTTTTTACCAAAAATAGGTAGAAGAATACGTATCGGCCTAAACTGAGGGGAAAAAAAACTTTTTTTATATATCTTTTTTTGTGGATATTTATTATAGCAAAAAGTAAAAAATATTAAAAAAAAATCCAAAATTGTCGCTCTCTTTTTGTTTATAGCGCAAAAAATAAAAACCGCAGAGGTGATCAAATATCACCAAAAGAAAGTTCAATTTGTGGGAAAAAAAGGACGCCAATTTTGTTTGGGAGCCACGTCGCACGACCGCACAATTGTCAGTTAGAGCGAAGCAGTGCCGAATCGCAAAAAGGGGCAAGGTCCTTACCCTGCATAATGGTCCGGGTCTTAAGTGGTTAAAAATCTGGTCACCTTAACCTAAGTTTTGGGATGTGTTTACCTGGCCATAGACATGACAAGTAACGAACTATATACAATAAAGAGAACACAACAGCGATAATTATGCTGGCAACAAAACATTAATGGTTTAGAGGATCACTGTAGCGTTGTGTCTACATTAATGGGAGGAAGATGACCAGCGGAAATTAATTGCTCACATAAACATAAATTAAGATCTTCTTCTTGTGTGTGTAAAAAAAAAGATTGGAAAGATTGTTGGCAAGTGTAATCCATAGCGCCAGGCACCAGCACAGAATTGTCTTGATAAGATTAATTGAGAGGGGCTGTGGAATTGTCTAGATAAAGGAGGTCTGATATATCTCTTCTACTACAGCGACTATAGCAGAACACACAAGAGCAGAGCCAGACGCTAAGAAATAATTACGTTTCTTCTGCAAGGCCTGAGAAAACAGTCATAATAAATAGATTTAACAAATATATTTCTAATTATCTAATGAACAGAATGGTGTTGCCATTACATGATACAACCCGAGGATTTCTAGGGTGTCCTAAATCATCTCATTCTGTATTTTGGTACGTGATTGTGTTATATTTTCTTTGCTTGATGAACAAAGGAAATAATATTTATTGTAAATCCTTTCTTGACTTATATTTTGTGCTTTTCTGATTAGTGCGACTTTGATCCAAAGGCTTCCGATCGGTGGTGGTGAACTTTCTTGATATAGAGGGCTGCACAAAATATTGAGGGAATGTAATGCTACCGAAAGCTGTCATAGACTATAGACAAGCCCCTCTCAACCAGGGTTCTGTGGAACTCTAATGCCTAGTACACACGATAGGATTTATCCACGGATACGGTCCTCCGGACCGTTTCCGGGGATAAATCCTCTGAGGATTTTGATCCGATGGAGTGTACACACCATCGGATCGAAATCCGTGCCGAATTCCCATCGCGATGACGTGTCGCGCCGTCGCCGCGATGATGACGCGGCGACGTGCGCGACGCTGTCATATAAGGAATTCCACGCATGTGTCGAATCATTACGACGCATGCGAGGGATGGGTTCGGACGGATCGATCCGGTGAGTCTGTACAGACCACCGGATCGATCCGCTGGAGCCGATTCCAGCGGATAGATTTCTTAGCATGTTAAGAAATTTTTATCCGCTGGAAATCGGTCGGCCCGAAATATATCCGCGGATAAATATCCGCTGGATCGTACACACCAGCGGATCTATCCGCTGGAACTGATCCGCGGATCAATTTCAGCGGATCGATCCTCTCGTGTGTACGGGGCCTAAGGCCCCGTACACACGAGAGGATATACGATGGAAACGGTCCGCCGGACAGTTTCCATCGGACATTTCTCCTCCGGATTTTGATATGATGGCTTGTACACACCATCAGATCAAAATCCCCGCAGAAAACCTCTGCAGTGACGTGGCCGCGCCGTCGCCGCGCCGATGACGCGACGACGTGCACGACCCTGGAAGGTAAATACTTCCACGCATGCGTCGAATCCTTTCGACGCATGCGAGGGATGGGGATCGGACGGACTTATCCGGTGAGTCCGAAGGACAGGATTCCAGCGGATAGATTTCTTAGCATGCTAAAAAAAATGTATCCGCTGGAAAACCGTCGGCTGGACAAATGTCCGCTGGAAAATGTCCGCTCGGGCCTACACACGACCGGATCTGTCCGCTGGAACTGATCCGCAGATAAATCCCAGCGGACAGATCCGGTCGTGTGTACGGGGCCTAAGGTTCCCCCAGAGGCTCGAGCAATGAGCAAATTTCTGCCTCTTGGATAATTAACCACTAACAATATCTATCTTTAAAGCTCTCTGTGGGGGGGGGGGGGTGTAGATTGTCACTTGCCACGTCACCTGCTACCAGATAACAAATGGAAAAAGAAAATATGGACAGCCGCACTCCAAAAAACCTTGATGGTTTATTTAACCACTTAAGCCCCGGACCTTTAGGCAGGTAAAGGACCTGGCCAGTTTTTGCGATTTGGCACTACGTCGCTTTAACTGACAATTGCACGGTCGTGCGACGTGGCTCCCAAAAAAAATTGGCGTCCTTTTTTTCCCACAAATAGAGCTTTCTCTTTGTGGTATTTGATCACCTCTGCGGTTTTTAGTTTTTGCGCTATAAACAAAAATAAAGCGGCAATTTTTAAAAAAATTCAATATTTTTTACTTTTTGCTAAAAATAAATATCACCCAAAAACATCTAAAAACTTTTTTTTCCTCAGTTTAGGCCGATACGTATTCTTCTACCTATTTTTGGTAAAAAAAAAAAATCGCAATAAGCGTTTATCGATTGGTTTGCGCAAAATTTACAGCGTTTACAAAATAGGGGATAGTTTTATTGCATTTTTATTAATTTTTTTTTTTTACTACTAATGGCGGCGATCAGCGATTTTTTTTCGTGACTGCGACATTATGGCGGACACTTCGGACAATTTTGACACATTTTTGGGACCATTGTCATTTTCACAGCAAAAAATGCATTAAAAATGCATTGTTTACTGTGAAAATGACAATTGCAGTTTGGGAGTTAACCACAGGGGGCGCTGAAGGGGTTAAGTGTTCACCTAGTGTGTTTACAACTGTAGGGGAGTGTGGCTGTATGTGTGACGTCATTGATTGTGGTTCCCTATATTAGGGAACACACGATCGATGACGGCACCACAGTGAAGAACGGGAAAGCTGTGTTTACACACAGCTCTCCCCGTTCTTCAGCTCCGGGGACCGATCGCGGGACTCCAGTGGCGATCGGGTCCGCGGGTACCGCGGCCGCGGTCACAGAGCTTCGGACTGGGTGGGCACTTAAAGAGGACGTACCTGTACATGCTTGTGCCCAGCTGTGCCATTCTGCCGACGTATATGTGCAGGAGGCGGTCCTTAAGTGGTTAAAAAAGAAAAATGCACTACAAGTCGCAGCACACTACGCGGGAGTAAAACAGCTGACGCGCTTCGCACTATAAATTAGTGCTTAATCATAGCTGACAATTATAAAACATCACATCTAATATATAGCAAACTTTCAAAGACATGTGATCAATGCTGACCCCTGATAGGTCAAAACAAATTAACCAAGTGCAAAACGCATCAGTTGTTTTACTCCAGTGTTGTGTGCTGTGACTTGTAGTGCATTTTTCTTCTTTTTTAAATAAAGACAACTATCAAGGTTTTTTAGAGTGCGGCTGTCCATATTTTCTTTTTCCATTTGTTGCCTTGTGCATTGCCAGCACCCTTGATCTCCTGAGACAATACTGATCATCCTAACACAATCCACCTGGAGCGGTAACTTTCTTTCTCTCACCTGCCACCAGATGTAGATTGTCACGTGCCACGTCACCTGCCACATGTTACAGATTGTCACTTGCCACGTCACCTGCCACAAGTTGCGGATTGTCACTTGCCACGTCACCTGCCACCAGATGTAGATTGTCACTTGCCACGTCACTTGCCGCACATTGCGGATTGTTACTTGCCACGTCACCTGCCACCAGATGTAGATTGTCAGTTGCCACGCCACCTGCCACATGTTGCAGATTGTCATTTGCCACGTCACCTGCCACAAGTTGCGGATTGTCACTTGCCACGTCACCTGCCACCAGATGTAGATTGTCACTTGCCACGTCACTTGCCGCACATTGCGGATTGTTACTTGCCACGTCACCTGCCACCAGATGTAGATTGTCACTTGCCACGTCACCTGCCACATGTTGCAGATTGTCACTTGCCACGTCACCTGCCACAAGTTGCGGATTGTCACTTGCCACGTCACCTGCCACCAGATGTAGATTGTCACTTGCCGCACATTGCGGATTGTTACTTGCCACATCACCTGCCACCAGATGTAGATAGTCACTTGCCACATCCCATGCCACAAGTTGTGTATTGTCACTTGCCACGTCACCTGCCACCAGATGTAGATTGTCACTTGCCACGTCACATGCTACACGTCGTGGATTGTCACTTGCTGTGTCACTTTCCTGCTAAGGTGGTCTTTTACTGTGTCCCAGAGCCCCTTAGCAGATTACCAGTCAGGCAGCAGAGAGATGATGTAATCTCTCTGCTGCGGCGGCTGCCTGCACACAGTGCACAGTAAGGGTGGAACTGCAAAGATGCAGGTCGGGCACCGGGTGGTGAGAGATGATATCATCTTTCTGCCCCCCCCCCCCCCCGCCGGCTCCCTGATTGGCCAGCAGCCCGCTCACACACTGTCACCGGTCAGTGCCGCACAGCTGCTCACCAGCGGAGCTGCCCGCCGCCTCTCTCACCCGCTGGCTTGCATTTTCGGAGAGGGCGATTGCCCTGTTGCCCCTCTGGATCCGCCCCTGCATTACACTAATGTATAGTAATTATTGTCAGGGGTTCAGGAGGCTGAAAAGTTATTTTAGAGGTTTCTTGGCTTTAAAATATTTGAGAAAGGTTGGTATAGACATACAATAGGATGTTAGAAGGTCCCCTAGTGATCAATAGCAATGCTGCATGCTATACCAGGAACATTCTACTTTAACCTAATGAATTACAAGGGGAATTGGGGTTTGCCCTGCAGTGAGATGGGGGTAGGAAGCCCACCCAGCAGGAAGCCTTCACTATGGAAACCCAGCAGAAAGACCATCATATCACATTCCTCCTTCTGAAACTACCATCCTGCCATGTGTTACCAGCTATCATTATGTAAGCATTGGCCCGGATTCAGAGAGAATTTACGCCGGCGTATCCATAGATACGCCGCGTAAATTCAAATCTGCGCCGGCGTATCTTCTTTCTGTATTCAGAAAGCAAGATACGCCAACATTAGCCTAAGATACGACTGGCATAAGTCTCTTACGCCGTCGTATCTTAGGGTGCATTCTCACGCTGGCCGCTAGGTGGCGCTCCCCTTCGTTTTTGGCATAGATTATGCAAATTACCCAGTTACGCCGATTCACAAACGTACGTGCGGCCGGCGGTAGTTTATTACGTCGTTTGCGTAAGACGTTTTCGGCGTAACGTTGTTCCTGCTATTAGGTGGCGCAGCCAATGTTAAGTATGGACGTCGTTCCCACTTCGAAATTTGAATTGTTTGCGTCGTTTGCGTAAGTCGTTCGCGAATAGCGCTGGACGTAATTTACGTTCACGTCGAAACCAATACGTCGTTGCGGCGTACTTGAGAGCAATGCACACTGGGATATGTACACGGACGGCGCATGCGCCGTTCGTAAAACACGTCAATCACGTCAGGTCATAACACATTAGCATAAAACACGCCCCCCCTTCCACATTTGAATTACGCGGGCTTACGCCGGCCCCATTTACGCTACGCCGCTGCAACTTACGGAGCAAGTGCTTTGTGAATACTGCACTTGCTCCTGTAAGTTGCGTCGGCGTAGCGTAAATACAATACGCTGCGCCGCCGTAACTAGGCGCCCATCTACCTGAATCTACCCCATTGTCTTTTGCTTGTCTATCTTGAAGAATAAACTTTACATTTTTGAAGGAAGCCTCAGGCCCCGTACACACCATAGAATCCATCCGCTGAAAAATCTCAGCGGATCGGTTTCAGCGGATAGATTCTATGGTGTGTACATTATTTACCCGCGGGAATTTCACGATTCCAGCAGATAAAAATTTGTAGACATGTCTACAAATCTATCCGCTTGAATCGATCCCAACGGATTGATCCGCTGGTCTGTACAGACTCACCGGATCAATCCGTCCGAAGGGATCCCCCGCATGCGTCGTAATGATTCGACGTATGCGTGGAATTCCTTATATGACAGCGTCGCGCTCGTCGCCGCGTCATCATCACGGCGACGGCGAGACACGTCATCGCGAGGGGATTTCGGCGCGGATTTCGATCTGATGGTGAGTACACTCCATCGGATCCAAATCCGCTGAAATCCTCAAGAGGATTTATCCGCGGAAACGGTCCGTATTCGCGGATAAATCCTCTCGTGTGTACTAGGCCTAAGTCTTGAATATTGGGAACAAAACGCCTGGGAAGAGAAGACACTACTGACATAACACATGACACGTCATATGTCTCCCCTTTCTACATTTTACAGTCTTCTTACTATTATTTTTATAGTATTATTGTTGTTTACTATTACTTGCTAAACTCATTTTCTTTTACTTACATAAGCCCACAGAGTTCATACAACACAACTGTATCATAGTAATAAGTGTCTCGATCGGTCATGTAACCATACAGAGGAGGTCATGAAGTAGGCTATTTGAGGTAATCAAAAAGCACTGGCATTGCACAGACCTCTAACTGAATGTTGTTTGAACTTAACATACTACAGAATTTAAATCAGATTTATTATTTTGTTCTTTCCTTATGCTGTTTAGCCGCATGAGTCATTGTTGTCAGAGGTTTGACCTTGCTTAGGATGAAATATACTGCTGTGACAAGACTGGATGGAACATGGCAACACGCAGCAATTCTACAGAGAGAGATGCTGAACCATAACCTCATATAAAAAAAAACATAAGGCAGCTTGTTTGTAGAAAGCTATAACAGGCACTACCTACCTGAAAATATTTTTTTTTCCTTTTCTGAGCTGTTAGTCTATAGTGTTATCAATGCCCCTCAAAACTGTGACATTAAAGCGGGGGTTCCGCGGTTTAACGATTTTTTAGCTGTTCAATGCATAGTAAAATGCATCCAAAACAGAACTACTCACCCTTCACGCAAATAGGAAATCCATTTCTAGGACCACAGGGACACACCTACCATCCTCGGACAAACCATCGCGCCAAGCACTAAAGCCAAAAGTCTCGGAGTCATCTTTGACTCAGACATGACGATGGATGCACAAATAGGATCAGTCGTCGGCGGTTCTCATCATCTGCTCCGCATGCTAAGTAGACTCATCCCCTTCATCCCGGAAGAGGACAGAGCAGTAGTGGTTGGAACCATCATCAACTCACGACTCGACTACGCAAATTCCCTCTATTTAGGACTACCGAAATACCAGATTTCACTCCTACAAGTCGTCCAGAACACGGCAGCCAGACTGGTAACAGGTAAAAAGCCGTGGGAATCAGTCTCCCAGGCCTTGAGGTCCCTCCACTGGCTGCCCATACAGGATCGGGTGACATTCAAGACACTCTGCCTCACCCACAAATGTACACAGGGGAACGCTCCCCAATACCTAAGCGAGAAAATAAAACCTTACGTCACCAAGTGCGTGCTCCGGTCAACCAACCAAAACCTTCTCCAAATTCCTAAATCCCGCTACAAATCGAAGGGAGATTTTTGGTCCAAGCACCACGGCTCTGGAATGCTCTACCCACTACCATCCGCTTAGAGGAAAACCATCGGGCCTTTAAGAAAAAACTAAAGACCCACCTCTTCTGAAGGACCGGTACGACTCTGGATGTCAAGTGTCTTGAGGCGATTAAGTTCGCATTTGTGTGCTATACAAGTTACTCACTCATTCACTCACTAAAACATAATACAAATTCACACTAACTTGTTAGCCGATTGAAATCGTATTGCCTTGTTTTCTGTCCTAAAGAAGAACTTTAAAAATAACATCCAGGCGTTCTCCATCTTGCTTGTGGGTATTGTGAAGCCCACAAGCAAAGACTTCCTGGATGCGGTGATGCGAGCCTCCCATGATGCACCGTATAATCTCGCGCATGCGCTGTGTTGACGGCGAACAGTGGGGGGTTGTTAGTGCTGGCTTTGGGCAGCATGAAAGAGAGTGTAACAGACACTCTCAGCTTAGAAAACTGCAGCTAGCAACCCTGCTGGGAAGCCATAGTCCAGTCTGAATAATGTGTCCGAGTTTCAAGCAGTCTGAAACCCGAACGCATGATTCCAAACCCAAACTGTCTGAGTGAATCCCGGACAGGTGGCAACCCTACTCCCTACAAAGGTGGCTCTGTCATAACCACCAGGCAGGGAGAGTGGAGCACAGGAGGTATGTACATCCCTCTTAGGCCCCCGGAAATGTCAACAGGTGAGCAGCTGTCTGACTGAACACTGCTGCCCCAGATGATCCCAACAGCTATCTTTAGTGAGGGCAGTGCTTATAAAAAGCACTGGCTCACTGCAGTTGGCACGTATGTTGCATGTGGTTAGGGTAGGGACAGGAACCTGCTGGACAGGGAGAGTGTGCCTTGTGTGAGGGAGAGGTTCCAGAGGAGAAGGGACAGCAAAGGGATTGCTGTGGGGAACCTCTATGCTACTAGTTCTATCTTCACTGCTTACTGCCTGCCAGCCGCCTCCTGCACCAGGTGCTGTCAGTCTTTGAGAAGTACTGTACAATGATCTGTGAATGCTGCAGCCAGTTCTAAGTTACTGCATAGACTCTGTTACTATATGTTGGAATATTTTTGACAATACATTTCCTGATACTTCAACCATTGTGTGTGTCGTTCCTTCCCGCCAGGGTTGCCTACCAACCGGCCTCCCTCCAGCCTACATGCAGCATGTGGGCATTACAGCACATATCTGTTACGTGGGTGGCAAGAGGTTAAGCCAGATCCTGCTATCTTTCTTATCAGGCATTTACGTGAGGTTAGAAACCAACTCTTTGCAACATCAGGGTCATCGAGATGGCAGAGCCCAAGTTTGGCAGTGCATTTCAGGAACAGTAAAACCCAATTATATCATACCACGGGATTCTGTACCACCCAGCATGCCAACCATCCCTTTCCCAAACAGAGCCCATTCATCTCTTGTGATCCAACTTAAAGGGGTTGAAAAGGTACATGTTTTTTCACCTTAATGCATTCTATGCATTAAAGTGAAAAAACATCTGACGATTAGCAGCCCCCCAGCCGCCCCCCCCCCCCCGTTTACTTACCTGGGCCCTGGAAAGTCCAGCGTCGCGAACACGCTCGATCGTTGCCCAAGCTTCTCGCCGTTCTTGCCATTGGCTCGCGCTGCTATCAATCAAATCCAATGACGCGGCGTGTCGGGCAGGGAGTGTCATACACTCGGCAGCCATGGCCGCCGACTGTATCACACAGGAGCGCGCCCGTAAGCTAACCCCCTCGGGAAAGAGCTTCCCAGAGGGGGTTAGCTCTTTTGGGAGGAGCCCCGTAGAGGACGTTCGGGAACACTGTGCAAAACGAACTGAACAGATGAGTGGACACACTCCTAAACTTTGTGGACAACCTTCCCAGAAGAGATGAAGCTGTTATATCTGCAAAGGGTGGGCTAATTCAATATTGAACCCTACAGGCTAAGACTGGGATGCCATTTAAATTTCATGTGCATGTAAAGGCAGGTGTCCCAATACTTTTGATCACGTAGTGTATTTATCACTTCTGTATCACAAAACTGCCAGCTAAATCTCCCAGGGGTTCAGTGTTCAACTGTAACCCATACCTCCCCAAGATGGTGTCCAGAGCCCTCAGCAAAGAACAAAGCATTATGTTGGGTTCTGCCCCAATATTAGAACTAAAGGGAGGAGCTTCCACTTTCACGAAAATTAAATAAGATCAAGTGGGGACATCTAGTGGTAGGAGTGAGAACTACACATAAACCTCTCTAAATGAATAACAATGGGAGACTAACACTTTGTTACAAGCAGAAGGGAGAAGGTGGCAGCTAAATACGTGGTGGAAATGCATATATGTTTACTATTTCACCTGTTGTAGCACCATATAGTGCTTTAATAGGTGTAGGAAAAATTTACCTGACTCGTAATAGTTGCATGAGTCTGTTTATTGAGTCAGGGTTCAGATTCAGGTCAGGCTCAAAGAATCTGCAGGCCAGGCCTCTGTCGATTTCCCCTGGTTCTGGAGGGTCTCATAGAAACTTCTAGAAGCTTGTGGGCGGGGGTAAAGAGGCAATGATCTGAATATTTATGGAAACCTGGCCAAAGCCTCAGGCAGGAGGCCTGGCTGGGTGGATGAACCAGCCCATAAATATTGTGGAATAAAAGCAGGCAGTTGAGCTGTGCTTGTACCAAAACCCCCCCCCCCCCCAACTGCCCACCTAAGCAGAAAAAGGCAGCTGATCGAAGTTGTACTCATACCAGGCAGGGCTCAAGTCCTGCGGGAACGCGTGGGAACGGAGTTCCTGCACTTTTTTCCCAGCAGGAACTCAGTTCCCTTTGCAGGACTAGAGCAGCCTCAAGCAGCCGAGCCGCCCGAGCCAATTCTTCACTAAGCGGCAATGCCCAGCTCGAGTCACTGTCAGGGGCAGGCGAACCTTAGTAATCCTTTACGTTACTGGCCGCTTCCTGTATATGGATTCATCGGGTAGTGTGTGGGTATTGCGTCACTTCCTCGATGCCGCAATGTCTCCTGGGAGCTTTTGTCATTGTTCCCAGGAGACATTGTGGAGGTCTGCCGCGAGATATCTCAGGATTTAGAAAGAACTTGCGGTTTAGTAATTATGCATATGAGCGTATCATTTTTTTTTGGTGGGGTAGTGGATCTTGGGTGGGAGTTCCCACACTTTTTTCCCCAGGACTTGACCCCTGATACCAGACAAACATTAAATGGCATGTCACATTGGGCAGGCTGTACCATCGTAAAAATTGATGTATTTAAGTGAATAGGGCCAGACCACAACCATCTGCAATGTATGCTTTTGTGGCACGATGGGATGGCATTCTGAGGGTTACAGCAGGCGAAGAGGGGCCAACATATCGCCCTCTATAAAGCAATCCATCGACATGGCAGTGTAGCCTCATGTGTGAACAAGCTCTCAGAAAGTAAGAATTCCAAATGATTATATTTATTCTGTAACAGATTGCAGTAAGCTGGAACACTTTACAGCAAACGGTAACATGGAAACTAGATTGTAAACTCGGTTTATATATCCCATCGTTCGCAAGTTTACTATTATTACAACTGCTTGCATTAGCATTACCACTAGCCTCAAGAATTCTGCCTACTACTTATCACAAGTCAAGATTTACATGACAAACCGTTATTTAGTCTTGCAGATAAAACAGAGTATGCTGACTGCGCTGTTCAGAGAAGATTTCTCAATACCGTTCCTAACTCAAGCAGATTTCTTCCTCTTTGGCCCCAGGGGCTAACATCAGCATACAGTCATCTCATCTGTTCATGAGTGACATCTGATGACAATTGTGACCTATTCTTAGCAGAAAACATAAAAACAATGTAGTACAGGCACATGTAAGATTCCTTTTCAAATGACCGCTTGTCTACTGGAGCAATTTAAAAATATATTTTGCACTTTAGCACAAAATATATTTTCTAAAAACAGAGACCATAAAAAATGAAATGGTGGTAGCTGCACATTTTTATGTCGCACAATATTTGCACAGCTAGTTATCATGCATAAATTCAGGAAAAATACACTAAAATTAATCTTAGGCCGCATACACACGATCGGTCAAAACCGATGAAAACGGACTGAAGGTCCGTTTTCATCGGTCCAAACCGATCGGTCAAAAAAATTAGAACTTGCTTTAAAATTTAACTGATGGACGCCTAACTGATAGGTCAAAACCGATCGTTATTATGCATGAAGTCGACGCATGCTTGGAAGCATTGAACTTTTTCAGCACGTCGTTGTGTTTTACGTCACCGCGTTCTGACACGATCGGTTATTTAACCGATGGTGTGTAGGCACATCAGACCATCAGTCAGCTTCATCGGTTAACCAATGACAACAGTCCTTCGGACCGTTCTCATCGGATGGACTGATCGTGTGTACGCGGCTTATGGGCAAGCAAACACAATATTATACCTGGGTTTTGGTAAAATATAAAAGATGAGGCTGTGTTGAGTAAATAGATACCATGCCAACCCTTTTATGCCTAAGCCTATTTGGTGATTACAAGTTAAAATCCGTATTTCTTGCTAGAAAAAAACTTAGAACCCCCAAACATTATATATATATATACAGTATATATATATATATATATATATATATATATATTTAGAAGAGAATCTAGAGAAGTGAAGGGAAAGTGAAGTGAAGGGAAATCTCACCAATGGGACACAAATGACAGCAGTTAAAACCTTCCATTATTCTATCCAAAGTGAGAAAAAGTTTTGCCTTTAGTTCTAATTTAAGTTTAAAATAGAACAAACGGCACACACTGCTCAGTAAAAACCTGCAGTGAAATATGCTTAGGTAATGCAATAAAGGCCTTCAGTGGATTGCTGATTTCACGGAATAGGAGTTTCATTTTAACTCGTTGATGGCGGGCATTCAACCAACACTGAATACGTTTCAATGAGTAAGAACAGTAAACACCACATTCTTCTAAGACGTCACTGTCTAGCAGTCCAGCAAAAGCTCATCCAGAGCTCAGTATTTTATCCTTGGCTGCTCTTCAGATTGAAGATTCTGTTTGGATTAACGCAGACAACAAATATCACCCCGCAGACCCAGTATAGTATATCGCGGCAAAGTGTTGAGAGTGATAAAGTGACTAAACTCTCCGACGTTGCAGAGAATTATATTTGCTCTCCACTATTAGATTTACTCATTGAAAGTAGATCCAGACCACTTAGCCCACCACGTCTGTCCTTCGATTGATTTGCCAGCTAGGGTAGGTTAAATAACAATTATCTGATCTATCTATCTCTCTCCTTTTTCTAAAGGCTCCTGTGTGTCCTGGCGTCTTTGTCTGTCGAGGTAAATGGCACATTTATCCGCAGAAATTTCTTTGAAAACTCCTGCTGCTATTACTTTATAAAGTGAATCGAGGAGTTGCATGCGGCCATAAACTTAGCAGGTGATAAGGGTCATCCATTGTGGCTGGAAGAATGGCCAGTCCAGCCCTAGCCAACTACAGAATCCTTCAAAGCGTACATGTCTGTTAGGTACAGAGCTCAAAACTGGGGCATTCCCTATTTTAGAACCAAAAATATGGAGACAGGTTTATTCCATGTAAAGCCAAATTACAACGATAGACAGACTCTGAAATGCTAAATATAATTTTTCTACAGCAAACCAATCCTCTGAAAAAGCCCTTGATTGTACAGGTCGAAACGTGTCAGTTTATATACAATCAAGGTCTTCTTCAAACTGACACGTTTAGACCCGTACAATCAAGGGGGCAGATCCACAGAGCAAGTACGCCGGCGTATCTACTGATACGCCGGCGTACTTTCAAATTTCCTGCGTCGTATCTTTAGTTTGAATCCTCAAACCAAGATACGACGGCATCTGGGTTAGATCCGACAGGCGCACGGCTTCATACGCCTTCGGATCTTAGATGCAATACTTTGGCGTCCGCTGGGTGGAGTTCTCGTCGTTTTCCGCGTCGAGTATGCAAATTAGCTATTTCCGACGATCCACGAACGTATGCGCGGCCGTCGCATTCTCTTACGCCGTCTCTAGTCAGCTTTTTCCGGCGTATAGTTAAAGCTGCTGTTTTGCGGCGTATAGTTAGACTTGCCATGTTAAGTATGGCCGTTGTTCCCGTGTTTCATTTGAATTTTTTTTTTTGCGTAAGTCGTCCGTGAATCGGGATGGACGTAATTCACGTCTATGTTAAAAAATATGACGTCCTTGCGACGTCATTTAGCGCAATGCACGGCGGGAAATTTAGGGACGGCCCATGCGCAGTTCATTCGGCGCAGGGACGCGCTTCATTTAAATGAAACACGCCCCCTAATCGCCGATTTGAATTCCACGTCATTACGCCGCTTGAGATACACTACGCCGCCGTAACTTACGGCGCAAATTCTTTATGGATTCGATTTAAAGCCAGGTAAGGTACGGCGGCGTAGCGTATCTCGGATACGATGCGCCGGGGCAGATCTTTGTGGATCTTCCCCATAGATAGATAGACAGACAGACAGACAGACAGACATATAGATAGATAGATAGATAGATAGATAGATAGATAGATAGATAGATAGATAGATAGATAGATAGATAGATATGAAATGCTAAATATAATTTTTCTACAGCAAACCAATCCTCTGAAAAAGACCTTGATTGTACAGGTCGAAACGTGTCAGTTTATATACAATCAAGGTCTTCTTCAAACTGACACGTTTCGACCCGTACAATCAAGGTCTTTTTCAGAGGATTGGTTTGCTGTAGAAAAATTATATTTAGCATTTCAGATTCCCATTATCTACCTGTCTATCTATTTGTCTAACTGTCTATCTATCGAATGGGAAAGACACATATTGTGAAAAGGGAATGGTGCTGCACACTCCGAATAGTACAATATGGGAGGGTTCCCCCAGTGGGGTTTTTTTAGCAGCAAAGTTAGTAATTACCAAAAATAAGTTGATTAAAAATAGATTCTTTATTGAAAGTAGACATGTAATGTACTCATGACAGTTAAAATATGAGCTCCGGTAGGAAAAAATAATAATATTCCAAGTACAAAAAATGCAAGCACAAAATTATACACAGCATTACATATGTCAAAATGTCTGTTTGTATAAAACTACCACGTTTCGACCCGTACAAACAGACATTTTGATATGTAATGCTGTGTATAATTTTGTGCTTGCATTTTTTGTACTTGGAATAATATTATTATTTCACACTTCCAATTCTGTCTAATGCGCATCATACAGACACTTGTGGATGACACTTGTGGATGACACTTGTGGATGACACTTGTGGATGTTGGGTAGTGGGAAGATTTTTCCTCACTTCCTTTTCTGTCTGGTGCTCATTACATAGACAGACAGGAATTGGAGAGAATTTACCTCACTTCCTATTCTGTCCGATGGTCTTCATATACACTGGAAGAACAACAGCGGGGAGATTTTACCTCACATTTTTGTTATATCTGAAGCTCATCCAATAGACAGGGTAAAAGGGGGCTTTGTGTTCACTTTTTGTTTTATCTGACGCTCATATAAAAGGCAAGGGAATAGGTGGGAATATTTTCCTCACTTCCTGTTGTGTCTCGTACCTATCATATAGAATACCCCCCCCCCCCCAACTGTTGTGTCTCACAACGAGACAAAACAACAGGGAGATTTTCCTCACTTCCTGTTCTACACAACGCCCATAAAATAAACAGGAAGTGGGTAAGTTTCCATCTTCCATTGTTCTCTCTGTTATCTTATCTTAAGCCTCGTACACACGTCCGAGGAACTCGACGGGCGAAACACATAATTTTGCTCGTCAAGTTCCTTGTGAAGCCGCCGAGGATCTCGGCGAGCCAAATTTTCCCATTCCCGTCGAGGAAAAAGAAGACATGCTTTCTTTTTGGCCCGACGAGATCCTCGATGGTTTTCTACTCGAAAAGTGTACGCACGACCGGTTTCCTCGGCAAAAAAAACCCCCAGCAAGCTTCTTGCTGGTTTTTGCCGAGAAACTCGGTCGTGTGTACAAGGCCTAATACAGGAAGTGAGGAAAATACCCCACAAGTAGGGACACAGCAAAAAAGAGGTAACAAGGATGTTTATCCTTTCTCACTGCCGCCAAAACTCAAAATTAGGCAGCCCATAAATGAGTCAGTTTTTTCGTTCAATCAGCGGGTTCAATGTAAAAAAAAAAAAGACCCGATTCCCCCATCCACACATTCAAGGCGGATGTGGGAATCCTCCTTGCTAAGCTATTGTATTCTGACAGGGGGTAGCTTCCCCGCCACCAGAATAAACTGATCAGTCCTGCTGGCTATATCCTGCAGTGCTGATCGAGCAGGGGAAAGCCCAACAGGGCGGTTGTACATAAGCCAATTAGTAGATTGACTTCTGTACAACCACTCTGCCCATACATAGATAGAAATTATGATCCATGTATGTCTGGCTTTAGGCATTAAAGCCAGAGGGCAAAGCAATGGAAATCATTCTTTAATCCTTCTGTGGCCAACTGTTCCATCCAGAGGCGATGGTTCATAGCTTCTAGAGAAATTTCAGAAAATCAGATTCAGTACATAAAAGGCTATACTCCATAGAGTGTTCTTCACCTTCTTTAAATATGTCAACACAATATGTCACATTCATTCCAAGCTATTTTTCAGAGGCAAGCCAACACGCTTCAGAAGGTGTGAAGACATCTGTACATATATGCTTAGCGTTATTAAAGGTTAATGCCATATGTGAATGTAAAATACTCTGTCACATCAAATAAACCTGCCGATTTTACATATTTGCACAGAAATATCAGATAATGGCCTGGATTCAAGAAGCAATTGCGCCTGCGTAACCATAAGTTACACAGCGCAATTGCTAACTTACCCCGGCGTAACGAATGCTCCTGATTCAGGAACCTCGTTACGCCGACTGCAGCCTAAGATATGCGCGGCATAAGGCTCTTATGCCCGCATATCTTAGGCTGCATTCTTGCGATGGCCGCTTGGTGGCGTTCTCGTAGTGCTCAGCGTAGAGTATGCAAATTGCATACTAACGCCGATTTACAACGTTGCGCGAGCCCTGCGTACGCAATTTACGTCGTTTCCGTACGGCGGTTTTCGCGTAAGGCTGCCCCTGCTATTAGCAGGGGCAGCCAATGTTACGTATACCCGTCGTTCCCGCATCGTGAAATTTGAAATTTACGTAGTTTGCGTAAGTGAATCGTAATTTGGCGCTGGACGCCATTCACGTTCACTTTGAAGCAAATGACGTTCTTGCGACGTCATTTGCCGCAATGCACGTCTGGAAAGATTCCCGACGGAGCATGCGCTCTACGCTCTGCGCGGAAACGCGCCTAATTTAAATGATTCCCGCCCCCTACGGGATCATTTAAATTGTGCACGCTTACGCCGGGCATTTTGCCGGCGCGCCCACGCAATTTACGGAGCTACTGCTCCGTGAATCAAGGGCAGCACAGTAAATTTGCGGGGGCGCAGGGCAAAAACGTTGCCCTGCGCCTCCGTAAAAAATGCGCAAATCTACTTGAATCCGGGCCAATGTTTATAAGGTATTGTAAAGTATACAGGAGGAAAAAACATCTCACTATACATACACATAAATCCTTGAAGACCTCATTCAGCTTGTCATGGTTTTCATGTAATAATCTCAGTATCGACTAATCATAAAGAGTAAGGCCCCTTTCACACTGAGGAGTTTTTTAGGCGGTTTAGCGCTAAAAATAGCACCTAAATACCACCTGAAACTCCTGTACTGCAGTCTCAGTGTGAAAGCCCGAGTGCTTTCACACTGAGGCGGTGCGTTAGCGGGATCGCTCCAAAATTCCTGCTAGCCGCATCTTTGGATCGGTGAAGGAGCGGTGTGGCAAGCGCTCAGACGACTGTGCTGACCAAACAAAAGTGCTTCTTCCTTCTGGGACAACTTACTGGTAGAAGAAGCTCCAAATGCACTTTTCATTGGTCTGCATGGTCACATGGCTGTGCCTACCAATGAGCTCTTGTCATTTTGAACCTTATGATGAATACTCACTCTGGGGATGTGTATTGTGGTGTATGGTCCATGGTGGTCCATGGACAGCTACACCGGCAGCACAGTGCATCGCGGCCACCATGTGCAGCAGGGTCCAGAGAGGTGGCTGGGATATATGGAGTTAGTTTAATTGTAAGTGAAAATGTCAACTTACTCTTTAACAACTTGCCGACCAGCCGCCGTCGTTTTACGGCGGCAGGTCGGCTCCACTGCGCGAGAGCACGTAGCTATACGTCGGCTCTCGCGCAGGCCACTAGGGGTGCGTGTGTGCCCCCCGCTCTCCCCCGACTCCCGTGCGTGTGCCCGGCGGGGGAGATCACCGCCGGGCACACGCGATCGCTCGTTACAGAGCGGGGACCGGGAGCTGTGTGTGTACACACACAGCTCCCGGTCCTGTCAGGGAGAGAAATGCTGATCTTCTGTTCATACAACATATGAACAGAAGATCAGTTATTTCCCAAAATGAGGCCACCCCCCTACAGTTAGAACACACCCAGGGAACATACTTAACCCCTTCCCCGCCCCCTAGTGTTAACCCCTTCACTGCCAGTGGCATTTTTATAGTAATCCAATGCATTTTTATAGCACTGATCGCTATAAAAATGCCAATGGTCCCAAAAATGTGTCAAAAGTGTCCGAAGTGTTCGCCATAATGTCGCAGTACCGAAAAAAAAATCGCTGATCGACGCCATTACTAGTAAAAAAAAATATTACTAAAAATGCCATAAAAATACCCCCTATTTTGTAAACGCTATAACTTTTGCGCAAACCAATCAATAAACGCTTATTGCGATTTTTTTACGAAAAATATGTAGAAGAATACGTATCGGCCTAAACTGAGGAAAAAATATATACTTTTTATATATTTTTGGGGGATATTTATTATAGCAAAAAGTAAAAAATATAATTTTTTTTCAAAATTGTCGCTCTATTTTTATTTATAGCGCAAAAACTAAAAACCGCAGAGGTGCTCAAATACCACCAAAAGAAAGCTCTATTTGTGGGGAAAAAAGGACGCCAATTTTATTTGGGAGCCACGTCGCACGACCGCGCAATTGTCAGTTAAATCGACGCAGTACCGAATCGCAAAAAGTGCTCTGGTCTTTGACCAGCAATATGGTCTGGGGGTTAAGTGGTTAAACTACATCTTAACATTTTTTTTTATCTTAAATTTTAAGACTTACTGACAGTTGACAGACATCCATTGCTTTGGCTCTAAAATCCTACCTTCTCTTTCTATTTCAGACCAAGCATCTGTTTACTTCATTATCTTTTCTATATTTAAGAGTGGTATGGAAATGCTTTGGGTCCCTAAAAAAACAACCCCTTCCATCTGCTACAAAAGCCAAATCTAATTACTGCTTTTCCGGCTCCTTCCCCAGAGTTTGCTACTTAGAAATTTGTGTTGGATTTACATGAAATTAGAATAAAAAATTTTTGTGTTCTAGAGGATAAAGGAAGATAGATTTTTTGGCAGGAAACGAAAAGGTTTGCCTGAGGCAAGAGGTGATGTCTTTGTGTATGGAATAAGGTAAAGAGATCAGGTATGACGAGTTGCCCGTGGGTGGTATGGGCACTGAATAACGTGTGTTTCTAAAGGCAGAATTTATTTTTTTGTAAGAGTTATTTTTGATCTTTTTTTACTTGTTTGTTTCATTAAAATTTGATAGAGTATATGCAAACTGAACCATAATTTATTGATATTAAAATTCTACCAGTTTTGAATTTCTTCTGCATTTTTGTGTTTCAATCACCTATGCTGTCTCCTTTTCCATTTTATTCTGTAACCTATTACTTTTTGAAAATCCCCAAAAATATATATTTATTTCCTTGAAACTAGGGTGAGCAGGGTGATTATATGTTGATTTAGCTACAAAATTACTGTTTTAAAACTTTTCAAATTTTTGCCAAACTTGAAATCTGTGATTTTGCTCACTGAGCTGCTTGTATGAAATATACTTTTTTTTTAAAAATCGACTTTTTATTTAGGGCCAGCTTACACCAAAATGGCTTAGAAACACGTTCCACTTTCCTATGCAATTCCTGCGCATTCCCCTGCAGTGTGATTTTGCAGCCCATTCATGCCTTAAAAAAATGCAGTGGAACACGCAATAACTACTTTTTGAAAATGTTGACGCACCCAATTAAATGGTACTTCAGCCTTCTCAGTAAAAAAAAAAAAAATTCTGCCACCTGTTCCCTATTGGGGACATTTACCTTCACTTCCTGTCCTGAAAATGCATCAGGAATTAACTATATGGATATAGATATTGTGAAAGGAAGCCAGGTAAATCTGGGGGTGTCGTCACAGACGGGAGATACATTTCTGCCTTGTTTAGAAAGTTCACCAATTACTATCAGGTGTCGGCTGCAGAGGTAGCCAGAAAGGTTTAAGGACGTTGAATAGCTTCAGCTGTTCAGAATGAGAAAATTAAGGCCTCTATAAGTTGTCCAGAGGATTACTACTGAATGCTGCATCCTGAGGCTTGTTGAGTTAAGGAGAGCAGTGAGCTGAGGAAGACTTCTGAAGGTTAAGTGGTTGTTGATCTTTTTGCTGTGTGATAAGAAAATCAAAAAGACTATTGTTTTCTGCTGGAAGACCAGCAGTGTCTGCCCAGCAGTAGGCTGTGCCAGACTCCATAGGTAGGTTCATGTGTTGTGAAGGTAGACAGCCCAAGTGGCCAGGGTTTATTTTATGTTTTATTTTGTTTTTGCTGTTTTGATGCTTGCACTTGTTTCCAGCAATATGGAAGAATAAACCATAACCCTTGTTTTTCAACCACCCACGGCTGCCTCTCTGTATAATTCAGTGTGTAGTGAACCCACTCAGCAGGTCACACACGCCGCTGCCGAGCTAACCCCTTACAATATGTATAGGTAATAACACCAGAGATTGTTGATTAAGGGAATTTCCTATTGCCTACTAGGGAATCAGGAAGGAATTTATTTTTTCCTTGCTGGAGCAAATTGGGCTATGCTTTATGTAAGAATGTAAAAAAAAAAAATATTTCTATATTCTAGATTTTCCTATGTTTTGCTAAATCTGGTTTACATAAAATAAAAGAGTTTGACAGTTTTGTGGTTGAACCGTGTCCAGGAAGAAACTTCCCATTTCTGTTAAGAAGTAAAATTACAATATGTCTATCAGTAGGCAACATCTGTTTCTCACCTATATAGACTTTATCTTTAAGACAGAGCCCAGAATACATTTCCTGTTCTAACTGTAACATACATCATTGAGAGGAAAATAGGAACTTGCATTGTCAGGATGGAAGCAGATGTTTGTTAAAGAGATGACGTATGTCTTATCCTGATAAAGCAAGCCCTTTCCTAATCCCCCACTTTATCGTCTTTACAAACTGCATAAATACTGTGAATCTGTGTTCAATAAACTAGAGACCTTTTGATAACACTCCGCGTTCATTTGTATCATTGGGTTCTCTCTCAGATCTGACGGATCACTGAAGTGTTATTTTTTATTATCTAAGAATAAACTTGGGTTGTTATATTACATATCCTCATCACTTTATATGATTTTTTTCCCTTCCTCTGGTTCATCTGTGGGTATAGGATTCTGTATATGGAGGTTTCCTATTTATCTATTTTTTTATAAAAAAAAAATTTCTATTGCCTGAACTAGATGGACTTGTGTCCATCAACATCCATCAACCTCAATATCTTTTTTCAACCAAGATGAGTAACTATGCAACTATGTAACAGGAAATAAGAGCAACTCTCTTCAAATTTTGAAAAAAATACCCTCTTAGGCAATCATCACAGAAACAGGTATCGCCACAAAAAAAAAATCCCACTCACCTTTTATTTTGGAATGAATCGTAAAAAATTGTGGATCTTCTTTTTCAGTGACAATGGTCACCAGGATAAAATAGAGAGAGTAAAGTTACCCACCAGAAACAGAGTAAAAAAAAAATGACAGGAGGTCCTACTCTATCCAAAACAAAAATGTTAGCTACAGAAACTTTTACGTCACTTTAAGGGACCCTCAGTACCAATCACATATGGGCAACTCCAAATAATGCCAAAATGGGTGATGCGCATGTAGGTTCCATTAATCTTGAATGACACCCCAAAGGCAGAGCAATTTTGTTGTAATTGTTGAGCATCAAAAACCCTTAAACAAATCTTAGCAAAACACAAGGGCAAAATCGCTGCTAGCTCAGGGCTAAAGTTTGGTCTCTGAGCTTCCTTGGAGCAACAATCACACATTCAAGTGAAAGGGCTGCCCCATGTGCGACACGCATTTCCACATGAGAATCACGCAAACAAAGTTGCGGACAGAAACACAAGTTCCCACTAGGTGTAGTGTGAATGAGGCCTAAGGCCCCGTACACACGACTGAGTTTCTCGGCAGAATTCAGCCAGAAACTCGATCGGAGCCGTATTCTGCCGAGAAACCTGGTCGTGTGTACACTTTTGGCCGAGGAAACCGACGAGGAACTCGTCGAGCCAAATAGAGAACATGTTCTCTATTTCCTCGTTAGTCAATGAGGAAACTTGGCTCGCCGAGATCCTCGGCGGCTTCACAAGGAACTCGACAAGCAAAACGATGTGTTTTGCCCGTCAAGTTTCTCGGACGTGTGTACGGGGCCTAAAGGTCATCAATGGAAGCATTCATGTTTCTCTCACAACTGTTTTCTTTTAAAATCCTCATCAGGTTGTTGCCATATCAGTATCAACTCCTGCTCTGTTATTTCAGTAATGAACAAGGAGGCAGAACAACACTGCTACATCATTCCTCTGAAAGGTCTTCTGGTTCTCAAGAACTGTCCCTCCGGCAGGTCAGTTGACGGTCTCTTTTTACAAAAACGTACCGATGATGGCCATAATTAATTTTTCTGACTGGGACATGACCTACAATTTGCCAAAGGAAATAAAAGTAATGTATCACTTAAAAGCTTCTTTGAATGTACAGCAATGAATCACCTATCTGAAGAAAATATTGTGTACTGGCAATTTAAGCTTTCCCTGTTATTAATTTTAAAGGTCAGTCCATCAAAAGGTAAAAATTATTTTTGGGTATGGGCTGGATTTGTTCTCCCTCAAAGAGGCAGTTTGAGTCTAGAGCTACACAGGTCAATTCTGATCACAAGTTCACATGAATAATAGCACGTTCGAGCCATTACTTTCTATTTGGTAAAGTTCAGGGACATGTTTTAGCTGTACAGTGAAGCGTAAAAACTTGGACGGTAGCACCATGCTCCAAATCAGTCATAATATGGGTAGCATTGTTTTTTCTCCTTGTGTTTTCAATTGAGCAACTACAATTTCTTGTATATGTTAAGAACAGAAAATGATTACCTGTTCCATACTGTCACACAGTCACAATGGGGGAGATAGATACGCTACGCCGCCGTAACTTAGAGAGGCGAGTACCGTATTCACAAAGAACTTGTGCCCTAAGTTACGGCGGGGTAGCGTAAATGGGCCGGTGTAAGCCTGCCTAATTCAAACTAGGCTGGTAGGGGGCGTGTTGTATGGTAATGAATCGTGACCCCACGTAAATGACGCACCTAACGAATGGCGCATGCGCACGCATGCTCAGTATCACGTCAAGTTTTCTCCCTAACTTACGCCGGCTCAATGTTTAGTCGACGTGAACGTAACCTACGCCCATCCCCATTCACGGACGACATACGCAAACTACATAAAATACGACGCTGTTCCGTCGTTTCCGACGTCCATACCTAACATGACTTACCCCTGCTTTATGAGGGGTAAAGTTACGCCGGTCGGACGCCTTACGTAAACAGCTTTTTTTTAATACGCTGGGCGCAAGTACGTTCGTGAATCTGCGTATCTAGCTCATTTGCAAATTCAAAGCGGAAATCAATGGAAGCGCCACCTAGCGGCCAGCGTAAATATGCACCTAAGATAAGAGACTTAAGTCAGTCGTATTTTATACAAATTCTGGCGTATCTGATTCTTTGAATTAGGCACCGAGATACGACACCTCACATTCAAACTTATGACGTTGTATCTGGAGATACGCTGTCGTAAGTCCTTTGTGAATCTGGGCCATCGTGTGTGGGTTTCACATCGTTTTTCGGCTTCTGAAAAACAACAAAAAAAAATTCAAACTTGCTGCATTTTTTAATGTTGTTTTTTAAAATGTCGTTTTTCGGGTTGAAAAAAATTATCGTGTGTGGGCTAAAACAACGTTTTAAACCCGTGCATGCCCAGAAGCGAGTTATGAGACGGGTGCGCTCGTTCTGGTAAAACTACCATTCATAATGGAGTAAGCACATTCATCACGCTGTAACAGACAAAAAAGCGCAAATCGTCTTTTACTAACACGGAATCAGCTAAAAGCAGCCCAAAAGCGAATAGAACTTCCCCCTCAGAGTGCCGTCGTACGTGTTATACGTCACCACACTTTATTCATAATTTTTCAAAAAAACAATGGTGTGTGGGCAACGTTGTTTTTAATGATAAAGTTGGAAAAACTTCGTTTTTTGGACATGCTGAAAAATTTAATTTTTTTTCATGCCGAAAAACGACCGTGTGTACGCGGCATGAAGGTTTTTTACCTTCAGGCATAGGAAGCATGAAGGTTTAAAAAAACCTTCTCCCTTTGCAACCACTTTAAGAACTACAGAACTCTAGATGGTAACACTCCCACTTACTGTAGGCTCAAGTATACCTGTTGCTCAGGTGCTGCTACAGCATGGATATATACAGTAAAAGCTGTAAAAATGGGCTCATTTCACATGACAACCCTCCGTTGCAACACAATCAGCAAAAAAACTCTTTATAAAAACCAAAGGTCATCCAGTTATGGTTCTCAGGTACTTTGAGGATCAGACTACAATTTCAGAGCAGATCTTTTTCTCTGCTCAACCTCTGCATTGCCTTCCCTTGTTATATTCTTTCCATCTTTTGGGTGCTTTCATGAAATTAGCTTCTGAACTTTTCTGTTTTTTTAGGCCAGTGCGATTTTCAAGCTTGTACCGTGCAAGACTCATTTAATTACCATAATACTCAGGACTGTATTGCATTTAATAATTTTCCTAGGAAACAATTAAATGGAGACTATTTATAGCAGGTCAAGCTTTTACTGTACTGGGTCTTTTGCTACAGGGCTGGTGATAATAATAAGGGAAGTGATGAAATGATACATCAGAAGTAATTAAAATCACAAGTAATTATAAGTGAAGCTCAATATTCAGACTGTGGGGGGGGGGAAAGCTGCCGAATAGAAAAGCATTGAACGGCTCTCAGAACAAAGTCCTGTGGTAAAGTATTAAGATTTGCATACAATGAACACATGAAATCATCACCCAAATTCCTCTGTGTTTTCATTAGTTACCATGGGCCAGATTCACCAAAGAGATACGACGGCGTATCTGCTGATACGCCGTCATATCTCTGTTTCTATCTATGCGACTGATTCATAGAATCAGTTACGCATAGATATCCATAAGATCCGACAGGTGTAATTGTTTTACACTGTCGAATCTTAGGATGCAGTACCGCGGCCGCCGCTGGGGGGAGTTTGCGTCGTAAACCAGCGTCGGGTATGCAAATTAGGAGTTACGGCGGATCCACGACGGATTTTCGCGTTCGCTAGTCTAGTTTCCCGTCGCAAAGTTAGTCATCGTTTTTGGTGCCCTAACTTTAGTCAGCAAACGTATTGCTGTCTAAAGTATGGCCGTCGTTCCCACGTCGAAATTTTAAAAATAACGTTGTTTGCGTAAGCTGTCCGGGAATACGGAATTACGCTACGCGCGTCGCCGTTCGAAAAAATTACGTCACGGCGTGCAAAGCACGGCGGGAGTTAAGAAACGGAGCATGTGCAGTAGGTCCGGCGTGGGAGCGCGCCTAATTTAAATGGCACACGCCCATTTAAATTGGCCCGCCTTGCGCCGGAGGCCGCCGGCGTAGTTTTCATCGCAAGTGCTTTGTGAATCAGGCACTTGCGATGAAAACGTGCGGCGGTGTAACGTATCTATGATACGTTACGCCGCCGCACTTCTACGTGAATCTGGCCCCATGTTATTAATATTAATAGAGATGGGCAAATCTTGTGTTCTGCTCTGACAGTCTCTGGAAGATCTGAAAGTACTTCTAAAACTTTATATATGTATATATATATATATATATATATATATATATATATATATATATATATATGTATATATATATATATATATATATATATATATATATATATATATATATATATATATATATATATATATATATATATGTGTATATATATATATATATATATATATATATATATTGAGCAAAATTATAAACTCAAAACCTTTTTTGTGTTTGGCCCTATTTATCATGAGCTGAACGCAACGATCTACAACTTTTTCTATGTACACAACAGGCCTATTTCTCTCAAATATTGTTCACAAATCTGTATAAATCTGTGTTAGTGAGCACTTCTCCTTTGCAGAGATAATCCATCCACCTCACAGGTGTGGCATATAAAAATACTGATTAGACAGAATGATTATTGCACAGGTATACCTTAGGCTGGCCACAATAAAAGGCCACTTTAAAATGTGCAATTTTATCACACAGCACAATGCCACAGATGTCACAAGTTTTGAGGGAGCGTGCAATTGGCATGCTGACTGCAGGAATGTCCACCAGAGATGTTTCCCTTGTATTGAATGTTAATTTCTCTATTCTCCAAAGGTGTTTCAGAGAATTTGGCAGTACATCCAACCGGCCTCACAACAGCAGACCATGTGTAACCACACCAGCCCAGGTCCTCCACATTCAGCATCTTCACCTCCAAGATTGTCTGAGACCAGCCACCCGGACAGCTGCTGCAACAATCGGTTTGCATAACCAAAGAATTTCTGCACAAACTGTCAGAAACTGTCTCAGGAAGGCTCATCTGCATGCTTGTCGTCCTCATCGAGGTCTCTGACTGAAGCTCGTTGTCCTAACCGACTTGAGTGGGCAAATGCTCACATTCGATGGCGTCTGGCACTTTGGAGAGGTGTTCTCTTCATGGATGAATCCTGATTTTCACTGTACAGGGCAGATAGCATGTATGGCATCATGTGGGTGAGCGTTTTTTTGGTTTGGTATGGTCTGGTATGGATTTTGGGGGGACCCCTATGTCATTTTAAAAAGAAAATGGTGCAGGGTTCACCTTAATATTCATACCAGACCAAAAGGGCCTTGTATGGATTTTGGGGGAACCCCCACGCAATTTTTTTTTCAATTTTGGTTCGGGGGTTCCCCTTAATATTCATACCAGACCCAAAGGATCTGGTAATGGACTGGGAGGGGGGACCCATGCCATTTTTTTCAATGAGTTTTATCTGTATTACTGAGACCTGATAATTCATTACAGCCTCAAGCAGTTTTAAATGACTTTTTTTCCTTTAGAAATGTAATTTTGCTGCGGAGGGGAAATGTGCCACTTTACAGGCATACTATAGACACCCCAGGCACAAAATTTAAGGGAATATTTCATTTTTATTGTTTCACTTTAAGCATTATTAAAATCACTGCTCCCGAAAAAACTTTCTGGTGCGAACCGAACCAGTGGGTGTTCGGTTCATCCTTAGTAGTCACGTGACCAACATTTTAGAACAAGTAAGTGAAGGGAAATTAAATATTGTGAGGAAGGGAGGCAGGGGGTATAAGAGAAGCTTCAGGTACCTATCTAGTACAATGTTGGAGTTGGCCTTTAAAATCAAAGAAGTTCAGGCCTGAAGTTAGGACCTTTGTAAACAGGGCACAACAATATTGGAATATTTTTCTGGGAAATGGGAAACCATTTTTCATTTTCAATAATGCTTCAATTTCGCAAACAATAAATTACATTTTCGTCTCTAAGCATAGCGTTAATCTCATCTCTTCAACAATGCAAAGCAAGCTTACATCTCCGGGGTTATCATATATATATGTATAATCCACAACACTGGGGCCATGTAATGTGCTATAAGGTTTTAAAATGTTATCAAGCCTTGGTTTTTTTGTTGATTTGATTTATGATTCTACCTCTTCTTACAGAGAGTAATTACACTTTTTTTGCTTTGGCATTTACATACAATTCCTCCATTGGCAATGTGAAATAAACGGCTGAAGTTGCTACATCTTGACATTGAGGCCTTCTGATTTATTGAGTATATTAGCCGGTTTCCTGGTGGAAGGTGTAAAAATATATAAAATCTTGTTACCTAGAAATAATGATTGAGTAGATAGAATGAGGACATTACTCTATCCAGTGTCTGAAAAAAGGCCACACTTAAGCTCCATTACCTAATGTTCTACATTACAGAGCGGCTGTCTCCAGTTCACTAGCAACTGCCATTTTATCATCTGAGCCAAAGCCACCGATAATGTATCATTAACATAGGTACAGTTCATCACAGAGAGGTGACCATGGAATATCTACAAAAATCTTCTGCGCACCAACACCTTTGCAGCCACTGTGCTACATGCTGGGTGTTTGGTGTGCTCCTGCACCTTTAAGGAGGGGTGGCTCCCCTTCAGTCCACCTGCCCTCATCTATCCTTCAGAATGCATGTGCCTCCATTGAGGGGACACTCCTATTTTAGTGTTAGGACTACAGATTCCAGGCTGCCTTGGCGTGGCTCTGTGGCTCACGCTGGCGTTTGCAAATGCGTGCGGACAAAACCCCTGTTTTTAACGCATACTGTTAGGACAGGTTATTTGGTTGTTCTGCAATCTGGTCGGTAAGTAGGCTTGGTTTTTCCCTGGGCATTCCCCAGGCTTTGTTGTTATTAAATCTTCTGCCCTTGTTGTTTTAACTTTGGATAGTAAAACATTTTTTTTTTTAATCTTATACAGCCCACTTCCTGTTTCTTGTCTGGTAAAAAGTCTCGTGAGAGTTTGCAGGAAGGGAGGGTAGATGAGTCATAAGAGGGCAAATGGAAGTTGCAGAGCTGGAGGTGTGCCTCTGTGTGTCAGTGTAAATCCAGGAAGTGAACGGGCAACAGCTTCAGCTGCCCACAGTTAAAATGGTTGCAGCCAGACTCAGTGGAGGGAGATTTCTACAGAATATTTGGCAAGTACAGAATCACAGTATTTATAAAATAATATGCAAAGTGGTTGTAGGGAAGCTTTAAGCCCCGTACACACCATCAGAATTTCCGATGGAAAAAGTCAGACAGACTTTTTCCATAGGAAATTCCGACCGGGTGTATAGCGCATCGGAGAAATTCCATCGGAAATTCCGATGAATTCCATCGGAGTTAAAATTTAGAACATGTTCTTTTTTACTCCGATGGAATTCCGTCGGAATTCCGATGTGCTTTTGGACCAGGCAAAAGCCTGATTGCGTGTACGCGGCTTTAAAATGACAAAGGTGTTTTTATTACAAATTATGTGAGCAGAGAGCAGTTACTCTTAAAGTGGATGTAAACCCTTCATACACCCAGTGAAGTGAACAGCCTCAGATGATACACAGAGATGAACCACATAGGTTTTACATGTATATCTGCTGTCTTCACATTTATATACTGTTTAGAAAGTTCAGATCGTGTTAGGAAATGTCATCTTCCTGTTTAACACAAAGTGTGATGTCTGGGCATACAGCCAAGATAGCAAAAATTGCTGATTGGAGGAAAGGTACACACCCCCTCTCATCATAGGGCAGAGACTCTCAGAAGTGTTTTGCAACAGGACCAGCTCCCTGCTAATCTATTTATAGCAACCTCCCCTGACAGAAATTTCAGGCTGCTATTATCTGATGTGTCCGAGAATTTGTCAGGAGTTATCAGGCTGATAACAGAGAAACGGTTCAGGAGAGAGCTACGGGACTTAGCTCTTTGAAGAGAGATTTGAAGAGAGATAACAAAATAATGCAGATATATGTGCCCAGCTCAAATTTAATGAATTGGGTTTACATCCACTTTAAAGTATAATTAAACACAATCAGCCAATCTCATATTAACTTTAATAGATTAATGACGTTTTGAAAGTCATTTTGAATATTTTTAAATGTGTAACTATCCTTAAAGAATAATTCAGGTACAGATATATTTTATAATTACATTGGTTCAGTTTAGAATGTATGCATACACTATATACCATATGTGTGGGATCCCTCTAGAAACTGGAAATCACTATAGTAGACACCACTTACTGTTGGTGGTGTTGGCAACGCTGTTGGTGGTGTTCAGTCTGAGACTGGGTAGGTGTTCTTTTACTGAGACCCCTTTGTCACTTGCCTATAAAATGTCCTTTCTGGTTCATTTTCATTGTACTTTTTTGGAATTGACAATATTTGTTTATACATATTTCCTCTATACATTGGCATCCATTGTCTGTTTGTTTGGAGGGTGTCGAAGGGAAACTGGATGGCTGCCTTGACAGGCTGTGCTTAAGGATAGATTGCTCCCGTCTACATCAAAAGCCGCGTACACACGACCATTTTTCATGACGAGAAAAATGCAATTTTTTAAATTGGTCGTTAAAAACGATTGTGTGTAGGCTCCAGAGCATTTTTCTCGTCGAGAAAAATGGCCATTAAAAATTTAGAATATGCTCTATTTTTTTTCTGCGTTTTTCACGTCGTCGTTTTTCTCGTCGTGAAAAACGGTCGTGTGTATGCTTTAACGACGGGGAAAAAAAACGTGCATGCTCAGAAACAAGTTATGAGACGGGAAATTTGCATAATCAGCCCAAAGGGTGGCGCCATTCGAATGGAACTTCCCCTTTATAGTGCCGTCGTACGTGTTGTACGTCACCGCTCTTTGCTCGAGCATTTTTTATCACGATCGCATGTATGCAAGGCGGGCTTGAGAGGAATAACGTTGAGAAAAACTTTGTTTTATTCCATGACATGAAAAACGGTCGTGTGTACTCAGCATTAGCCTGAAGCTTCAGTAATTGAGACAGCTCGTTCAGGTATCTGGTGTCCTGGGTTGTTTTCTTTTTTGGAGGGGAGCTATTTAAACTGAGCGGGTAGCCTATTTGGGGTGAGCTGAGGAAAAGAAAGGTCCCTCAAAACGCATCCTGTGACCCTGGACTCCAGATCGACATCACCGTCCATCAACCATTGACACTAAGAACGAGGAGGCCGCGGCACATGCTTACTGGACCTAGGGTTGCCACCTCATCCCTTTAAATCGAACACATATTGATTACACAGGCTCTGTGGCTGATTAAGGTGGTAATGAAACTCACTTGGTGCCTTATTTGCAATAAATTAGCCTCAGAACCTGTGTAATTCATATGTGTTTGTGTTTAAATGGATGAGGTGCCAACCCTAACTGGACTGTCAGAGCCATTTCCCCATTAACATCCAGTGGCACAGAGATCCGGTGTCTTGTCAATCTAGTTCCCCTATCGAGATGGTTCCCTGTTTGACTGCGCAAGCGCAGACGAAGCCCACAGAAATCTCTGAACCTCAGGCGGCATCCAGACTCATTCCTTAATAATACAACACAAATATGATTCATAAAAATATATGGGACCCCCCCCCCAACCAATCATGTGTACTTGTACTTACCAGTTGTAAGGGCTGTTGTTGCTTTTATGATGATATGTATAATAAACTTTTGAGGGGAATTTGTTGTGTTGTATTCTATGAGCGCCTTAAAAATCTGTTTAATTCAAATTCAGCTTCTCATATGTCATTTGGATGTGGTGTTTTAGATATATGCCCTTTTATAACTCTTTTGGTTCACTGATACTATACAGATCTCTACATCATACAATGCAGACAGAGTGGCTGCCCTTCTGCATTGTAAACACAAGAGGTCGGCCACTGGGCACAGGGACCATTAAGAAAATGCTTTTCATTTTCCCAATGAATGCAAAGCATTCTCTGATGGATGAAGCGAAGAACGTGATGTCACCAGCTTGTCAAATTAGAGAACACTTTTCATTTACTGCAAAAATGCAAAGTGATCTCAGAATACTGCCTGTGCTTAAAGCGGTAGTTCCCCGTCAAAAAAATTGTTACCCTTAGATTGATGCTCGTTTTGTCATGGGGAATCGGTTAGTTGTTTTAAAATTGAAGCTGTACTTACTGTTGTAGAGAGCGATCTTCTCCGCCGCTTTCGGGTATGGTCTTCGGGTCTGGGCGTTCCTTCTTGATTGACAGGCTTCCGACAGGCTTCCGGCGGTCGCATCTATCGCGTCACGATTTTCCGAAAGTAGCCAGACGTCGGTGCGCAGGCGCCGCATAGAGCCGCGCCGACGTTCGGCTTCTTTCGGCTACTCGTGACGCGATGGATGCGACCGTCGGAAGCCTGTCGGAAGCCTGTCAATCAAGAAGGAACGCCCAGATCCGAAGACCATACCCAGAAGCGGCGGAGAAGATCGCTCTCTACAACGGTAAGTACAGCTTCGATATTAAAACAACTAGCCGATTCCCTAGACAAAACGAGCATCAATCTAAGGGTAAACATTTTTTTTGAGGGGGAACTACCGCTTTTACTGGAGGAGAGAATACTGAAGAAATGCTTCCTATTTCCTGATCCTCTGAGAGGCAAACCAATATTCCCTGGATCAACTTTACCTACTGTGTAGTGGGATGCCTCTTTATCCAGATTCCAGTGCAGGTCCCTTTAACTCAACTCCCCACAATCCTCTGAGCTCCTGGACACACCCAGGGGATATAAATGTCAGCTCCACCCCGCTTACGGTGTATAGAGAGATTCGGCCTGATGGGACAGCAGTGACTGGACAAGTGAGCTGTTCCCAGGTGCTGGGTCCTCCCCTGTTAAGCCTGGTGTGCGGGCCACCAGCAGTGAGCACAAGAGCACGTAGCATCTTTCCAAACCAAAGTCACTGGAGAGGACTCTGTTACAGTCCATTTGGGAAAGCTGTCCATTAAGTGGGTTGGCCCTTTCTGCAGCCACGAAGCCAAGGAAAGATGGACAAATCTCTAAAAGGCATCAAATTACAGATTAGACATTCTAATGCCGCGTACACACCATCACTTTATGGGATGAAAAAAAAAACGATTTTTTTTGTGAAGTAAAAAAACAACGTTTTTGAAACTTCAATTTTTCAAAAACGACGTTGCCTACACACCATCGTTTTTTCACAATGCTCTAGCAAAGCGCGGTTACGTTCACCACTTTTTTCCATTGAAGCTCGCTTCATAACTAGCTTCTGAGCATGCGCGGGTTTAAAAACGTCGTATTAAACGTCGTTTTTGCTACACACGGTGATTTTTTGTGAAACAAAAAACGACGTTTTGAAAAACGACACAAAAAATTGAAGCATGCTTCAATTTTTTTTTTTCGTTTTTCACAAGACATAAAAAGATGTTTTCCCCCCACACTCGGTCATTTAAATTGACGTTTTTTCATCACATAAAGTGATGGTGTGTACGTGGCATTATAATATGTCAAAAAAAGTTAGATTTTATTTCCATCATTTACACTTTCAAAATTACAGAAAACAAAAAAATGGCATCTGCAAAAGTCTGGGCACCCTGCAGAGTTAATATCTTGTACTGCCCCCTTTGGCAAGTATCACAGCTTGTAAACACTTTTTGTAGCCAGCCAAGAGTCTTTCAATTCTTGTTTGAGGTATCTTTGCCCATTCTTCCTTACAAAAGTCTTCCAGTTCTTTGAGATTTCTGGGCTGTCTGTCACGCACTGCTCTTTTAAGGTCTATCCATAGATTTTCAATTATGTTGAGGTCAGGAGATTGTGAAGGCCATGGCAAAACCTTCAGTTTACACCTCTTGATCCCCCGTGGATTTTGAGGTGTGTTTAGGATCATTATCCATTTGTAGAAGCCATCCTCTCTTTAACTTCAGCTTTTTCACAGATGGCATCAAGTTACCATCCACAATTTGCTGAAATTTTATTGAATCCATTTTTCCTTCTACTCGTGAAATGTTCCCTGTGCCACTGGCTGCAATACAACCCCAAAGCATGATTGATCCACCCCCATGCTTAACAGTTGGACAGAGGTTCTTTTCATTAAATTCGGTGCCCTTTCTTCTCCAAACGTACCTTTGCTCATTCCGGCCAAAAAGTTATATTTTAACCTCATCGGTCCACAGAACTTGTCTCCAAAATGCATCAGGCTTGTCTATATGTTCATTTGCAAAGTTCAAACCCTGATTTTTGTGGTGAGGACGTAGAAGAGGTTTTCTTCTGATGACTCTTCCATGAAGACCATATTTGTACAAGTATCTCTTTATAGTGGAATAGTGTACCACAACTCCAGTGTCTGCCAGATCTTTCTGGAGGGATCGTGCAGTCAAACGTGGGTTTTGAATTGCTTTTCTCACAATCCTGCGAGCTGTTCTGTCTGATATTTTTCTTGGTCCTTCAGATCTTGCTTTAACTTCCACTGTTCCTGATGACTGCCATTTCTTAATTACATTCTGAACAGAGGATATTGACATCTGAAAACGCTTTGCTATCTTCTTATAGCCTTCTCCAGCTTTGTGAGCGTCAACTATTTTCAGTTTCAGTTTTCTAGACAACTGCTTAGAAGAACCCATGGTGCTGATTGTTGGGGCAAGGTCAGATGAGTCTGGGCATTTAAAACCTTTGAGAATGACATCACCTGGTCTTCCCAGACGATGATTGAGAACAATCCATGACACTGGTAGGTCTCAGCTTTGCAAAGGGGGCAGTGCATGCTATAAATTCTGCAGGGTGCCCAAACTTTTGCAGACGCCATTTTCTTGTTTTCTGTAATTTTGAAAGTGTAAATGATGGAAATAAAATCTAACTTTTTTTTACATATAAGAATGTCTAATCTGTAATTTGATGCCTTTTGGAGTTTTTTCCATCTTTCCTTGGCTTTGTTATGCACATTAATACATTTCTTTACCTGGGGTGCCCAAACTTTCGATGCCCACTGTAGTTGTTATATCTTTTCCCTACGATTCATATTAATGTTTTGTTCTGTATACCCGTGTTCACATGATCTCCTGCACAATTTGTGTTGAATTTCATTGTTAAGTAAAGTAGAAATTGCATATCACCACTGGTCTGGTCATCTGGCTGAAACCGTTACTCAACAACTGTATAAATGTTAGTATCCAGTAATATTATGTACAGTTGTGCTCATAAGTTTACATACCCTGGCAGAATTTATGATTTCTTGGCCATTTTTCTGAGAATATGAATGATAACACAAATTTTTTTCTTATGGTTAGTGTTTAGCTGAAGCCATTTATTATCAATAAAAATGTCATACGGGTACAGTGTAGCATGATTGCACATTTGTCATTCAAAATATGACAGCACTGGAAGCTAAAAATTGGTCTGGGCAGAAAGGGGGTTTAAGTGCCCAGTAAGCAAGTGGTAAAGTGAATAACACAACAACAAGTTCACTATATTGACCACTTATGTATTTATACATGTTGATCAAATCCCCCTAAAAAAACTCTTCTCAAGAGAAAATAAATTCAGTTTCTCTGATCATTCCTCATAGCTGATCGCCTCCATGCCTCTTATCAGTTTGGTTGCCCTTCTCTGCACTTTCTCCAGTTCCCTGGTATCCTTTTTGTGAACTGGTTTGCTAACATCATCTTTTGCAGGGCTGTCTACTGCATAGGTGCTGAGTGATTTATTTATTTTTTAACAAAAGAGACTGTGTATCTCTTCTGCAAAATAATCCAAACTCTTAGCATTTTTTTATTGCAGGCTTTTATTTCAGCTTTAAGACTTCTACTGCATCGTGTCCATATAGAAGAACAGACAGAAATAGCAAGCACTGGGACTTTTAACATTTCTGCAATTTAGAAATTAAACATTTGCGCACATAGTATACCATTTATTAGGTAATCCCTATTAAGACTTACACTGCACTTTGCAAATCAACTCTGTAATCTATACTTTCCGTTTTACTGCTCCATAAAGCTCACCACTGGAGAGAGCCAGCTAGAAAAAAAAGCTAAGAAATGTTCCTCAATGCATCCAGAATGCTATATTTATTTATAATGAGCACAAGTGTGCTATTTACAAAATGACTACAATATAGGCTGGAACAGAAAATCATCGTATGGATGTTGAAAAGTCTATATGATATCATGTCGCCTGCCTCTAACCGGGACTGAGCATTTGCACACCTGGCAGTTACAGAAATGTAATGTATCGTGGGACATAATATAACATCTCACCAACCTGACAGGATCTAAAACAGAAGTGCTAGCATGGAATAAAAGGTAAGACAATCTACTTATATGAGCAAAGTAATGGAATAAATGGAATGCATAACATAAGAATGAAGAAAAGGGCATTAAAGGGGTTCTCCTATTCGTAAGGAACTGGTAAAGATTTGTGTAAATCCCCTTGAGATTAAAAAAATTTAGCATTTGGATTTTCATGACGACCCCTAAAAATCTAATTTCATCTTTTTAACCACTTCAGTCCCAGAAGAATTTACCCCCTTCCTGACCAGAGCACTTTTTGCGTGTCGTTTTAACTGACAATTGCGCGGCCGTGCGACGCTGTACCCAAACAAAATTTACGTCTTTTTTCCCCTCAAATAGAGCTTTCTTTTGGTGGTATTTGATCACCTTTGCAGGCTTTTATTTTTGAAAACGTCAATTAAAAAAAAAATATATGTTTTTACTTTTTTTTTCCTCAGTTGAAGCCGATATGTATTATACATATTTTTGTTAAACAAAAAAATCGCAATACGTGTATATTGATTGGTTTGCACAAAAGTTATAGCATCTACAAAATAGGGGATAGATTTAAAGCATTTAAAAAAAAAATATTAGTAATAGCGGCGATCTGCGATTTTTATAGTGACTGCGACATTATGGTAGACACATCGGACACTTATGACACTATTTTGGGACCATTGTCATTTATACAGTGATTAGTGCTATAAAAATGCACTGATTACTGTGTAAATGACACTGGCAGGGAAGGGGTTAAACACTAGGGGGCAATCAAGTGGTTAAGTGTGTCCTAGTGAGTGATTCTAACAGTGGGGGGGGTGGGCTACCACTGACATGACAGCGATCTCTGCTCCAGATGACAGGGAGCAGTAGATCTCTGTCATGTTGCTAGGCAGAACAGGTAAATGCCTTGTTTACACAGGCATCTTCCTGTTCTGCAGCTCCGTGACACGATCGCGAAACACCGGCCGACATCGGGTCCCGTGGGCACGGAGCACGTGGCAGTGCGCCCACAATGACGCGATTTAAAGGGAATGTACCTGTATGCCCATTTGCGCAGTCATGGCCTTGTGCCGACGTATATGGTCAGCAAGCGGTTAAAGAGGAAATAATCACTGCTACTCCCGACCAGCCCAGGTGAATAAATGATAAAGAGCAGCCTCAGCCTACATGTCTCCACCAAACTACACATCCTGATGTATTTCACCCCACCCTACGGGGCTTAGTCATAGGGCTAGTCCTTGTCTAAGCCCTACGTAAGTATGACTAAGCCCTGGTGGGCAGGGCAAAATGCATCAAGGTGTGTGGTTTGGTGGAGACATCTTTATTGTTTATTTACCTGGGCCGGTCAGGAGTAGCCTTTTCCTCTTTATATTTAATAACCCCCCTGGATTGGTATTAGGACAAGCCTGCACATCGAATTCTGGGACACAGGAATATGCATTCACCTTTACTATGAGTGGCGCTAAAAAAGCAATCAAACAGGTCCATTTTATCCTTAGTTTGGTTTACTATAGTGCAGGGGTCTCCAAACTGCAACCTGAGGGTGAGATGTGGCCCTTTGCTAGCCTTTATCTGGCCCTTGGGGCACAATTCCTCCCACTGATTTGAGGCACTATTCCTCCCACTGACACCAACAATGGGGCACTATATATTCCACTGATACCAATGATGGGATACTATTCCTCTTACTAATAGGGGGAATACTTCTACTCCTATTGACTACCAAACCCGAGGCCATATTTATTCTCACTGATGCTGGGCCCGTGACATTCCCTGCCCCTGTTGGCCACAATCCGGCCCTCCTAAAGTCTGAAGCACAATAAAGTGTCCCTTTGTTTGAAATGTTTGGTGACCCCTGCTATAGTGCAAGGCTGATTTTCCCTACAAACCTACAATCATGTGAAGAAGTTCTTTTTCAAATTCCTCTGCATATGATTAGATTTTTAACGTGTACACAGTACTCAAGAAGACCACCAGAACTCCAAGCATGAGATTTACAAAGGTTTATAGTCACATAGGTCAGGTAACCAACGTTTTGGGGCCTTGCAAGGTTCCCTTCCTTAAGGCAACTCAATGGCCACTGATCGGGTCACTAAGCTGCCCTGAAGAAGGCACCCTGCAAGGCCCCATAACCCAAAACATTGGCTACATGATCTATGTCAGGGATATGCAATTAGCGGACCTCCAGCTGTTGCAAAACTACAAGTCCCATCATGCTTCTGACTCTGGGTGTCATGCTTGTGGCTGTCAGAGTCTTGCTATGCCTCATGGGAATTGTAGTTCTGCAACAGCTGGAGGTCCGCTAATTGCATATCCCCGATCTATGTGATAATAAACCTTTGCAAATCTCGGGCCAGATTCAGGTACATTGGCGCATATTTGCGTCGGGCGTAGCGTATCTAAGATACACTACGCCGCCGTAACTTACTTTTTTTTTGGAATCCTCAAAGAATTCACGCCGTAAGTTACGGAGGCGTAGTGTATCTTTGGCGGCGTAAGGGCGCAGAATTCAAATGGATGTGATGGGGGCGTGTTTTATGTAAATACGTTGTGACCTGACGTAAACAACGTTTTTTTTGAACGGCGCATGCGCCGTCCGTGGGGGTATCCCAGTGCGCATGCTCAAAATTAAACCGGGAACAAGCCAATGCTTACGACGGTGATGTCATTCTACGCAAATCCCTGTTCGTGAACGACTTATGCAAACAACGTAAAAAATTCAAAATGCGAGGCGGGAAGGACGGCCATACTTATCTTAGCAGGAGCTAATTCTTTTGTTACAAGGAACTCGTTTTGCTCGTCGAGTTCCTTGTGAAGCCACCGAGGATCTCGGCGAGCCAAATTTTCCCATTCCCGTCAAGGAAATAGAGAACATGTTCTCTTTTTGGCCCGACGAGATCCTCAACGGTTTCCTCGTCGAAAAGTGTACACACGACCAGTTTCCTCAGCAAAAAAACAAACACAGCAAGCTTCTTGCTGGTTTTTGCCGAGAAACTCGGTCGTGTGTACGAGGCCTTAGATGTGCCTCATTAATCATCAACTATGCGAGTTGCTAAATGTTGAACCTTCATTAAATGTAAACATTTTGCTACACTTAGCGATGCCTCTCTTCTCTTTTATACTCAGTTGTGACATGACACTACTCTTTTATACTCTGTAGCTCCTGCTAGATTTTGCTTTGAATCCCCCTGTGGAGGCTTCTATTTGTGGATGGACATTTTATGGTTACACAACCTATCACATTGCTATAATCTTTTTATATGGACTATAAACTAAAGGACTTATGAATAAATGGTTGTGGAATTAATCATTTGAGTTTCCATTATTTCTTATGGCGAAATTTGCTTTGATATACAAGTGCTTTGGATTACAAGCATGTTTCTGGAACAAATTATGCCAAGGTTTTTCTGTTTTACTACACAGTGGTAGAGTCCTTCTTCGGGTGCCCATGTTGTGGCCTTTGTGACGTGAACACTTCTATTGGATTTCCAACAGTTCAATGAGGTTGCATGGCAATAGACTGCATGGCACGATGAAATCACAATGGAGGGGCCAGTGGGGATGGGAACAAACTGCAGTGCTGGGTCCCACTACCACAAGAGGTGGCATCTAGATATATGCGGTTCCGGATTCAGGTAAGCAAAACAGGCATTAAAAGCATTTTATTTTAAATACTAATGGGTTGAAGGGTAGACAAAGGAGAGGAAGCATGCATTTTGTTCAGATACTGTGTTTAAGTTTTTGTATTGTTTGGAAACAACTTGGCACATCCCAGAATCTACCTTTATATATGGAGTTTCCTTTTAAAGTAGGTAATCCGCAACAAACACACGTCTAGGCTTCCTGCGTTAGCAGCAGTTGTACTGTCTGATGTGGCGTATGGGAAATAAATCTCAGAGGTGACAGCCAGAAATTAATTTGATCGATTTATTTCTCTCTGTACAGTGGTAGGGGCATAAATGCCTTTTACATCCAGAAAGTGCACATTTATGCTGTTCCCTGTGCAGAAAGTAAATTTATAGTACCTAACTAGCAGACTGCTATCTCTGAAGGTCAGGGACAAATGTGTACATCCATCTACTTTTACCTAACCTTGCAGTATCTATTTTTTCCTGAAGTTTTCCAAGGCACTATTGAATTTTTGTTGCTTTACCTGTCACAACATATTTAAAAAAAGGATCCTAAGGACACCTGGGAAGTAGGGAAAGCTGCAGAGTCATTGTTCCAAGCAAAAGCACAGCCATTGTTACCAATAGAAGAAAAGGATTCTGGGAAAAAAAAAGATTATGCCAAGTTTTATTGCTCTATAGTGAATTGATTGGCACTTTAAATTCCCTTGGGGCCCATTCATATACAGTTTCTAACTAAGTAACTTCAGTGTAACTGTTTTGTTATTATTTTCTTCCTCTTTTACAGCAGGAACAGATGGGCGAGTTCAGAAAAAAATATTTTGTTTATACGATAAAAAATGTAAAAAGTCACCAGCACTTAATTGTGAAAGAAATCATCACATTAATATTCCACCAAGATTTCGGGGGCCTCACATAGTCCCATCCTCAAGGCAATGCAGTGATGACTAATGCCTCGTACACACGATCAGACTTTTGACCATGCAAAAGTCCGCCGTAAGTCCGTCGGAAGTCCGACTGAAAGATAGAGAACAGGTCCTCTATCTAAGGTCCATCGGACTTCCGACCAAAAAAGTCAGATGGAGGCTACACATGGCAGGACTTTTTTTTATCGGAAAGTCAAACCGTGTGTATGAGGCATAAGAGTGATATGTAACATACATGAATACTCTATGGTAGTCCAAAGCAACCAAGTGCACAATCCTATTGAGATATCATTTTGACATCATAATCATGCAAATTATGCTAAATAACTTGCACCAAGTTTTGCTATGTATATAATAATGTCAGAGAATGACTACCAGGTGTTTGGCCAATAGAAATGTGCATGCACGAAGAATGGCTAATGTGCATGGGCACAGAATTCTCGGCAGAATGGTGACTAGGTATAAGCATGAGCACAGGAATCCACACAGGCATGCGCTCAATGCAGGTTGGCACCAGGTGGACTATTTAAAGGGGCTCCTGCTCATTCTCCAGTGCGGACTGGTCTTTCAGCTGTTCCCAGTATCCTGCAATTACTCTGCTTTTTCCCTTGTTGCTGATTCGGCTTGCCTTTGAGCTGAACTTGGATCCTGCCTCTGCTCTGTCGCCAGTTCCTGACCCGGACTCTATTCTTGACCACGTCTCTGTCTTATGTCTCAGAACTTCGCTGCCCACCTGCTGTTGACCTAGGCTATCCCCGTGACCATGCTGCAGTTTCCGGCTCTGCTCTCACATCTGGTTCAAGTGCCTATCTGGCTGTTATCTGTATGAGCTCTGCTCATCAAAGCGAGTTCCTGTCTCAAGCCTGCTGGGAGCCTTGATAAACCTTGCATCTGGAACCCTCAACTTGTGTAGAGTGCCCCTTAACTTCGACTCTACTGTTCCTGGCCTGATGTTCTACCAGTCTACCAGGGTATGCATCTCCTGCTGCAAGCACTCCTACCAACATTTGCCGACACTTGTGTTCCTTCTGTCTCTCAGTACCATCTTCAGCGGCACCTGGGCTGGAGATACAAGAGAGGCCAACCTTGTAATTTCAGTCTCCGATCAGGTACGTGACTGAGAGAAACCAATACCACAGACTATAATGCTATTCCTGACCCAATTCTGAAAATACTAGCTGCTTGGCAGTCTCAAAATCCAATCTAGTCTTAGATATTGACTCAAAATGAGCATGTAGCAAGTCTCCTAATCTTCATACTTGATCCGGTTTAGTTACTAAGAAGGGCTAAAGCCACTGGACTAGCATGATAGTCAATGGACTAGTATTTCCAGATAGTATCCACCAGGGATTTTCACAAAAAATAGGTACATGAACTCAACCACAACCCCCCAAAACCCCCTTTCACCCCCCCCTATACACATGTACCCTCCAAACTGCATCAAATTGTGGGTGTGGTCAAATTTCTCTAACAGTGGGAGGGTCTTAAATGGGCAGTATGCTGGGCGATCATCCAGTGGAGGTGTCGGCATCTGCCCTGTACCCTGGGCACCTGCATCTGCCTTGCCCCCATCTTGCACTCAGTGGGAGCCATTGGGAGACAAACTGTCACTTGTAAACACAGAAGCTGGACTTCTGCGTTTACAAGCGATAAAGGTGAACAGGAAGCAGAGGACCTGAGCTAGAGGTGGTGGAACTGAGTTCCAGCTGAAAAAAAGCCCTGATAGCCACATTTCTCATTCCATCACAAATCCCAAAACATAGGGGTATATTTCTTGTTTTCAGCTAGTAAGTAGGGCCATGCAAATAACTTCTTAATGCCTCTGGGCCATTTGTACATCCAGACCGGTTGCAGCAGAGATATAGCTTGTTACTGTAGAGACCGTTATTTCAAACTCCGTAGCACTTGTTGGCCGTCTAGAGTGCACTGCGTTGAAACAATTGCCTTTATGTGGTAGGAGAAGTACAATTTTGTCCAAAGGCATAAATAAGTGATTTAAGTGGTGTTGCCACTATCCTAAAACAAGGGATATATTCATTATTTTTGGTATTCGTGATGGAAATGAGACCCCTCTTTTTTTCAAGAAGGCTCTACTGTACATCACACTGGTCTAGTGGAGGGAGTTTTGGTTCTATTTAACCCACTGGATTATATTTCCAGAACTGTAGAGACTGCAGATTTTTTGCTTTCCATTACAAGTAATGTCTGGGCATTTCTGTCATTGTAGATGATAAGGGTGGTGACACCAATGTTGTGCCTATTATTGTTTTCCATATATCAGAGGTGAAGCATGGTCACATAATCTAGGCAAGTCCAGACTCTACAAACCTTCCAAAAGTCATGTGCATTCTATTACTCTTACATTAAATAGATGACCTGTCCTAGATCAAGTGGGCTATTGCAATGGGAAGAGGTGAACAATGGCTAATGAAATACCAAAGATGCAGGGCTGGTCAATATTTGGAAACAAACAGTAAGGTGAAGAGAACTCAAGGGGAGAAATCCACGAGTTATGGTGACTTTCTTTGATAAGTAATATTGGTTTCTTCCCTATGACTGGAGAGGGATGGGAGAGTGTTGGTGTTCCATAACTAGAAAGGCACTTGTGGAATGGATCTGATACCTTATTCTTGGCAATAATGAGAGAACGCAGTATCTTGGTGTGACAAACCCATGACTATGTCCGCTGTCAGTGCTTTCTTTGTCCATAACCAGCACTATCCAAGACTCTTTATCCCACCCAGTCACCAGACAACACCAGTCTTGGAGTACATCAGGAATAGCCTTTTGATTGGAGATCTCACACAAATATATACACAAGGGTGACAATACAAACTGTAACCAGAAACCTAATTAACATGAGCTAATTACCAATCCTTTAGACAGCCTAGGTGACTCAGAGGCATGACCTTTAGGACAGACTTGTCGTCTTTTAGCTCAGAAGACACAATCAACATTATCATGAATAGAAGCACAGAAAACCTTCTCACAATAGCAGAAGCTAATTAAAATTAACAATACAAACAGTGATCAGCTCTTTATATATATCCTGGGAGATATTGTGGATACATATTATTTTTATATTTAAGTAACTACCTTCTCATTGTCCATTAAACAGCTGTCCATCATTTTTCTCATTTACCCTGTGCCCCTTTTAGAGACACTGGGTGATTTACACATAAGAAGATCCAGGAAAGCTGGACACAAAGGGGCAGATCCACGTACCTGCGCGTAAGAATCCGCCGGGCGCAGCGTATCTAAGATACACTACGCCGCCGCAACTTTTTTTTTTTCGAATCCTCAACGAACTTTGGCCGTAAGTTGCGGCGGCGTAGTGTATCTTTGGCGGCGTAAGGGCGCGGAATTCAAATGGATGTAATGGGGGCGTGTTTTATGTAAATACGCCGTGACCCGACGTAAACAACGTATTTTTTTAACTGTGAATGCGCCGTCCGTGGGGGTATCCCAGTGCGCATGCTCCAAATTAAACCGGAACCAGCCAATGCTTATGACGGTGACATCATTCTACGCAAATCCCTATTCCCAAATCCCTATTCGCGAACGACTTAGGCAAACAACGTAAAAAAATTCTAAATTGTACGCGGGAACGACGGCCATACTTAACATTGAGTACGCCACCATATAGCAGCTTTAACTATATGCCGGAAAAAGCCGAACGAAAACGACGTAAAAAAATGCGCCGGCCGGATGTACGTTCGTGGATCGCCATAAATAGCTAATTTGCATACTTGATGCGAAAATCGACCAAAATGCCACCTAGCGGCCGCCGAAATATTTCACCTTAAGATCCGACGGCGTACTAAGACATACGCCTGTCGGATCCCTCCAAGATGCCGTCGTATCTTGTTTTGTAGATACAAAACAAAGATACGACGCGGGAATTTTAAAATTACGCCGGCATATCAATAGATACGGCGGCGTAATCCTTTTGTGGATCTGCCCCAAAGTTTCTAGAGGTCTCCAAAGTAAGCGGAGTGGCACAAACCCCCCACCCAAAGTGACTCCTGTCACACTTGGGTATGGCCCTAGAATGTGTGGTACCCCTCTGCTTCTGCTGCAGTGGTGCTGGTAAGAATATCTGGTGGACTGACTTTTGCTTTTGCCTAAATAAGTTCTCTCCTTCCCTCTTGTGGAATAGCCACCCTCTGAACCCTCAAGCCTCAAAGTTACATAAACATTCATCCCAAAGAGTGTGAGGGTATCACAAGAGGATATGTATTTTTATTTTCGTTATTATTCTTTTTATGGTTTCTCTAGGTATTCTACCCCTGAATATATATCTTGCCAAATCGTCCTTTAATTTTGTATAATATTAATATTGTACCGTACAGCATGTCCTTATTTTCAAAGGTGTCCTGCAATGTTCACATTTCCACATGCAGTTAAAAGCAATTAAGAGCCAGCAGTTCCCAATTTCAATAAGGAAAATAGTCTCACTCAAGAGAAAATGAGTTTAGATAGATGAAGAAACGAGCCATTGTGACAAGACAAGAAAACATATAATTGGCTTAGATTCCACAGTAGATTTTATTATTGAAATCAGTCTGAATTCTTGTGTGTAAATTATTGCAGTTCTAAATTAGGACCTCTAATTTTTGTCATTGTATAATCCCCTGGCTCGCAACACCAGTCCGTAACAGCATTTGTTTCCTGATGATACGTCTGTAATACCTGATTAAGGTACGTGTTAGTGGTGAAGAATGTCTTGTGATTACTGGTTACATGCAGCTTCTATTGTTAAATTCAGTGGTGCTCAATGTTTTTGGCCTCATTACCGCTTCAAAGAGCCATTATCAACTCGAAAGTATAAAAAACATTTTGTTTGTAATCCAATTCACCTCTTTTCTTTCAAAAAAGGGAGCTTGCTGTGGTAATTTCTATGCTAATTTCATGCTGTAATTGCTGCAACTTCTTTGGCACAAGACGATAAATAATGCAAAGTAAACTGCAGACTTACAAGTACGGTGACTGCATGACATGAAGACCAATTATTTTTAGATTTTAAAAGTAATGTCCTTGTGCGACCACGCATAATTTCTTCAAACTGGATTTTCAGTTTTATAGTCAAAGGGCCAGATTCTCAGAAGAGTTACGACGATGTATCTCAGGAAACACCGTCGTATCTCAGTTTTTTGACCCGGGTATCTATGCGAGTGATTCCTAGAATCATTTTCGCATAGATACGCCGTAGATCCGACAGGTGTAAGTCACTTACACCGTCGGATCCTAAATGCAATACAACGCTGACCTCTAGGTGGCGTTTACATTCAGGTCTCATTTCACTATGCAAATGAGCCTGATACGCCAAATCCTGAACGAATTTGTGTCGCGTAGTCGTCGTTTACGTCGTTTCCGTAGGCGTAAGGTTACCCCTGCTATATGAGGGGTAACCTTACGCCAGTCCGCCGTATGCCATGTTAAGTATGGCGTCGGGTCCGCGTCGGCTTTTTCCGTCGGTTACGTAGTTTTCCTAAGTCGTTCACGAATACGACTTTACGTCAATGACGCTCACGTCGGCGTCATTGACGTTTTCCGTCGTGAGCTGGAGCATGCACACTGGGCTTTTTCCCGGCCGGCGCATGCGCAGTTCGATCGACGTGGGGGCGCGCTTAATTTAAATACAAGCCGCCCCCTTTGAATTACGCGGTGATACGCCGGGCCATTTACACTACGCCGCCGCAAACTACGGAGCAAGTGCTTGAAGAATACGCCACTTGCTCCAGTAAGTTGCGGCGGCGTAGTGTAAATGGCTTACGCTACGCCGCCGCAGAATGTACAAGAATCTGGCCCACAGTCTAGGCCCAAAATTTGAAAGGACCAAATAAATATATTTTTTTGATCGTTGATCAATAACTAAAGGCTTGCACATTGTCACAGAGGCTGCTGTATAAGGCCTCAATCAAACTTGTGAATAGGGTCATGTGAGATGGTTTAGCTGCTGGTAAAAATTCTATTTATTTGAGGCTGATTGCACAAATACAATTTTTGGCGTGAACCTGGCCTACATACAGGAACCCCAATGGGAATTCCCTTTGAGCCCCACTGAAGCAATGGGAGGCTGACAGCTCCCACAGCTAAGCGCAGCTACTTACATAAAATCACTCATGGAGGGATTACCTGGAAATAATCAGCAACCTGTGTCCAGGGCCGATCACTCACAGGTAATCACTGCTTGAGGGCTTACATGCGAAAGGCCACAATTAGCTTTTGGGGCTGTCAGCCACCCATTGCTTTAATGGGGCTCCCTTCCACAGCTAAAAAGCAGCTATTCCCATTGGGGTTCCCATACTGAATCAGATACAGCCCCATTTGCAAGTGTGAATGGGGCCTTAAGGCCGGCCGCTATAGTGATGTACATTAGAGTCACCTTCTCTGCCAAAAATGGTGAATGATATCACTCAGAATCCCTGTCTGGTTGTTTGCTAACAGAAGCCAAGGATCTGTCATTCAGCAGTGGGGAATTATCATGAGTGATGGGTCATTGTGATTGAAGAAGATGGATCGATGTCGCTGGACAACACAAATGATTCTATATTTATATTGTGGGTCTTTTTTTGCAATACAGGCATACCCCACATTTATGTACACAATGGGGTTTATTTACTAAAGCTGGAAAGTGCAAAATCAGGCTCACTTCTGCATAGAAAATAATGAGCTTCTAACCCCAGCTTGTTCAACTAAACTTTGGTAAGAAAACCTGGACGCTCATTGGTTTCTATGCAGAAGTGAGCCTGATTTTGCACTTTCCAGCTTTAGTAAATAAACCCCATTGTGTACTTAAAAGTGGGGTATGCCTTTAAAGGACTTTGTCACGGTGTGAGTTTGTTTATTCCAATTTCACATTTTTAGGGACTGAGTAAGGCTTTATGTACACTAGCCTATAATGGCAGCTCTTAATCTTGAGTTTAGGATTTTTTGGAATTTTTTGCCATAGCTCCTAAATAGAGATGAGCCGAACACCCCCCCGAACGTTCGCGCGAACATTTAGAACCCCATTGACGTCTATGGGACTCGAACGTTCGAATTCAAAAGTGCTCATTTTAAAGCCTAATTTGCAAGTTATTGTCATAAAACGTCTTTGAGAACCCGGGTCTTGCCCCAGGGAACATGTATCAATGGAAAAAATGTTTTAAAAACGGTTGTTTTTTTCAGGACTCCTGAAAAAACTACCGTTTTTAAAACTTTTTTTCCATTGATACATGTTCCCTGGGGCAAGACCCGGGTTCTTAAAGACGTTTTCACAAGCATAATATAGACACCCAGCAGGTACAATATTTAAAGCGGGGGTTCGCCCTGTTAAAAAAAAAAAAAAAGTTTTTTTTTTATTAGACCATTAAATTCGGCATCGTAGCGCGAGCTACGGTATGCCGGTCTTACATTTTTTATGCCCGTACTCACTGTGGTATCGCTGATTGAAGAATCCGGGGAATGGGCGTTCCTATGGTGAGAGAAGGTGATTGACGGCCGGCCCTGGCACGTCACGCTTCTCCGGAAATAGCCGAAATAGGCTTGGCTATTCACGGCGCCTGCGCATAGCCTGTGCGCAGGCGTCGTGAATAGCCGAGACCTACTCCGGCTGTCTTCGGGGAGCGTGACGTGCCAGAGCCGGCCGTCAATCATCCTCCCTCTCCATAGGCACGCCCATTCCCCGCGGGAGTCGGATTCTTCAATCAGCGATACCACAGTGAGTACGGGGATTAAAAATTTAAGACCGGCATACCGTAGCTCGCGCTACGATGCCGAATTTAATGGTCTAATGATGGAAAGGAGGGTGAACTACCGCTTTAAAGGAATTTTTTATTTTTTTATTTAAGCATCATTAAAATCACTGCTCCTGCATCGGGAGCAGTGATTTTAATGATGCTTAAATTAAAAAAAATATAGCTGGGTGTCTATAGTATGCCTGTGATAATGTCTTTAAATAGCACAATCACCTGCCTGCCAGTAAATTAGGAAGAACTGATCTAGCTAAACTATACAGTGTATAAATATATGTACAACACCTGGGATGTATATATATCCTCTACACACTGTAACATTAATTGACTAGCATGCCTGCCTGCCTGCCTGCTCTATCTACCTGCAAAAAATGACACTCTCTCTGTCTCTCTCTGTTAACTGCCGCAACACACTACACAAGGCCGCCCTGCAGGCGGCCTTTTATAGTGTGGGGCGTGTACTAAACCCCCTGAGCCATAATTGGCCAAAGCCACCCTGGCTTTGGCCAATTATGGCTCTCCGTTTTTTGCGCGCTGTGATTGGCCAAGCATGCGGGTCATAGTGCATGCTTGGCCAATCATCAGCCAATCATCAGCCAAACGTAACTCGAATTTGGCGCGAACGACCCGTTTTGTTCGTATTTCGACGAACGATCGAACTTATGATGTTCGAGTTGAACATGAGTTCGACTCGAATACGAAGCTCATCCCTACTCCTAAAATCAACTCCATGAAAGCCTATGGGTTGATTTACTACAGCCAACTAGAATGTGAACTTTGCAAAGTGCAGTTGCTCCAGAGCTTAGTAAACGAGATAAAGCTTCACTTTGCAAAGAATACCCAATCACATGCAAGGAAAATGTAAAAAAACAGCATTTTTGCTTTCACATGATTGGATGATGGAAGTCACCAGAGCTTCTGCTCATTTACTAAGTTCTAAAGTCTATTTGCCTTTAGTAAATCAACCTCTATGTGTCCAGGTACACTTAGGGGTTGATTTACTAGCAGCAAATCCACTTTCCACTGCAAGTTCACTTGGAAGTGCAGTCGCTTTAGATCTGAAATGAAGGGAAGCTCTGCTGATTTTATCATCCAATCACGTACAAGCAAATATGCTGTGTTTTATTTTCCTTTAGTAAATAGCCCCCTATGGCATTTTGCAGAGTTTAGGAGATGCCGTGTTTATGTGTGCTTCAATCTCCCTCTCTTGAATGGGGAAGAATCGCGTTCAGGATAGAAACTCTTAATATGCACGTTGTTATTTCGTTTGGGGAAAGCGGCCATGAGGGCCGACACACATAATCACGAGTGACCAGTGACTAATAGTCAAACACGAGGCACAAATTAATAATTACTATTATTATTTATTTAATATTTATATTAAAAAGAAAGGGAAAGAAGGGAATATACACAAGGGCCATTAGTGCCATAATTAGTGCTCCCAACTGTCCCTGATTTGGAGGGACTGTCCCTGATTTGGAGCAATGTCCCTCTGTCCCTCATTCCTCCTCATTTGTCCCTTATTTTGGTCTGATCTATATAGATCTATATAAAATGCACTTTTTATCAATCAAAAAGTGTTTCCCAGAGGTAAACCTTTCATCTAAATTTCTAAATTGCTGCATTTGTAAATTCCAAAAGCCAATATAAAGGAATAGTAGTGGTAAAAAAAAGCACTTATGGGTTTAACAAATCTTGTTTTTTTGTATAATTCTCCTTTAAGGGGGCGTGACAATGCCTGCATACTTTTGCTGATAGGTGTCCCTCATTCCCATCTCAAAAAGTTGAGAGGTATTTTAGTGGCCTCTTTGGAAGTAGGATGGTGGGTCCTTTTTCCTAGGGGGTGTATATCTGAGGGCCTCCTAAGTGTAACAGAATGTGAGAATGAGGCCCTTGACAACTCAACATGGGGACAAGGTGCTTAGGAAAAGATGAGGGGCTTTAGCTTTTCTTCTTGTAAAGTATCCCCCCGATGTTGAAAGACACATCGCCTGGTATGATTCAGGAAGGGGGATGTGTTCTTGCTGCCCTCCCTTTCTTGGCTACTCAAGTTGCATGCATAGATGGGGTTCTGGTTTGATTTTTAAATGTCAGTTAAAGTGTAAGTCCAGCCTAACACTAAAATGCCTGCATCTAGAGACATCCACGGCCCAACACTAACCTATAAAGAAGAAATCTGTATATATATATATATATATATATATATATATATATATATATATATATATATATATATTCCAAAAGGCAGTGCCTAGCTAACTATGCACAATTTTAACAAAAACTTGCAAATTAGCTGTGAAAAAAGCCAGATAAAAAATGACAAAAAATGACAAAAACCTCAGTAGGGTTCGGTCTCATGTCCTATGGGTGTGCAGACTTTCCACTGGGTTCACCGAACCTCAATTGCTCAGTTCTCAAATTCCTAGCTGTAATGTTCTGCATTAAAGGTGTTGTAAGGGTTCATGTTTTTCCACCTTAATGCACCCCCTGGGGTCCTCTTCTGCACGGAGTCTCTGCGTTGATTGGATAGATTGATAGCAGCGCAGTCATTGGCTCCCGCTGCTGTCGATCAAATCCAACGACGCGCCCGACGGGGGCGGGACCGAGTCATACAGTCGGCATCTAAGGATGATGACTGTATGAAACGGGAGCGCGCCCACAAGCTAACCCCCTTGGAAAATAGCTTCCCAGAGGGGGGTTAGCCAGTAGTGTATTTAGGTTTTGTGCTACCCTAGGCCTGACTAAACTTGTGCACCTCCTAATTTAAATCTGGCCCACCCCTTCCTGTCAAGGCCACACCCCTTGCTGTCTAACACCCACCCTGAACATTTCAAGTGGGGACAACACTAGCCCCTTAATTTGCATTGATTTCCTCACTTCCTGTTTGGCTATGGGGCAGGAAGTGAAGAGAAATCTCTGCAATTGGACAGGGATGGCAAAAAATAAACTGACTGGGACTATAATCCTCCATTACTCTATCCAAAATGAAGAAAAAAAAATGTGCCTATAGTTCTACTTTAAGCACAAATTTCTGATAATTTTATGGAGAGGACTAAGAAGATATAACCATGCCAATGGTGCAGCAGAAAATACATAGCACAGTGAGGAAGGTTTGTGATCCAGGATGATGGGACAGTCAAAATTAGAAGCACCGCCCACCCCCACAGTTGCGCAATGCTGGCCGCCTGCATACCGGAAGCAGTGTGGCCGCTTTATGGGGTCACTAGACTGATTTGCCTCTCTGCCCAGTCTGCCCCATAAGACTGGAGCTATACTAACAGTATGCACTGTAACAGTAACACCCCTCTGCAAAGTACTGCCCTAGGCCTGGGCCTTGTTGGCCTAGGCCAGGATACAGCATTGGGGTTAGCTATTGCGGGGAGGAGCCAAGAAAGCCACCGAGGGACCCCAAGACAGCAGGATCGGGGACACTTTGTGCAAAACGAACTGCACAGTGGAGGTAAGTATGACATGTTTGTTATTTAATTATTATTTTTTTAAATAAACATTTACAACCCTTTTAAGTCAGACTTTGGCTCAGTTAAAGTGTTTGCTGGACTGCATTAGTAGGTTACTGATTGGTTTCACTCATTGCATGGAATGCTCCTCAATAATAGATATTGCTGGACTGAGGACCGAAGTCTGCTTATACAACTGTTTATACTACACTTTTATGCTGGAGATCCTTAATTACTACAGTTACACAGTTTCTTGGGACTGGAGCTAACTAACAATAATTCACTTGTAAATATAACTGGTCTCAGGCTGCTCCTTATTATAATTTCTGCTCTGTGTACTTCCCCGCTGATGCCAACTTATTATATTATTAAATGTACAGCGGTTATTACAAAGAACTTTTATGGAATATTGTTTATGGATTCATGAAGGCAGTTTTGACTATAACAGAACTAACAAGTAATTTATCCGTTATCATATACTAATCCTGGCAGCTGGTATGACACTTTTCCAGGCAACAGAGGTTTGCAACATTTGCACACTTCAAAGGTTGGCAGTATATATTTACAGAGATCACAGGTTGGCATTGGGCAGTTTATTGACAGAGACCAGAGGCTGGCACTAGGTTTTTGTATTTTTTTTTGTTCTAAATTACAAATATAACTAGAAAATATACAATTTCTGGGGAAATTGTGACGTGGTCTTGCCTCCACCAATACTCCTGACTGGAGACAGTGCCCCTGGAGATGTAAATGTGATCCAACAGTGTGTCCATCCAGTTCGATCCATTGACCCATCAAAAACAGCTCCATCAAAAACTACCCCATCAAAACCGCACCATCAAAACTGCACCATCCTATTTGCCCCATCAAAAACTGGTTGCTATGGAGGGTTGCTATGGACTGGTTTATATGGACTGGTTGCTATGGAGTGGTTGCTATGGAGTGGTTGCTATGGAGTGGTTGCAATGGACTGATGGCTATGGATGGGTTGCTATGGACGGGTTGCTATGGACTGGTTGCTATGGACTGGTTGCTATGGACTGGTTGCTATGGTCTGGTTGCTTTGGACTGGTTGCTATGGATGGTTTCTATGGACTGGTTGCTATGGATGGTTGCTATATGCAGAGCATGCAGAAGTTACGCAGAGCCAAAAAAAAACAGCCATTTCACCTCACAGCTGTGTGTATGAAGGTATTTACCTCAGTGTCTCCAATGTAAACATATGCAAGCAGCCTCTAAGCAGAGACTCAGATTCTTGCTTTTTTTTTAATACTTGTCCTTCAAACGGTTTTATTTTAAAAACTATAAATCGTACAGCGAATATCTTTATATTGTGTGAATCACAAGACCCAGATCTTTTGATGTATAGTATGTCTCTGAAATATAAAAATTGAAGGCACAGTCGCAGTTTATATATTGTGCTAAAAAATGTTGGTCTCATGACTTGAATTTCAATGGAAGTCAATGGAGGTCAATGGATGGCGTGGGTTAATATAATTACTGTAGTGTCCTATTCTGCAAACTGGTGGTAAATCTATTAGAATCTGACACTTTCAGCTTCCATAGTGAAGTTCCATAAGTTCTTAACCCCTTGTCGCCCACATGAACTTTGATGGCATCCCAGTCTTAGTCCGTAGGGTTCAATATTGAGCTGGCCCACCCTTTACAGCTAAACAGCTTCAGTTTTTCTGGGAGGGCTGTCTACAAGGTTTAGGAGTGTGGACCATTCTTCCAGAGGCGCATTTGTGAGGTCAGGCACTGATGTTGAATGAGAAGGCCTGGCTTGCAGTCTCTGCTGCAATTCACCCCCAAAAAACTAAATTTTTGCTTGCACATGATCGGATGATGGAAGTCAGCAGAGCTTCCTCTCATTTACTAAGCTTTGGAGCAACTGAACTTTGCAATGTGCACAGTCTTTTTGCCTTTAGTAAATCAACCCCAGAGTGTGATTGGATGTTTTTGTTTCGGTTAAAAGGGAAATGTATATTGCCTCTGATATTTCTCCCCAAGTTTTTAACCCCCTGAGCAGTATTCCTGAGTCTGGCTCGGGGTGGAATTTCAGGACCAAAAGCGGTAACCCAGAGCCAGACTCGGGATCACCTCGCAGTGTCCACAGGCACAAGTTACTTATCTTGTCCCTGGATTCTGCGATGCCTCCCCGCTGTGTCCTCTTTGCTCAATTCACAGTGCCGAGTGCCGCCGAGCTCCATTCCCTTGCGACGTTACGACGCACGGGGGCGGAGATCGGCGCCAAATTTTAAAAAGTAAATTAACCCAATACATACAGTATACTATAATCTTTTAGATTACAGTACTGTATGAAAAAAATACACCCCCCTCCCTTTGCCCCTAGTGGTCTGTCCAGTGTCCTACATGTACTTTTATATAATAAATACTGTACTTTTTGCCTGGAAACTGGAGATTGTCCATAGCAACCAAAAAGTGTCCGTTTATGTCAAAAGTGGTTTTAGACCAGCTAGAAAACAGCGATAATAAATTATAATCACTTGCAGAATTGTGCGATAGCGATTTGTGGGGAAATTTGTCATCAAAAAATTAAAAGTAATCATTTTTATTATTATTATATAATTTGTTATAATTATTTATATGTATTTATTATATTATAATTTATGATTTTGTGTTTCAAACTTTATCATACCCGAGATGTCTACTAGACTTTTGTTTGGACAGATTTAAGTGAGTTATTTCTAAGAATTGCAGGCCTACAATATAAAACGCCAAATTTCCATGCAAATTTCTTGCAAAATAATGGTACCGCTTTCAGCACCAAAAATCTGAAATAATCATACCGCCAGGAAGGTTAAAGCATCCCAAAATGTTAAGTCTGCTTTAATCCAAGCTTAAACACACATGCCATGCCAAACACAGTTTACTATGCTTCAGTTACGAATGAACACAGTGAGTGAGTGCGTTCACTGTGTTCATTTAGAAAAGGAAGGGTCCAGTAAATTACTTATTGACTAGCCCTTTCATCTCCTTGCCATCCTGAATTATCCCCTGTAGCAGCCGAGGGGAGATGAGAGAAGAGTAGCTAAGCCAGCAGCATTCATGGGGGGGGCAACATGTGGGTGAAGCCCAGGCAGTAGGAGGAGTCAGCACTGCACAGAGTGATTAGGGTGTGCCCAGGCACACCTGGAACACCCCCCCCCTTGTACATGCCTGTTGCTTTAATTCTGTTGTTCCGGGGGGAGATTCAGATAGAGATACGACGGCTTATCTCCTGATACGCCGTCGTATCTCTGAGATCTGACGGTCGGATCTATGCGACTGATTCATCGAATCAGTTACGCATAGATCTCCCTAAGATCCGCCAGGTGTAAGTGACTTACACCGTCGGATCTTAGGCTGCAATTCCCCGCCGGCCGCTAGGTGGCGCTTCGGTTTTTTACGCGACGAATATGCAAATTCCGATTTCCGCCGATTCAGAAACGAACGCCCGCCTGTCACTTTTTTTTTACGTCGTTTGCGTTCGGCTTTTTCCAGCGGATAGTTACCCCTGCTATATGCGGCGTATCCTATGTTAAGTATGGCCATCGTTCCCGCGCAGAGTTTTGAATGTTTACGTTGTTTGCGTAAGTCTTTTGCGAATACGGATGGACGTAATTTACGTTCACGCCGAAACCAATGACGTCCTAGCGACGTCATTGGGAGCAATGCACGCCAGGAAAATTCACGGACGGCGCATGCGCAGTTAAATCGGCGCGGGGACGCGCCTGATTTAAATAGTACACTCCCCCTAGCCGCGAAATTAGAATTCCGCCGGGGGAGTTACGATACGCCACCGCAAGTTTTGAGTTAAGTGCTTTGTGAATACAGCACTAGCCTCCTAAACTTGCGGCGGCGGATCGTAAATCAGATAGGTTACGCAAATCTAAAGATCCGCTAACCTATGTGAATCTGGCCCCCTGTGTTTAAAAAGACGGATTGAGAGAATTTGTAGAATGTGCAAAAAAAAAAGCCTTTATTAAGCCACGTAAATCTACAGCTAGCGGCAATCTATTTACCTGAATGGCTGTTGGCGCGCCAGCTCCTCTCAATACACTTTGAAGAAATCATTTCAACTTTCACAAGTCATCCAGAGGAACATTGTATTAGGCAATGTAATTTATAGCAGCTTTTAATAAGGTAATTTAGAAGGAATTATATACAAATGAAAAATAGTAAATCTGCTGTGTGTGATATAATCACTTTGATTGTACTCTTCTAATTAAGACATTGCTGTCTGTTGAGGGTTTTTTTTTCTCCCAGGTTGAACCCAGATAATTATATGCCTTTATTTACGATAAAATATTGCTATTAATCACTGAAATATAGATTAATTGTATCATTTTGCTTTGCTACAAAGTGTGAGGTGTGAGCTTCAGGATGAAACGCGCATTTTTATTACACATTTATATTGGAGGACACAAGGGCTTTATGAACAGTTTCTTTTTTTTTAAATAATGTAATTTGAAATCCAAAGAAAGCTGAAATTGCTGATGTAAGTTCTTATATCTGAACTTCCCTAGTTTAGAGTACAGTTTTCCAACTTGGGTGCCACGGGAACCTGGGGTGTTGTTAAAGCGGAGGTTCACCCTAAAAAACATCTATATTCCATTACATGCAGCATACTTCCGACAGCTACAGTATGCTGGTATTTTTATTTTATTTTTTCGCTGTACATACCGTTTTATAGTTCTTTTTCTTTTCCCACTCCCGCAGGGAATAGGCGTTCCTATGAAGAGGCATAGATGATTGACGTGCGGATAAGGCACGTCACGCGTTCCGAAAATAGCCAGACTGGGACTCGGCTCTATACGGTGCCTGCGCACAGACTAGGAGCCGTGTAGAGCTGACTGCGCAGGCGCCGTATATAGCCGAGTCCCAGTTCGGCTATTTTCGGAACGTGTGACGCACCTTATCTGCACATCAATCATCTACGCCTCTTCATAGAAACGCCTATTCCCCGCGGGAGTGAGAAAAGAAAAAGAACTATAAAACGGTATGTACAGCGGAAAAAAAAACCAGCATACTGTAGCTGTCAGAAGTATGCTGCATGTAATGGAATATAATTGTTTTAGGGTGAACCTCCGCTTTAAGCTTCTCCTGGGGTGCCATGAGCATGAGTCGCCATGGTGCGGATGGGCACCCCTGCCAGAATCATAACAACCAATGATGTGTCAGGGCAGGATGCACAGCATCATTCGTTGGCATGGTGTTAACAAACGGCTAACCATGGCAACACATGATGATGATCCAGGAAATGCAGGGCCACATCCAGCATTCAGGATATGATAATGGGGGACTGTGTGATTAAGGGGCTCTATGATGGGGGGCTCTGTGATTGGGGGGATCTGTGATAGGGGGGACTGTGTCATTAGGGGGGCTCTGTGATGGGAAGGATGTGTGATTGGGGGCTCTGTGATGGAGGGCTGCGTGCTGGGAGGACTATGTGTTTGGGAGTCTCTGTGATGGGGGACTTTGTGATTAGGGGTCTGTTATAGGAAGGATGTGTGATTGGGGGCTCTGTGATGGAAGGGCCTGTGATAGGGGGGCTATGTGATTGGGGGGTCTGTGTGATTGAGGGGCTCTGTGATGGGGGAATTGTGTAACGGGTTGGCTCTGAGAACAGGTGACTCTATGGGGGACTTTAATGGGATCATAAGACTGTGCTTTTGGAGGATTCTGTGGCCATGGAAAGACTCTGACGTGATGGGGTACACTATCTTAGGGGTACTCTGATGAGATTGGTGCTCTCATGTATATAGCGGGCTCTGATGTAATGGCAGGACTCTGACGTGAAGGGGGGACTTCTTATGAGATGGGGGGCCTCTAAAGTATAGGAAGGCCTCTGATGTGATGGGAGGTCCTCTGCCATGATGGAAGGGAGCCTCTGATGTGAAGGGTGGACTCTGATGTGATGGTGGGATTATTGGGGTGAAGTTAATTTTATTACCCAGTTGTGTGAATGGCCCCAAGTTCAGGTTTTACATTTTTAACATTTCAGAAACGTTGCGTTTGATACAAATATAAATATATGATTTTTTCTCAGACTTGCATGGTTGCACTTGTTTGGTTGCTTGTCTTGGAGACACGCATCATGTTTTCTTGGAGAGTTTGAGCGAATACTTCTCAAACAAATGCTGCTGGATACAATGGTAACATACTGTAGATACCAGATACCAGTTGTGTTTCAGTTGACAGTTGGATCAGTCTATTGTTCTGTAACCATGGTCAAACAATAGCTTGACCTTCTCACATATATACCGTATTTATTGCAGTATAATGCGCTCCCGCGTATACCGCACACCCCCAAAGTGCCCCCGAAATTCCTGTAAAAAAAAATGTTATATGATTGCATTACTTACAGTTTTGGTGTCTTCCCAGCGTCCATCGTCCGGTCCGGCGTCCGTCTGCGGCCTCGATGGTGTCCTCCCGGCTTCTCCAGCGCGCGCCTCACGTTGAGTCCCCGCTTCCCGCGCTCAGTTCGAATGCCTCCGCCGACATATACCGAGTGCAGTACACTCGGGTACATTCGGTAAGGCTCGGCGTCGCTCGCGCTCACGCTCTGTGACGTTTATGCGTGAGCACAAGCGAAGCCGAGCCTGGCCGAATGTACCCGAGTGTACTGCACTCGGTATATGTCGGCGCAGGATTTCAAACTGAGCGCGGGAAGCGGCTATCGGCGTATATCGCGCACCCACGATTTTCCCCTTATTTTAAGGGGAAAATAGTGCGCGATATACGCCGATAAATACGGTAACCTATGGCATGTGTGACACAATAATTCAATCTAGAGGTTGAATTGGAGAATGTTTCTCCCATTGAGACCCAGTATTGCAAAAGGGGTCACACCCATGTGGGAATGGTAAACTTTCCAAATAAAAGGGCAGCGACATAAGCTGACAAGAGACTACACAATGACTTAACAACACGGTAGGTCTGTGCCAGCCAGAAGAAGCTATACCTATAGACAATTTTGCCTGATCTCTAGCAACAGCTTATAGAATAAGCCTGGAGTCCTCATTGCCTACAGAGACCGCTTTAAACTGAGTTAAGTAACTTTTCAAATTATTTTTACTGTTTGCTTATTTACTATGAAGTAAGTGGCGTTTTGTTTGTTGTATGTATATATGTCTTGTATTCCTAAAAAAATTAAAAGTTTTGTATGTACAGCACTTTTTTCATAGTAAAAGCACATTAATACATTGCAGAGGTCTAAGCTTCCTTGCTTATAACGCAAAGTGACCTTACTAGACACCAAAGCAAAACAAGAATGGAGTACCTTGAGATTTAGTAAATTAAAGGATGTCACAATTGAACAAAGGATGGGAAACTGTGGATTAGAGTAAAATGTGTAAACTGGAGCTCAGATGTCTGATGTACAAATGGGTCAAAGGGGTCATTTTAAAACGATTCCATCACATGCGAGGCATAGCAACAAGAGGATTACATTTGTAACATTTTACAGCTGCTGTGATTCTTGAACTGGGATGGATTTTCCCTAATCTATCTCTTCGTTTTTTCTTAAAATTCTTAAAGTGAACATACTGGTTAACACGATAGTTGTGCATTACCAAGAACCCACTAAGCCCCAAAATATAACTTTTATTCATATACAGCTAAAAATAATGTATGTTGGCAAAAATGTAAAAATCATGAACGTGCAGGTGGGTGCAGGGGGTAAAAAATCTGTTAGGCCTTGTACACATGGTCGATCCAAACCGATGAGAATGGTCCGACGGACCGCTGAAGTGGCCTGACGGCCTGATATGCGTACACACCATCGTTCTAAAAACCGATCGGGTCAGAACGCGGTGATGTCAAACACACGACGTGCTGAATAAAACGAAGTTCAATGCTTCCAAGCATGCGTCGACTTGATTCTGAGCATGCGCGGGTTTTGAACCGATGCTTTCTGTACTGACCATCGGTTTGGACCGATCGGGCAGCGGTCCATCGGTTCGGTTTTGAAGCATGTTTTAAAATTTTGGACCAAAGGAAAACAGACCGATGGGCTATACACACAGTCGGTTTGGACCGATGATACTGAACCTCGGTCCATTCTCATCGGTTTTGTCCGTCCGTGTGTACAGGGCCTTAGGCCTCGTACACACCACAGGACATGTCCGATGAAAACGGTCGCGGACCATTTTCATCGGACATGTCCGCTCGGAGATTTCGGTCTGATGGCTGTACACACCATCAAACCGAAATCCCCGCGGACAGAGAACGCAGTGATGTAGACGACACCGACGTTCTCTATCACGCGAGTTCAATGCTTCCACACATGCGTCGAATCAATTTGATGCATGCGCGGGATTTCGGTCCGCTGGTTAGACGTACTAACCAGCGGACATGTCCGACGGACAGCTCTCCAGCAGACAAGTTTCTTAGCATGCTAAGAAACTTTTGTCCGCTGGAAATCTGTCCGCTAGCCTGTACACACGATCGGATCTGTCCTCTAAAACTGGTCCGCGGACCAGTTTCAGCGGACATGTCCGGTCGTGTGTACGAGGCCTTAGGGGTATTCAAATGTAGTTTTCCATGAAGAGAAACATTTACTTACTTGTGTCCAAAAACTGGTCATACTAATGAGCAGCTCCTATACCAGACCATTTATTTATTTTACCCTGCATCCCATGATGATATAAAGCACATCAAAAAGTGAGCACCCCAACCCCAAAACTCAACATGTTTCACCCATAAAAAAAGCAGCATTGACACACATAGGACTCATTACATTAGATGTGATTTATTTTTACAAAGCAAATATACCTTTGCACACTGGTACTGACTAGTATTCCAATGTCTCTTTTCTCCCTCAGTTTCTCTTCCTCTTTCAGCTAATGTAACCCCAGTGCTGATGGTGAAGGGCATACAAGGACATCCTCACGTGCCCAATGTCCTCTTTATCAACATATGACTTTATCAGCTTTAGAGCGTCAGCAGCTGGCTTCATGGTGCTCCCAACTCTTCTTAATTTAAGGGACTGTCCCTGACTTGGAGGAATGTCCCTCTGTCCCCCATTCCTCCTCATTTGTCCCTCACTTTGGTCTGATCTACATATGTGTTTATATATAGATGCATATAAAATGCACTTTTTATCTATCAAAAAGTGTTTTCCAGCCCTAAACCTTTCATCTGATTTCTAAATTGCTGCAGTTGTAAATTCCAAAAGCCAATATAAAGAAATAGTAGTGGTAAAAAAAGCACTTTTGTACAATTCTCCTTTAAGGGGGCATGACAAGGGGTGTGTCCTATGCCTGCATGCTTTTGCTAATAGGTGTCCCTCATTCCCATTTCAAAAAGTTGGGACGTATGATGGTGCCCAAGATTGTAATGCTGCACAATGAGACACTGAGGTTGATTTACTAAAACTGGATAGTGCAACATCTGGTGCAGCTTTGATAGAAACCAATAAGCTTCCATTTTTCTTGTCAAAGCTTAAAGGAGAAGTACATCCAAAGCTCATTTCTATCCTATGGATCACCAGAGTGCAATGTGTTCTGCACTCCTGTGACCCCTTTTCAGCAGACAACAAATGGAAGCAATCTGCTGACATCACAGAGCCAGTCCAGGCTCAGGCAAGATCGCAACCATATGTTCGGGATCTGCCCACATGCCTGGACCGGCACCCGGCTCAGCCTATTAAGGAGCTGTTTAGAGGCTGAGCTCCGAGCTCCGAGAACCAAGTGATCAGCGGTGTTGATTGCTCAGTTCTCAGTGTTAGAGCCCGCAGGGGACAGATGCAGCACCTCATCAATGCTGCATCCACTTAGGTAAGTATGATTCAAGGGAAAAAAAGAACTCCATACTTCTCTTTTAATTGAACAAGCTGAAGTTAAAGTGATACTAAAGCTTCCTTTAAAAAAAGTGGCCCCAATTCTCCTCTTCTGCGGGCCCTCGGTGGCTCTCGCGGCTCCTCCCTGCATTAGATAACCCCCTTGGAGAAGCTCTCTCCCGAGGAGGTTACCTTGGGGGCACGCTCCTGAGTCATACACTCAGCATCCATAGACGCTGAGTGTATGACTCGGCCCCAGCCCCTGTATCATTGGATTTGATTGACAGCAGCGGCAGCCGATGGCTGCGCTGCTATCAATCTATCCAATCAAAGCCGGGACTCTGTGGAGAGGAGGACGGCGGGGACACGGAAATTCGGGCTCAGGTAAGTAAAACGGGGGGGCCGGACGATGCAAGGTGTTTTTTCACCTTAATGCATAGGATGCATTAAGGTGAAAAGATACAAACGTTTACAACCCCTTTAAAAGCTGATTGACTGCCATGCACAGCTGCATCAGATTTTGCACATTCCAGTTTTAGTAAATCAACCGCAATATAACTTGCCCATTCAATGACCGTACCACCCGATAGTCCCTCCAGCAAGGTATACTCACCAACCCACACTCCCATTCCACTTTCCTGCTACAGGAGTCAATCCTACTTACCAGATGGTGTCAGGCCCTGTACACACGTCCGAGAAACTCGACGGGAAAAACACATCGTTTTGCTCGTCGAGTTCCTTGTGAAGCCGCCGAGGATTTCGGCGAGCCAAATTTTCCCATTGCCCAACGAGGAAATAGAGAACATGTTCTCTTTTTGGCCCGACGAGGATCTTCGTCGGTTTCCTCGGCGAAAAGTGTACACACGACCGGTTTTCTTGGCAGAATACGTCTCCCATCGAGTTTCTTGCTGAATTCTGCCGAGAAAACTGGTCGTGTGTACGGGGCCTCAGAGCTTGCCTGGGTGAATGTTTTGGTCTTACGATTGGCTACTCAGGCCGAATGTCATCAAATGGGGAGGGAGGCAGACACATTCTCCTCCCAGATTCGGAAGCCTAGCAACATTGGAGCAATAGCATGAGGGCTCTGAAGAAGCAGGGAGGTGACGATGGAACGCAGGTGGGTGAGTATACCTTATTAGGAGATTGGGCTATCAGGATGCCCTTACTTTACCCTCAGCAAACAGGTGCTTCTTTAAGACACCGGGTAGGGTGTGATGCTATTTTTTCCACAGAAGTTTCTAATTTTTTCAGTCTGAGTTTAAATGAATCATTTTGTATGCACTGTTGCGGAGCTCAAAAGCAACTGATAACAAAATCAGAATAACAATGACTCAAAGAGATTATTGGGACAGCTAACACTTAACATTTTGGCCATTAAAAACTTTCCAGCTCTGCGTTCCCCAGCGTCAGAAGAATTAGCATATTTCATTATCTGTGATTAGGCCTCGGCGTATCTGAATAGCCCCCTTTTCAAAACCACTTTCTACCCATCAGAATAGGAGGCAAGCAAATGACAATGGCATCAATACATAAAAGCAGAGAGGTTTAGACGTATGTTCAAGGTCCACTGACTCATCCTATGGTCCGTTAATTTTATATTGTCACTTATGACAGATAAACAGCCGTTTCCAATAAAAGAGAAATTACTGAGCCACATGCGAGGTCATGATAAAGGCCATTTCTGTGGGGTTGCCTTTTTGTTTGTTTTTTTTGGAATGGCACAGAAAAAAAAATATTGGATATTAATGTCAAGAAGAATTAACAGGGTCCATGATAAAGGCCATTTTTGTGGGGGTTGCCTTTTGTTTTTTAGAATGGCACAGAATTTTTTTTATTGGATATTATAGTCAAGAAGAATTAGCAGGGTCCATAACAGGTCACAAATGACTACTTCTAGGGATCAAGAAAATAGGTGAGATTTAATAAAATACTGAAGATCTGTTACATTCAAAATACATTAGGCATTTCAGTCTAAGGCTGCTGGTGAACTACAAGTTTCACGCTAACCGGAAAAATCACCCCGCGTCAACATGGACCCCCCCGCCCATTCTGGGTAAAACTATCACCCCTAGCACCAAAGTCAAAAGTCTCTGAGTCATTTTCGATACCTACATGACAATGGATGCACAAATAGGGTCAGTAGTCAGCGGATCCCACCATCTGCTGAGCCTACTACGCAGACTCATGCCCTTTATCCCGAAAGAGGACATTGCAGTCGTGGTGGGAACAATCATCAATTCCAGACTCGACTACGAAAATGCCCTCTATCTAGGACTCCCCAAATACCAAATCACTCGTCTGCAAGTCGTTCAAAATACGGCCGCTCGACTAGTGACTGGGAAAAAAACCATGGGAATCAATCTCACCTTCTTTGAGATCCCTTCATTGGTTGCCAGTAAAAGACAGAATCACTTTCAAGGCACTCTGCCTAATACATAAGTGTATTCAAGGAAATGCCCCCCAATATCTATGCGAAAAAATAAAAGCCCATAACCCCTATTGCATTCTGTGATCCACCAATCAAAACCTACTTCAAATACCCAAAACCAGATACAAGTCCAAAGGAGATCGAAGATTTGCAGTCCAGGGACCACGACTGGAGTCGGACCACTTGGCCTTCAGGAGAAAGATTAAAACCCATCTCTTCTGAGGTCAAGGGGTTCCTTACCAATGAAATGGATACAGCGCCCAGAGGCGATTCAGTTCGCATGTGTTGCGCTTTACAAGTCTCTCACTCACTCACTCACTCACTCACTGTACGCTTAGAAGCAGGACAAGATGAAACATATCCGTGAAGGATCATGATAGTGTTTACTCACTTCAGCTCTGGAAGGTTTACCTTCTTCATGTCCAGGCCATTTTTTGCAATTTAGCACAGCGCTAATTTAACTTATAATTGCGTGGTCATGCAACACTGTACCCGAACAAAAATTATATATATTTTTTTTTGTGACACAAATATAGCTTTCTTTTGGTGGTATTTCATTAACCTCCCTGGCGATATGATTATTTCTGATTTTAGGTGCTGAAAGCGGTACCATTATTTGCAAGGAAATTTGGCGTTTTATACTGTAGGCCTGTAATTCTTAGGAATAACTCACTTAAATCTGACCAAACAAGAGTCTAGTAGGCATCCCGGGTATGACATTTTTTTTAAAAACAAAATTATGAATTATAATATAATAAATAATTATAAATAATTATAACAAATAATAATATAATTATAATAAAAATTATTCAATAATGTAATCAACTCAAAATCACTGAAATTTGCTCAGTTGCAGAATTGTCGCTGTCATTACTTTTAATTTTTTATGACGAATTTCCCCACAAATCGCTCAATTCTGCAAGTGATTATAATTTAGTATCGCTGTTTTCTAGCTGATCTAAAGCCATTTTTGACATAAAGGGACACTTTTGGTTGCTATGGACAATCTACAGTTTGCAGGGAGAAAGAACCGTTTTTATTATATAAAAGAACATGTAGGACACTGGGCAGACCACTAGGGACAAGGGGGGTGTGCATTTTTTACATACAGTACTGTAATCTATAAGATTACAGTATACTGTATGTAATGTGTTTGTTTACTTTTTTAAATTTGGCGCCGTTCTCCGCTCCCGTGCGTCGTAATGTTGCAGAGAACGGAGATTGGCGGCACACAGAGGCACTGTGTGAATCGAGCGAGGTCCCGCTCGCTCACACAGCGCGGTGGCATCGCTGGATCCAAGGTAAGTAAACCATGCCTGTGGATTCAGCGAGGCGAGCCCGAGTCTGACTCGGGGTTACCGATTGTAGCAAAAAAATGTAACCCCGAATCAGAGTCGGGAATACCGCCAGGGGGGTTAACTCTGTTTTTTATTATTATTATTATTATTATTATTATTATTTGTATTACATTAATGAAAAAAAATTGTACTTTCTGATATAAAACATATCCAATAATTAAAAAAAAAAAAATGTCTTCATGAATTTAGGCCAAAATGTATTCTGCTACATGTCCAGTAAGTATATATTTATTAAATTGCATGAAAGTTATAGCGTCTACAAACTATGGTATATATACTGGAACTTTTTTTTTATATACTACTAATGGTGGTGATAGTGCAGCAGACAATCTGACACTGGGTGGGAACTGACTAACAGACACTGACATCTCCCGTGACACTAATACAGGGATACTACACGTTGTCACTGTACTAATGACACTGGCTGGGAAGGAGTTAAAGCGGAGTTCCGCCATTTTCTTTTTTTTTTTAAGTCAGCAGCTACAAATGCTGCAGCTGCTGACTTTTAAAATAAGGACACTTACCTGTCCAGGACGCCCGCAATGTCCGCACCCGAAGCCGATCTATCCCTCGGCTCTCAGGTGCTGCCGCCACCATCTTTGATGAGGGAAGCCTTGCGGCTTCCCTTCTTGGTTCCCTACTGCACTTGCGCGACTCATGCTGCACGATCCCACTGGGACCTGTGTGTCTCCCAGAAGACAGTGGAGGGAACGGAGAAGGTGCCGGCGGACGTGGCTTAGATACCCGCGGGTGGCTCGGATATCTATGCCCGGAAGTAGGAGCAAAATACCTGTATTAGACAGGTATCTGCTCCCCCCTGCCCCCTGAAAGGTGCCAAATGTGACATCGGAGGGGGGGGGGGGGGGTAATCTGAAAAACGGAAGTTCCATTTTTGGATGGAACTCTGCTTTAATATCTCAGGTACTCGTGGGGTAAAGTGCGTGCCTAACAAGCATTAATTTGTGTAATTTGTGCTGCTTTTTACTAAAAATCAGTTTGCTTCTTCTCCAAAGCAGGGAGAAGAGACACATAGCTCATTCCATGTACAGAGCCCTGTGTTGATTGTGAACACAGGGCTCTGGGCTGTGATTGGACACAGCCGATCAGCGGGTCCCGTCCATTAATCATTGGCTGGGATCTGTTGACAAAATCACCCTGTGTCCAATCACAGCATGAGCCAGCGGGAGGGGATGCTCGTCCCTGCTTGTACCCGGAAGAGGCCAGTGATGTACAGGTACATTTCAGACAGGCGGTCCTTAAATGGTTACTAATTCATACTAGAAGGTTTCTAACAACTAGTGGTGTTTTCTGTGTCCACGCAGTTTTTTCTTTTTTGTAAAGAAGAATTTATTTCAGTCTCTGGACCCCATTGGAGAGATTTTCCCTCACTTCTCAGCTCTGTGACACACCATACGAGAGATTGGTGGATTGGTCAGGAAGGCACAGACAACAATACAAATGCTGTCAGAAGTCCAAACTCATCCTCACCCTACTAAAAATTAGCTGTGGGTGTGTTTGGGAACTATTCTCTAGGATTACAAACAGGAGTTCTCAGATCACCAGACTACAAAAGAAGTTAGTGAAGTGGGCTGGTACACAACAGAAATTGTCTAAATAATATACTAAACTACGGAGAAGGCAGATTTTGTCAGGGTTTGATTCTCATTTTTGACTGGAGTGTGACGTCATGGTGGAAATGCCTAGGCTTTTAAGAGTTATGTCCTTGTAAGAACATAAAGGGCCAGATTCTCGTAGATCAGCGTATCTACGAGCGGGGCGTAGCGTATGCCATTAACACTACGCCGCCGCAACTTACTGGAGCAAGTGCCGTATTCTCCAAGCACTTGCTCCGTAATTTGCGGCGGCGTAGTCTAAATGGCCCAGCGTACCCCCTGTGTAAATCAAAGGGGGCGGCTTGTATTTAAATTAAGCGCGCCCCCATGCCGAATGAACTGCGCATGCGGCGGCCTTAAAAGTAGGCCACTGCGCATGCTCCGTAGTACGCCGCAAATACATTGGTTGCGACGTGAACATAATTAACGCACAGCCCTATTCGCGACAAGTTACGTAAACGACGTAAACAACGGAAAAACCCGACGCTGTCCCGTCGGCCATACTTAACATGGCATACGGCAGACCGACGTAAGGTTACCCCTCATATAGCAGGGGTAACCTTACGCTTACGGAAATGACGTAAACTACGGCGAAGCGGCGCAAAAACTTTCAGGAATCAGCGTATTCGGCTCATTTGCATATGCGACGCTGAAATCAACGTAAAAGCCACCTAGCGGCCAGCGTAGAATTGCATTTAGGATCCGACGATGTAAGTGACTTACACCAATCGGATCCTAGCCTAATTCTGGCATATCTTGTTTTGAGAATACAAAACAATGATACGCCGGTGGGATTTTCGAATTACGCCGGTGTATCTGTAGATACACCGGCGTAATTCTTTTGAGAATCTGGCCCAAAAAGTCTGTTGTTCTGTCTTTATCTACGAACCTTTAAATGTGCATTGTAAAATCATTCTTGCCTATGTGCCTGTAGAACAAATTCATTATTTTTATTTTTTTATTTTTTAGGATTGAGTGGGGAGAGGTGTAAGGTTGGCTGCAGGTCAGATTCAAGTATGATCACTGGAATGTAAAATGAGGGGAAATCTTCTAAAGCAGAGATCTTGCTGCAGTCCAGATTTGTGAATAGGTTGGTTGCATCCACCTCTGCAGTGTCCTTCCTGCACTCCTTGCTTTGCTTTCACTTATATCTGCTGCATGTCTCCTGCTAATCACCCAGTGTTTCCTCCCTACCCCATCGCATTCCCACCTATGTAGTATTTCCAACTCTCAAACAGCTTTATAATAGGGAGTACATACTGGTTGGAGCATATTTGTTTGATCGGGGCCGGCGCTACCACTAGGCAAACTAGGCAGCCGCCTGGGGCGCACTGTCGCCTAGGGTGCCCAGCCGCTGGTTTCCCTACTCCCTGTCTCCAGCTGGTCTCAGAACACTGACATTGCATTAAGAATCAGGTGGGTCAGTTTAATGGTCAGGTAAGTCAGTGTAGTGGTCAGGTAGGTCAGGGTAGGTGCCAGGTAGGTCAGTGAAAGGGTCTGGTAAGTCAGTGTAGGGATAAGGTAGGTCAGTGTATGGGTTAGGTAGGTCAGTGTGATGGTAAGGTAAGTCAATGTAGGGGTCAGATAGGTCAGTGTAATGGTTAGTGTAATCGTCAGTGTAGGGGTCAGTGTAATGGTCAGGTAGGTTAGTGTAGGGTTCAGGTTGGTTAGCGTAATGGTCAGGTAGGTTAGTGTAGGGGTCAGGTAGATTAGTGTAGGGGGCAGGTAGGTCACATGAGCTACATGGGCAGAGCAAAGTGGGTGGAGTCAGGGTGGAGCCAAAATTAGGAGGTGGCAAAATGAGGTTTCGCCTAGAGTGTCAAAAATACTTGCACCAGCATCTGGCATTCAGCTCTTCCATTGGTTACTATACCCTAAATATTTAGATTTTTTTTTCTAATTACAGCCATCTGCCTCAGCATTAGCTGTCAGATTAGTAAGAAGGCTGGACGGAGGCCGGCCTGTGTTTGTAGGCGGAGTCTGGGGGAGTACATATCCTCCCTCCTCCGTCGGGTCCAGCGTCGGCTCATTTCCTGTTTCCCACCCTCCCGGCCCCCTTTTAGGTAATATGCTTCATTCATTCATTTCTCATTTCTCATATTCAGGGTATGCCCTCTTTTAGGCGTACCATCCAGCTAGGCCAAGGCACGCCACAGGCCTTGGTGGTTGGGGTCACTACGTATTACGGGTGACGACTCTGACTACAAGTTATGTCTATGTCATCTCTCCTGGCAATCTTCTATATCAGCAGTAGCTGTGTGGTTACTTCTGTTTGTGAGCCCCTTTTTGGCAACTTGCTCTCCCACCAATAGCTGTTGAGTTGTTTCTGTTTGTGTGTGTTTTCCTGGCAACATGCTATATCAGTAATTGATGTTGGGTTGCTTCTGTATGTGTGGTTGGTCCAAAGATCCTTCCGATGTTCCTCTTGCCTGTTCGCCTCTTTACTTGAGTTTCAGTAACTTTTCTGGCAAGTGGCAACCTTCCATTCCAGCATTAGCTTCTGAGTTGCTGTTATGTTTATGTGCTTGCCCCTGGCAACTTTTTCATTGTTTGATAGTTTGTTTAGCTTGAGCCTGCTTTTTTTGGTTAGCCCATTGGTCTGGCTCTGTCACCAGGGAGGGCCATAGCCTTGGAGTTTTAGCCGCATAGCTTCATCTCTAACAGGAGTTCTGGTGAAGATCAGGCATTCTCAGGCCCCCTTATACCCTGTACACACAATCAGAAATTCCAACAGCAAATGTCCGATATGAGCTTTTGAACGGAAATTCCGTCCATGTGTATACTCCATTGGACTTTTGCTGTCGGAATTTCCACTAACAAAAGATTGAGAGCTGGTTCTCAAATTTTCAGACGGAAAAAAATCCTATTGGAAAATCTGATCGTCTATAGCAATTCCGACGGGCAAAATTCCGACGCATGCTAGGAAACAATTCAACGCATGCTCGGAAGAATTGAACTTAATTTTCTCGGCTCGTCGTGGTGTTGTACGTCACCGAATTCTTGACGGACGAAAGTTCAGAGAACTTTTGTGTGACCATGTGTATGCAAGCCAAGCTTGAGCGGAATTCCATCAGAAAAAAACATCCAAAGGTTTTTCCGACGGAAAATCCGATTGTGTGTACACGGCATTACAGTAAGCCATTGTCACACACAATCTTTTGCTCCTGTTCCCTCTGTCTTGGAAAATCCTGGTGACATTTGACCCTTAGTAATGCTTTTGTTTACTTATTTTACCTGCACATGATTAGTTAGCTGCAGTGAATAGTCATGCATTTTGTTGTGTGAACATTCTCAAATCCTTTAGTAAATCAGCCTCATCTTCTATATTATCTCTCAACTCGGCACTAGTGTGTCTAAATCCTTTAACCACTTGCTTACTGGGCACATAAACCCCCTTCGTTCCCAGGCGAAATTTCAGCTTCCGGCACTGCGTCGCTTTAACTGACATTTGCGCGGTCGTGTGACGTGGCCCCCAAACAAAATTGGCGTCCTTTTTTTCCCACAAATAAAGCTTTCCTTTGGTGGTATTTGATCACCTCTGCGGTTTTTATTTTTTGCGCTATAAACAAAAAAAGAGAGACAATTTAAAAAATATATATATATAATTTTTACTTGTTGCTATAATAAATATCCCAATTTTTTTTTTTTTTTAACTATTTTTTTTCTCAGTTAAGGCCGATACGTATTTTTCGACGTATTTTTGTAAAAAATAAAAAAAAAACGCAATAAGCGACTGGTTTGCGCAAAAGTTATAGCGCCTACAAAATAGGGGACAGAATTATGTTTTTTTTTTATTATTATTCTTTTTGCTAGTAATGGCGGCAATCTGCGATTTTAATTGGGACTGCGATATTGCGACGGACGTATCGGACACTTTTGACACAAATTTGGCGCCATTCACATTTATACAGCGATCAGTGCTATAAAAATGCACTAATTACTGTATAAATGTGACTGGCAGGGAAGGGGTTAACACTAGGGGGTGAGGAAGGGGTTAAATGTGTATCCTGGGTGTGTTCTAACTGTGTGGGGGGAGGGGGGTGACTGGGGGAGGTGACCGATGCTGTGTCCCTATGTACAAGAGACACAGATCGGTCTCCTCTCCTCTGACATCACATTAAGCTCTGTCTTTACACACAGAACTCCACGTCCCTGCTGTCTTACCGATGATCGCGTGTACCCGGCGGACATCGCGGCCGCCAGGTACACGCATCGGCTTCCCAGCGATGCGCCGGGACAGTGTTTACCCGCTGCGCGCCCCCCAGTGGTGCACGCGGGTAATGCTTTTAAATGGCGTCCAAAGACGTCCAGTTGGCACTTGAGAGCCGCGCTGTTGACGTCTTTTGTCAATAGCGCGGGTCTCAAGTGGTGTGATTTTTGCCTTTATTGTAGGCCATTTTAGAACCTCATCTTGTTTGTTGCCAGTTGATTGTCAAGTAAGTTACTTCATACTTGGGGATATGTAGAGAGCTGTGAGCAGAGCCTGGGTTGGTTGCAAACTATGTAAACCTTGAAGAGGAACATCAGTTATGAAGGAGATATTGCAGAGAACAGGACTATGGCAGTAGCCCTGGTCAATGTTCTCCTCTGGGGGCGTGGGTCTACTCCGTGGAGACATGTGAAAATGTTGAGATTCAGGATCCAAATTTCAAAGGAAGATTATGCTACATAAATCTCTGTGGGTATTGAAAATTCACGGTTGGAGACTTGTTATCACTTTGATGAAAAGTTGAATCAATGTGCCTGAACAGTCTTTGTTCTATTTTTGGAACTTTGTATTTAAATCTATTACTTCAAAGTAAAGGGTTTATTTTCACTATAAATGTATTCCCAATACGACATTTAGTTATTGGTCTGGCTACAGTTTACTACTCTGTGTATTGGGGCAAGTCAGTAACAAGACTCCGTGGGGTTGATTTGTTAAAGGAAAATAGACTGTGCACTTTGCAGGTGTAGTTGCACTCCACAAGGAAATCTGCTCCAGAGCTTAGTAAATGAGGGGAAGCTCTGCTAACTTCCATCATCAAATTGTGTTCAAGAAAAAATGCTGTTTTCTTCCCTTGCACAGGATTAGGAAGTCTTTGCAAATTGAACCTCATTTATTAAGCTCTGGAGCAAATTATTTTAAAGAAAGCAAGTGCATTTGCTAACTTCACAGTCTACTTGTCTTTAGTAAATCAACCCCTGTGTGTGGATTCAGCTGGCCTGACTAGTATCCATAGGGTGACGTTATAAGTGATGAATTGTAGATCCACTGGTCCCAACCTGGGAGATCTGGGACTCAGAGTCCCTGTGTCTGGAAACTTGGTGGTGCTGGGAGAGGCCAAACTCTGGGCTGTTGAGGCTTGTCTTGGGCTTGAAAATCCCTTGTAACTGCATCTGTGAGTTCTGTGTTCCAAGTGTTCTGAGGCCCCGTACACACAACCAAGTTTCTTGGCAGAATTCAGCCAGAAACACGATCGGAGCTGAATTCAGCCGAGAAACCCGGCCGTGTGTACTTTCGGCCGAGGAAGCCGACAAGTTCCTCGTCGAGCCAAATAGAGAACATGTTCTCTATTTCCTCGTTGTTCAATGAGGAAAGTTGGCTCGCCGAGATCCTCGGCGGCTTCACACAGAACTCGACGAGCAAAACAATGAGTTTTGCCCGTCGAGTTCCTCGGACGTGTGTACGGGGCCTCAGTGTGAGTCTCCTTAGAACGTGAGTCTTGCTAAGCTGCTCCTGAAGAGAAAAATCAGCTCCTTCAATCATGTTTTACAAGCTAACTCTGTGCAGGCCAGTCAAGTTCCTCCACCCAAAACGTGCTCATCTATGTTTTTATGAACCTTGCTTTGTGCACTGGTGCGTAGTCGTGTTGGAACAGGAAGGGGCCATCCCCAAACTATTCCCACAAGTCAGGAGCATGAAATTGTCTTGTTATGCTGTCGCCTTAAGAGTTCGATTCACTGGAACTAAGGGGCCAAGCCAAACCCCTAAAAAGCAACCCCACACTATTATCTCTCCTCCACCAAATGATTTGGACCAGTGCACACAGCAAGGTCCATAAAGACATGGCTGAGCAAGTTTGGGGGTGAAGGAACTGGACTGGCCTAGACAGAGTCCTGACCTCAAACCAATAGAACACCTTTGGGATGAATTAGAGCAGAGATTGCAAGCCAGGCCTTCACATCCACATCAGTGCCTGACCTCACAAATGCGCTTCTGAAAGAATAGTCAAACATTCCCATAGACACACTCCTAAACCTTGTGGACAGCCTTCTCAGAAGAATTAAAGCTGTTATAGCTGCAAAGGGTGTGCCAACTCAATATTGAACCCTACGGACCAAGACGGGGATGCCATTAAAGTTCATGTGCTTGTAAAGGCAAGTGTCCTAATACTTTTGACAATATCATATATATGTGATAGCGTGTACAGAGAAATAAGCTACAACGCATATGCCCATAGAAAAAAAAAATCTTAAACTGGTAAAGCAATAAACACAAAACCTAAAGCAACTCAATAAACTGTTCCATTCCCTATATTGTGAAGACTGATCACTTGACTGGTAAAAAATTTGTTAGCACATCCAGTCCCTGAAAGATAAATTTAGTCTGTGGTGTTTTAAATGCTTGCTTGCGTTTCCATTTTTTTGATACAAAACACATAAGAAAAAGTTTTTTTAAAAGAATAATGCAATAAATATGATTTTAGTAAGAACTTAAAGTTGTGAGTTAAGTGATACCATGAATGTCCTGAGTGCCTCATAATCTTCCAATGTTCGAATATTTGATCCATAGGATACAGGTATGGCTATTAAATTTAATCAGAAGCCTCGTACACACGTCCGAGGAACTCGACAGGCGAAACACATCGTTTTGCTCGTCAAGTTCCTTGTGAAGCCACCGAGGATTTCGGCGAGCCAAATTTCCCCATTCCCGTTGAGGAAAAAGAAGATATGCTCTCTTTTTGGCCCGACGAGATCCTCAACGGTTTCCTCGTTGAAAAGTGTACACACGACCGGTTTCTTCGGGAAAAAAAAAAAAACAGCAAGCTTCTTGCTGGTTTTTGCCGAGAAACTCAGTCGTGTGTACGAGGCCTTACAGTTTAGCATATGCGTTTTCTTTTTCTTTCTTTCTTTCTTTCTTTCTTTCTTTCTTTCTTTCTTTCTTGTCTGTCTATGTCTTTCTTATCAAATGTGTTTACTGTTATTATAAGTGCCTCATAATCTTCCAATTTTCGAATAGTAGAAAAAAAAAGAAAGAAAGACATACATAGGTCTTACCTAATTTGAAAGAAAGAGACAGAAATAAAATAAATAAACAAATTAGAGAAAAGATTTATCTGAAATAAACAAAGTAAAAATGAGGGAATGTAAACTACAAAGAATGGGGAAAGTAAAACTCTTTATAGCGTGAAAAATACAATTTGAAAATCTAATAAGAAGTGATGGTTCATCCAAGTGTTATACTTCATGAGCAATGGCCAAAAACATTGAAGACTTGGAACCGTTAAAGAAGAAAATAACAGTTCACTAACTTCATTACTAAATAAAATACACAATAAAAAAATAAAAAAATAAAAAAAAACTTTGAGACGATATCCAGTGATTTCATAAAACTCAACCGAAACCCCTGACACAAAACTGCCTCCAGATTATATTCTCCAAAGTAATGGGTTGTGACACTAGAGTTTATGCTAGCAATATGATCATTCTTTACCCTGATCGAGATAATCGGGTCATGTAACACACAGAACACTACAGATCCATGGAGTGTTATGATTGTAGACACAAACCTGAATACATAAATGTGATACGAAAAAAAGAGACAGTCAGCAAAATAAAAAGAATGACAAAACAGGCTGTATCACATAAGCACATCTAAGCACTTCTCTCACCCAAACAAAACAAAATAAAACACAACACAATATGGATTTTTCGAGATATCTAAATTAAGAACCATTTTTAAAATTTAAAACTCATAAAAAAAAGTGTTGTATATATTAATTACATAATTAGTTAAGTTGACTAAAATAAGAACTAAAAAGTAACTAAAAATGTATAATAGGTAATATTTATTTTGGTTGTCTCATTAAATTTTAAAAGTTGCTACTTTCAAAACTTTTTTTGTTTTAACATTGGGAATAAAATGAAGGTGTTAAACACTAAAACCATGACAAAGGGAAAAATGAAAAGAATTTTTTTTTTTTTCACTGACTTTATTTTTTTATTTTTATTTTTACAACATTTAGTTAATTATAAAAAGAAGTGCATACATATATATTGTAACGGCTACCCACTGGTGTGAGGGTCTCAGCCGTTGGAGACGTCCTTTTCCCTGGCAAGCTGCGATATGCAAGTACCGCCGGTATATCCCATCGAACGCCCTTCCAAGAAACGAGACGGGCTACGTTTGAAGGGTCAAGCAGACTCACTTTATTTGGCATATTTCACCTGCTTATATCTGCTTACAACTGTTACAAGAACAATGACAGTTTCCGCCCCCCCTTCACCCAGTAGGGGGCTTCAACACAGACCCCCTGAAACAATGACATCTCCTTGAATTAATCACTTGACCAGTCTCTAGACGCTTCGGCACCGCAAACCACTTAACATTTTCTGGCCAGGCACATTCCTTTCTCAATAGAATTCAATTAACCTTTAAAACAATTATCACTCACACATAATCCCCATCAGCATACACCTCACAGGGGGGCTGTTACCTACACAAGAGAGAGTTCTCATTAGCTATGCGAAGGGAACATTAGCATTCAGCAATGAAAGAGACTTGTCCAATTAACCCTTTGAGCTCAGAATACAATGTGGTACATCCAATTGTGACAAGCCATGCAGTTCCTTGTAGTCATCCCTGCATGAAGAGTATAACTGTCCCGGCAGCATGCATATGTCCGTTACACTACTCCCCTTTTGTGGAACACTCCGGCAGACCCGGATTGATCCTTTTCGGATCAACTTGGGGATGTCCGGTCTGCTGTTAGGGTAAAAGTTCCGTTTGCCTGGACAGTCCGTCGGCCTTCCCATTGGCTTACCAGGTCGGTAGCTGATGGTGACGGTGAAGAATAGAATTCAATTCTGGAACAGTCACTTGCTTTGCTCTCTCAATGGCTCCCAAAACCTGTTGCTGATGCTCTTGGGACAGATACGGCACCACCTGGATGCAAATCCCATTTAATCTTTTGACAATTTCCGCCTGTTTGTGCATTTCAATGTTCAAGCCACGGGACATCTCATAATACATGACATAGTGTCGTTGCATCTCTGATTTCTCACTGGCCAACTTGTCACATTCCAATTTTAGACTGTGATATTGTGCCGGATCTACAGTACATGTCGGGGAAGGTAGTCTTACCCGGTTCTCAGCAGCAAGCGGGTTGATTCCAGCAACGCGGGTGGTCACGGGACAAGCAGCAGCAGGTGTAGGTAAATAAGCCGAAGTTAGAGGGCCAATGTCGTTGCCCAGCACCACCTCGGCAGGTAGGTTGTCCATGATACCAACTGTGGTCTTTCTTGACCCGGCTCCCCAGTCTAAGTGCACCCGGGTGGTGGGTACGCGAAATACAGCACCCCCTGCGACCCGGACGGCAACTGTGCGAGTGGACACGTTCTCTGGCTTTACCAGATGTTTTTGAATCAGAGTGATAGTAGTCCCGGAATCTCTTACGCCTTGTGCTACTTGTCCATTCACTCATACCTCCTGACGGTGATGCTGACGGTTATCCGGAGAGGCCGCTTGTATTGGGTCTGCCTCATACCAAATTCCCAGACATTCCTCAGGGCCCCCCTCGGTCTCCAGGCAGTGGGCCGCAGAGGGACATGATGGAGTGACCTCTGTGTTGGGTGTTGTGCGTCTCCAATTGTTATTTGTAGCTCTCAAAGGGCAATAACGAGCAATATGTCCCGTGTCGCTGCAGTGATGGCACGTCACCCTAGGCGAATCCCGGGGGTAGTTGCTAGGCCCCTGAGGACGTGGTGGGACTGGAGCCCGAAACTCTGGGCGTGGGGTGACGGTTGGAGTACGCGGTTCTACCTTATGAGCCAGCCGTGTAGTACCCTGGCTTACTTTCCTTGTCTCCGCGTACTCATCTGCTAGCCGAGCCGCCTCGTTTAAGTTAGCGGGACGGCGATCTCGTACCCAGTCTTGTATGTCTGCGGCCAGGTCTTGGAAGATATGTTCCATTAGGAACAGCTGCAATACTTCCTCCCCGTTGTTGGCCTTGCACCCTTGGACCCAAAGGGATGCCACCCTTTGTAACTGGTTGGCCCATTCCATGTGGGAGTCCACAGCCATCTTCTTGGACTCCCGGAAGCGCCGGCGGTAGGCTTCTGGCGTTACGGCATATCGGGTTAGCAGCGCCTTTTTAACTTGCTGATATTGTAAAATATCCTCTGGAGCGAGAGCCCGAAAGGCTTCATTGGCTTTGCCCGACAATTTCCCCGACAAAATAGTGACCCATTGGTCTGGTGGTACCTGGTGTAGTGAGCACTGCCTCTCAAAGTCCGCCAAATATCCATCGATTTCCTCCTCACTTTCTACAAAAGCTTTAAATGCAGTGAACGGTATTTTCTTTCCTGTAGCAGCAGGTGGGGGGGTAGGAACTGCAGGTGTAATGGGCTGTCTCGCTCTTACCAGTTCCAGTTCTTGTCCCCTCTTCGTTTGTATCTCTTCCCTTGCTTCCCGAAACAGCTGGTTGATTAGTTTCTGGATACAAGGATAATCTCCGCTGTACAATCCCAGTAATTACATCTTCTTCGCTGACCGGTGCAAGGGGCTCCGTTCCTTCCATGGATCCATCCATTTCGTCCAGCTCCAGCAGTTCAGCTATCAGCTCCCTCCGTGGTCTGTTGCTGGCGCTCCTACCACGACTCTCTAATAAATCTTTCAGTGTGGATCTTTTCAGCCTGGCGTACTGCGACTCCATTCAGCACTTGCTCTTTGGATAAAAGGACCATCCCACCGCTGCCAACCAATGTAACGGCTACCCACTGGTGTGAGGGTCTCAGCCGTTGGAGACATCCTTTTCCCTGGCAAGCTGCGATATGCAAGTACCGCCGGTATATCCCATCGAACGCCCTTCCAAGAAACGAGACGGGCTACGTTTGAAGGGTCAAGCAGACTCACTTTATTTGGCATATTTCACCTGCTTATATCTGCTTACAACTGTTACAAGAACAATGACAGTTTCCGCCCCCCCTTCACCCAGTAGGGGGCTTCAACACAGACCCCCTGAAACAATGACATCTCCTTGAATTAATCACTTGACCAGTCTCTAGACGCTTCGGCACCGCAAACCACTTAACATTTTCTGGCCAGGCACATTCCTTTCTCAATAGAATTCAATTAACCTTTAAAACAATTATCACTCACACATAATCCCCAGGGCTGTTACCTACACAAGAGAGAGTTCTCATTAGCTATGCGAAGGGAACATTAGCATTCAGCAATTAAAGAGACTTGTCCAATTAACCCTTTGAGCTCAGAATACAATGTGGTACATCCAATTGTGACAAGCCATGCAGTTCCTTGTAGTCCTCCCTGCATGAAGAGTATAACTGTCCCGGCAGCATGCATATGTCCGTTACATATATATATATATATATATACAGTATATATATATATATATTTGTAAATATATATTTATTTAGCACAACGATGATCAGCACAGCATTGTAGTGTAATCAGGACACACCTGCATTTTACTAGTGCGCTAAAATGCAGATCAACGCAAGTTATTGTGCGTTAAACACTCATAAAATGGATGAAAATGTACATCTATTTTCCGTACATTTTAAGCCAAGTGAGTGTGAATTCAAGGCGATAAAACGTCTTCATTGTCCAATACTCAGCCAAAAGTGGTGTCAGTTGTCTGCTTGGTTGGGCTGTCTGACAGGATTGTGTAAATCATAGAACATCGAAACAAATTAAAAAATCCTTGGGGCGGGTCAAATATTAAGCATAAACGTTATTCAAAATAGCTGTTTACCTGGATCTGTTCTTTTTTTTATATACACATATATATATATATATATATATATATATATATATATATATACACATATATATATATACATATATACACATATGTATATATATATATGTGTATATAAAAAAAAGAACAGATCCAGGTAAACAACTATTTTGAATAACGTTTATGCTTAATATTTGACCCGCCCCAAGGATTTTTTAATTTGTTTCGATGTTCTATGATTTACACAATCCTGTCAGACAGCCCAACCAAGCAGACAACTGACACCACTTTTGGCTGAGTATTGGACAATGAAGACGTTTTATCGCCTTGAATTCACACTCACTTGGCTTAAAATGTAGGGAAAATAGATGTACATTTTCATCCATTTTATGAGTGTTTAACGCACAATAACTTGCGTTGATCTGCATTTTAGCGCACTAGTAAAATGCAGGTGTGTCCTGATTACACTACAATGCTGTGCTGATCTTCGTTGTGCTAAATAAATATATATTTACAAATATATATATATACTGTATATATATATATATATATATATATATATATATATATATATATATATATATATACACATACTGTATATATTCATTTTCTTAGAGCAGGGAAAGGAAAAAAAATGTGTTAAAATCCTTCCAGTGCTTATGGTTTACATGAAGTTGCTATTTTTAATGTTTTCAATTTACCTAACCAGTTAAAGGGGTTGTAAAGTTAAAAAAATGTTTTCCCTAAATAGCTTCCTTTACCTTAGTGCAGTCCTCCTTCACTTACCTCATCCTTCCATTTTGCTTTTAAATGCAAAGTAGAGAGCGTTCTGACCCTCCTGCTCGCCCCCTCCCCCCTGAAGAGGCTTTCTCCACACCGGGAAGAAAGCCTTGCATTACTGTGTGGAGTTACAGACAGAAGAACAGGAAGTGAGGATTTCTCAGAAGAAATAAGGACATTTAAAAGCAAAATGGAAGGATGAGGTGAGTGAAGAAGGACTGCACTAAGGTAAAGGAAGCTACTTAGGGAATTTTTTTTTTACCTTTACAATCCCTTTAAATAGACTGCTGAAAAAGCAATTGCATTCATAGAGACATATATGTGAGTACTGACCAATTCGGGTTGACTTAGGCATAGAGACTAGAGCAAAGAGAATGTTTGTGGAGCTTAGTAAATAGGATGAAACCATGTCAATTTAACCCCTTGCCGACTGCTGCATGACTATATATGTCGGCAGAATGGCACGGCTGGGCAGATCGACGTATATTTACGTCCCCTAAAAAGGCCCGGGTTGTGGGCACTGCCTTCTACCGCGAGTCCCGCAATCATCTCACGGAGGGGAAGAACGGGGAAATTATGATGTAAACAAACATTTCCCCATTCTGCCTAGTGACAGGACAATGATCACAGCTCCCTGTAATCGGGAGTGGTGATCAGTGTCGTGACACAGTTAGCCCATCCCCCTACAGTTAGAACACATCCCTAGGACACACTTAACGCCTTCAGCGCTCCCTTCTGGTTAACCCCTTCACTGACAGTCATATTTACACAGTAATCAATGTGATTTTATAGCACTGATCGCTGTGTAAATGTGAATGGTCCCAAAATAGCGCCAAAAGTGTCCGATGTGTCCGCCATAATGTCGCAGTCATGATAAAAATAGCTGATTGCCGCCATTACTAGTAAAAAACATATTAATAAAAACGCCATAAAACTATCCCCTATTTTGTAGACTATAACTTTTATAACTTTTGCACAAACCAATCAATATACACTTATTGCGATTTTTTTACCAAAAATATGTAGAAGAATACGTATCGGCCTAAACTGAGGACTTTATTAGGTCCAGTAGAGCCATTTAAGGCAATTACATTTGACATTTTCCTACTCCAGTTAAATTTAAGGAATTTCAAGTTGTACAAGTTTGATCAAAGAATTTCATGTAGGATTGCTTAAAGTGATTAGCAGGCATAGCTCATTACAGAATTGAACATATGTTTTTTTTTTAATGCACAGAGAGCCTTATGTGAGGTGGAACAGCGTGTTAATGTGTTCAGTAATGAAGTTTTTAAAAATCCAATTACTCATCCGTTTACTTTTTTATTTTTAATTTGTTGATGCAGACACAACAAACATGCAATTATGTTACGTTACCGATGACAATGGAAAGCAAATCACAGTCATTTATATACCATTAAGACTACAATTAACCACAGTTCCATGACTCTGTGGGATGGATGCATGAAAAGCAAGCAAGCAAAATGTTTTCTTTTTTACACTTAGGCCTCGTACACACGACCGAGTAACTCGTCGGGCGAGACACATCGTTTTCCTCGACGAGTTCCTTGTCAGGCTTTTTTGAGGAACTCGACAAGCTTGCTTTGCGTACACACGGTCAAGACAAAATCTCGTCGTTCTCAAACGCGGTGACGTACAACACATACAATGGCAGGGGAAGTTCGATTCCACTGGCACAACCCTTGGGGCTGCTTTTGCTAATCTCATGTTACTGCGTGTAAGTAAAAGTTTGGTAGGAGACGATTTGCACTTTTCAGTCTGTTACAGCGTGAAAAATGTGTTATCTCCATTACACATGCTACTTTTTCTCCCGTCTCATACTTTATTCTGAGCATGTGCAGGTTTCTTAACACGCACACGCAAGTTTCTCTTCAAAAACCAGCCCAAAGAGGAACACGACAAGGAAATTGAGACTCCGGTCGAGGAAAAAGAGAACTTGCTCTCTTTTTTCCTCGTCAAGTTCCTCGACAGTTTCCTCGATGAAAAATGGACACACGACCGTTTTCCTCGGCAAAAAAGCTCTCCCACCAAGTTTCTTGATGGATTCTGTCGAGTTTCTCGGTCGTGTGTACGAGGCCACAGCCACCAATCAACTTCCAATAGTGCACATCTGAAAATGAACCAATGATTCTGATTGGATGCAATTTTTTTCTTTTAGTAGAACTTTCTAAAGTCTTGTACACACAATCGGATTTTCCGAAGGGGAATTGTGTGTTGACAGACTGTTGGCCGAAAATCCGACTGTTTGTATGCTCCATCGGACAATTGTTCAGAAATAATACCGCTCCGAAAGCTGCTGATGCCTTGGATTAATAAATGGTGAAAAGGGAAAATATACGCGCCCTTCTACCTTTTCACACCCCACTGCGCCTAGAAAAAAACTGAAAAAATACCTAAAGCAGCTACTTTAAATAAATAGTGATGTGTAATGATTCTGAGTGAACAAAATAGTAGCGCTATGTTCAGTGAATGAACAATTCTAAATTAGTGTATAAATGAAACACCCTGTGAAAAGTATATCACACATATACCAAAAAATATAGTTCATATATATTGGATAAAACTAAAGTAATTAAATAAATGTAAAATAAATGTTCAAAACGTTCATCCAGTGGTTGAAAATAGGTAATAACAAGCCAAGTCCATAAGTGAGTAAATTTCAAGTGATTAAACTTAAAGTATCCACTTAATCTTCTTAAAAAATCTTGCTTGAGACCTTCCACCACACCACAAGTGCTCAGTGACTCCACACCCTAAGGAATTGCGCTTACCAATAGGACATGCCTTGCACTCGCATGCTCGGCAATACAGCTGCATAAAATCTCCAAAGGTATTAGACGATTCCACCAGTTTATTATGGTCTCGGCAGACCCAGAGTTAACCATAAGTCTCAACCCCTGCACCGTTCGCTCTCCTCTTCACTTTTAAATACTGCACACTCGGTGGTTGGTAATCCGAACGTTATGGAACACAATTAGTATGCCGTGTAACCATTCCCAGACCAGTTTCGTCACTCAGGACTTCTTCCTGAGTGACGGGGAGAACGAACGGAGCGGGGGGTGAGACTTATGGTTAACTCTGGGTCCGCCGAGACCAAAATACATCAAGGTTTTACCGCAAGTTTGACTCTAGTTTTGGAGCCCACTGCCGAGTTTACTGTTGAATTGCCTCTGTTTGTTTTTGATAGATGTGAGTGCAACGTGTGAAGGCTTCTTGTGCTGTTTTTAATAAATAGTTTTGATATACTTCACTATTGGAGCCATTTTATTTTAACATGTGGAGCAATTTTGATTTATTGGAGCACTGGTGGAATCGTCTAATACCTTTGGAGATTTTATTCAGCTGTATTGCCGAGCATGCGAATGCAAGGCGTGTCCTATTGGTAAGCGCAATTCCTTAGGGTGTGGAGTCACTGAGCACTTATGGTGTGGTGGAAGGTCTCAAGCAAGATATTTTAAGAAGATTAAGAGGACACTTTAAGTTTATTCACTTGAAATGTACTCACTTATGGACTTGGGTAGTTATTACCAGGGCCGTGACAAGGGGTGGGCAGGAGGAGCGGCTACCCTGGGCACCGTGGTACAATGTGAGGTGGGTGGGCACCACAAAGAGATTGATGGGGGAGAGGATTTGTGTTAGGAGGAGGAGTTTGGGGGCAGCTGGCTAAAATAATTTTTCTATGAGAGGAAATTCAAGGGGATTTGTGTTGTGAGGGTGGTGAGAGAAGAGGAGTTGTGCTAGGAGGGGGTATTTAGGGGGCTTGTGCTAAAAGAGGTGATATGGTAGAGGAGGGAGGGGAAATTGGTCTGGGAGGAGGGGGTTTTGTGCTATTAGGGGTGATTGGGGGGTGTTTGTGCTAGGATGAGGGAGATATTTGTACTAGGAGGAGTATTTGGAGTGGGGAAGGAGATAATATGTACCCGGAGGGGACTTTTGGGGCGTGAAGGATTTGTGCTAGGAGGGGTGATTTTTTGGGGGGGATATGGGGGATGAAGGAGTACAACGATTTGTACTGGGAGGGGGGATTTCAGCAGGGGGGCGATTTGCACTGGCAGGAGGGGGGATTTATGCTTATGGGGTAATCACACAGATTAATGCCCAATGTTTTTGGTGGGGGGGGGGGGGGGTTTGCTGACACATAATGCTCATACATATTGAGGGGGGGGGCACAGTTTGGCATGTTCGCCCTGGGCTCTAGATGAACTTTTCCCAGCACTGATTTTTACTTTCCTTTTATCCCATTGCAGTTCTGTTCAGTACCAAGAACACAAAAAAAAGTCCTATGTTAGTTTTGGAAGTCATAGCTTACATAAGGGTATGGACTCCCCTTGGAAAGCACCCAGCTGTCACATGAGTTGGATACCCCACATACCAGGCAAGGAATACTAGGTATTTCCTGGAGCTGTATGGAATAGTGGAGGAGTGCAGGAAAGGCTGCAATGGGTAGGGGGAAAAAGAGAATCACATTTTAATTAATAGGTCAACTTTGAAAAGCAAGGCAAGACCTATATAGATACCAAGCTCTGTCGGAACAGCCATGTTAGCCACGTCCTAGCTTGATGAGTAATATGCCAATCCAATTGAAAGAAGATGACATAGAATTGTTTCACTCTATAGATGGCGAGTGGATTGGTTTTCTGAAACACATTTACATCTCAATGTCTGCTAAAATTGCAAAATGCTAAAAATAAAACTTCTTCCTTGGATCCAACATATTCCATATAGCTCCAATGAGCATGAGTCACCAGCGTCGTCCTGTTAATCCGTAGAAGGAATATGAATATGATATATAGGCATAATACAAATTCAGTAAGATGTTAAATAGCTTTATTTTTTTACATAATACCAAAATTCTGCCAAAAATATTTACTTATTTCATACACTGTGGGGCTATTTACTAAAGGCAAATCCACTTTGCACTACAAGTGTAAAGTGCACTTGAAATTGCACTGAAAGTGCACTTGGAAGTGCAGTCGCTGTAGATCGAGGGAGACATGCAAGGAAAAAAAAAAACAGCATTTTAGCTTGCACATGATTGGATAATAAAATCAGCAGAGCTTCCCCTCATTTCAGATTTACCCCTCAGATTTACAGCTACTGCACTTCCAAGTGCACTTTCAGTGCAATTTCAAGTGCACTTGTAGGGCCAGATTCACGTAGATGGGCATATTTTTGGGCGGGCGTAACGTATTTGATTTACGTTACGCCGCCGCAAGTTTTTAAGGCAAGTGCTTTATTCACAAAGCACTTGCCGGTAAAGTTGCGGCAGCGTAGCGTAAATCACCCGGCGGAATTCAAATTCGGCGGGTAGGGGGCGTGTTTCATTTAAATGAAGCGCGTCCCTGCGCCGAACGTGCATTGCTCTAAATGACGTCGCATTGGTTTTGACGTGGACGTAAATGGCATCCAGCCCCATTCACGGACGACTTACGCAAACAACGTAAAATGTTTTAAATTTCAACGCGGGAACGACGGGCATACTTAACATAGGATACGCCACCTAGGGGGCAGCTTTATCTTTACGCCGGCATACCTCTTACGGGAACGGTGTATCTTTACTGCGACGGGCAAGCGTACGTTCGTGAATCGGCGTATCTACTAATTTGCATATTTTACGCCAAACTCAATGGAAGCGCCACCTAGCGGCCAGCAGGAATATTGCACCCTAAGATACGACAGGGGCAGGCCGTCGTATCTTAGGTAGGTTTAAGTGTATCTCAGTTTGAGCATACACTTAAACATGCGACAGGCTTAGATTGCGAGTTACGTCGGTGTATCTACTGATACACCGGCGTAACTCTTTGTGAATCTGGCCCGTAGTTTGCACTTGTAGTGCTAAGTTGATTTGTCTTTCGTAAAAAAAAAACTATATCTAGACAAAGCAAGTAAGCAAATATGATCTTTCAATTTGTTCCGCTTTCTCCCTTTATGCCCTAAGAAAAGTACTGACCCCTAGTACTACAGGATATCTTCAGTCTAAAAAAAATACCTTTTGTTTCCTTGAAAAGTAATCTGCAGGAATACATTTCTCCATAGATATGTTTAAAGGGGTTGTAAAAGTAAAAAAAAAAATCCTAAATAGCTTCCTTTACCTTAGTGCAGTCCTCCACTCACCTCATCCTTTGATTTTGCTTTTAAATGTCCTTATTTTAGTGTGTATTGCTAGATAATTTTTTTCCTTCTTGGGAGGGTGCATGTGATCAGCACAGGGCCAATCAGCACTGTCCATACAGAGGGTCAGGGGTCATGCAGACTCATAAGAAAATACACTAAACTGGGACAAACGAAACTGAGCATGTGCAGAGTTCCCCCAAGGTTCTATACTATCATGAGATGGATTATCACTTTAAGAAGTGTTTAATGTTATTGTATTCATCATATACACCAGTATTGCAAAGGCCAAGGTAGTGAATTAGAGCATACACTGTACTTAAAGCTTTTAATTACAGTTATGCCTATGCATCCAAACATTTTTCACTATATATATTATATATTGTATATACTTGCTGTAACATTATGGAGATTCACTAGGTCTTAGTATGAGATCATACACTTCTGGGAATGTCTGTCTCCTTTTTCTATTTAAGTATTGTTGACATGGTTACAAGGAAGAGGAATATGGAGCTACAGTGAGAATGTGCTTCTCAGGGGGAAATACAACAAAAATATCTATCTGAAGTCTCTAGTTTTGTTTTTTCTCAGAGTGATAAACAAGTGTTTTCAATGCAAGTCGATTACGTTTCCCAAGTCCTCATTTACACTTGTGTTTGGGGGGGATGGTAAAGACGCACAGATGAGCCAAGCTCTTCTACCACCTTCCAACTGCTCCCCTCCACTCAGGGCCATCTTTTCCATTGGGCACGCTGGGCAGTTGCCCGGGGGCCCCGCTTGCCTGGGGGGCCCCACCGGCTGCCCAGCAACCCCAGTAAAAAATTATGGAGAGTGACGGGTTAGAACTGCCCATGCCCAGTTCGCGGAAATCACAGAGAAGATCCGGTCCTCCACGAGTGCGGGGGGTTGCTGATGTAAGGGGGAAGTGAATGCAAAAATGTAAGGGGGCACTGATATAAAGGTTCCCCCTCCTATATTAGTGACCCCCCTTACCTTAGTGTATTTAATCTAAGGAAGGTGGTCTCTGGTCACCAGAGTACCCCCCACATCAGAGTCTGCAGGATTCCCCCTTACAATGCAAGGGGGAACTCAGTCTGCGGACCCTGATGTAAGTGGGAAAGAGAAAGCAGTGGACTCTGATATAAGGCGGTCTCTGGTCACCAGAGCCCCCCTCCACATCGGAGTTCCCCCCTTAGATCATGATCTGCAGCGTTCCCCTTTACATAAGAGTTCCCTTTCACTGTAAGGGGGAATCCTGCAGACTCTGATGTAAGAGGAAACTCTGTGCTGGCTGGGTTATAGTAACCTGACCTTCATGTCAATGAAGACATTTTTTTTTTTTTTACTTTTGTTTAACTTAAACACATTTCTAATAGCACTAGCTATATGTTTATAGTTTAAATACTGACATTTGCATTGTTGGGCACTGAAAACTGTAATTTTAGGTACTTTTTTGCAGTGGCAGTAAAAAATGTGGTTCTGCCAGTAAATGTTATGATTTTTGTCAGTAAATTCTAGTGTGTGATTGTGTAGACAGGGCCCCAGTGCACTGTATTGCCCGGGGGCCTATAATGCTCTTAAGATGACACTGCCTCCACTGAAAAAAATGACTAGCTGTCTCATTTGGCTAGCCGTACCACCCCCACCTAACACAACTCGTTGAATGGGGTCACCTCGCAACTGCATTCAATATATATGGTTATGGCACACTTGTGCAGGGTGTAAGGGGTTAAATCAGGCAGTGAAAAGGTGATGTAACACCTCTCCACCGCCTGGCAAATGCCCTCTGAAGATCGATCCAACGTGGGCCGCTCCTTGGTAAGTAATACAAGTGTAAATAGCTCTGTGGGTAAAGCTATTCATGGCTAGTTACTGCTAGGGCCATTAGAGCTGCCAACATCTACGCAGCTACATCAGCAGCTATGGTGACAATGCTAGAGTGCTTTCATTGCAAAAGCAAGAGCAGTGCCATCTTATCATATGAAGTGCCTATGTAACAGAGACTCCAGACTTCCTGGGATGGGTAGTCTACATCACATAAGTGGCTAAATAGTTTGACCATGGATGTCGTTAGACAGCGCTTGAGGGACTGAGCATGGCTTGCATGTAATTTGCCTGGGGCATACAAGTTCCTACAGATACATCAATGAACTGTCAATCTAAAAGGCTGTGAATCAAGCTAGACATGGCTTTTTACTGATAGGTTCATCAGAGGTGCCAATATCTAAGCAGCTACAGCGGCAGCTATGGGAATAGTGCTAGAGCAATTTCACTGCAAAAGCAAGAGTAGTGCCATCTTATCATGGGAAGTGCCTATGTAACAGAGACTCCAGATGTCCTGGGATGGGTAGTCTACATCACATAAGTGGTTATATAGTTTGACCATGGATGTTGTTAGACAGGGCTGGAGGGACTGAGCATGGCTTGCATGTAATTTGCTTAGGACATAACAGTTCCTACAGATACAGCAATGAACTTTAAATCTAAAAGGCTGTGAACCAAGCTAGACCACCATCGGTGGTGCCAACAGCTAAGCAGCTACAGCATCCACACAAGTAGGACACCCAACATTAGAGGTGATTTATTCTTCAAATATAAATAAACTTTTGCAAACCAGTACTGACTAGTAGTCCAATATTTCTTTTCTCCCTCTGTTTTTCTCCATCACTCAGCTAATGTGACCCCAATGCTGATGGAGAGGGGAAGGGGAGGGTCAAACAAGGAAGCTATTCAGGCAACTGACATCCTCCATATCAAATGATGATGCCACTGACTGTTGGGATGCTGGCAGTTAGAAGGTTGTAATAGTGCACAATGAAAACCTGTGGCTTTGTGTGACTAAAAGGCAGGTTTCATCCATATGCTGGCTTGTGTACAATTTTTGGGCAATTTTTAGGCATTTTGCAAAGGCACCCCAAGGTGCCTGGGCACCCTGGTTGAAAAAGACAGACCATGGAGGTTGTTAGACAGAGCTGAAGGGACTGATCATGCCTTGCATGTCATATGCCTAGAATATGCAAGTTTCGACAGATACAGCAACATACTGTCAATCTAGAAGTAGGAGCTAGACATGGCCATCAGAGTTGTCAACATCAACGCAGCTACAGCAGCAGCTAGGGTGACAACACTAGAGTTATTTCACTACAAGGGGAAGAATATGTCATTCTATTAGGTAAAGTACCTATTAATGTATTCTACTAGTAGCATAGGTGTGCGCAGCCTATTGCATTAGGGTGTGCACCTTGAAGCTCAAAAACACATGTGTTTGTGTGTCTACATGTAGTGCCTGTGTACTTTTCAGTACAGGTGCTATATCAAATTTAGTTGGGGGATGAGCGAGTTACTTGCTCTCATCTATATTGATTTGCTAAATTCGGCTGTTGCCAGTTCTGGACTGTCCTGTGAGTCATTCTGCACTCCAGGGATGTAGTTCCATCTCTGGATGGCAGGTGGCGTCAGAGGGGTCCAGGCGGAGCCGCTTCTCCCCAGCAGCCAATTAGAGGAGTTTCTCCTCGCGGAGCATGCTGGGAGGTGTATTTCTGTGGCGGAGGCCATTGTTCGGGGTTCTTCGCGGGTTCCTGGTTACAGGTGCGGCACCCACCTTTAGGGTGTGCGCACATCACGGGCCCCGGCGATATGGCCTACCAGGGCGGGGCGCACGTGCTACGCGGAGTTCCTGACTCTGGGCTCTTATGGCCCGGAGCAACTGATGCTGCAAAGGGACCACAGTGATTGACTGGGTTCCCCACCCCTCATCAAGAGGATCCCAAGCGAGTTGTGTTGTTCGATGGGGAGTCGGTCTGAGGTGAACCCGAAGGCAGGTGATCCAACAGGGCTTAGACGAACCATTGGGGATCTGGGTGGCCGGACACTGACAGGATGTATGCTGCAAACTGTTAGTCGGTGATCCAAGGACAAGAAGTCCATCTGAGGGGAAATTCAGGCTAACTATCATCAGGGAGGATTCGCTCTACCATTTCATGTTCTTGTGTATTGGGCCTGTATCAGAGGTCTCACTACTAATCCAAATTCCATTGGAGCCGGGTCTGTGGCAGAGACCTGTTCCTCCCCAAAAGTTCTGAGTGACGCTCTGGCTGCCAGGTCTGTGAGAGAGGTCTGTCCAGGGGCACTTTACCCACTCCGGCTGGAGTGGCGACGTGACAAGTGTAATGGTTGGAGGCAGGACTGCTTCTTCTATCCATAGCCTGAATCTGCAAAGTTTATTCTCTTTTCACCAACCTATACTATCTACCTTGAGTTGACTGTTGGTCGTGTTGGACCAGAAATAAAGCATTGAAGACGTCAACCAACTGTCTGGAGATTTTTATTTTTAAAACTCAACCAACTGTCTGGACATTCCGTCACTGCTCTCACCACCATCATCACCCCTGGACACATCACAGAGGTAACATAATTATGCCGTCCCAAATCTAGCCAGCGGCTCCTCCGGGGGTAGCGCTACATACATACATATATATGACCCTGGCACATTGATCTCCCTGCTGGTACAGTGAAACACGTAAGCCCTTCTCTTATGACAGAGCTGGTAGAAGAGAGATGTTCCCACTGGCACACAGAGTGAGAATGCTAATGTGCATGGGGAGATTAGGGTGTGCCCAGGTACATCCGGAACACACTGTGTGCACACCTATGACTAGCAGAATCAACAGGTATTTACAATATGTTAAAGCGGAGGTCCGCCTAAAAAAAATATTAAAAGCCAGCAGCTACAAATACTGCAGCTGCTGACTTTTAATAAATGGACACTTCCCTATCCAGGGTGCCCCGCGATGTCGGCAGCCGAAGCCGATCAATAGCTCGGCTCTCGGCTGCCCCCGCCGCCATCATCGGTGAGGGCCCCGTACACACGACCGAGTTTCTCGGCAGAATTCAGGCAGAAACTCGGTCGGAGCTGAATTCTGCCGAGAAACCCAGCCGTGTGTACACTTTCGGCCGAGGAAGCCGACGAGTATCTCGGCGAGGAAATAGAGAACATGTTCTCTATTTCCTCGTTGTTCAATGGGAAATTTCGGCTCGCCGAGATCCTCGGCGGCTTCACAAGGAACTCGACGGGCAAAACGATGTGTTTTGCCCGTCGATTTCCTCGGACGTGTGTACGGGGCCTGAGGGAATCAGCAAGAGAAGCATTGCGGCTTCACTTCCCGGTTCACTACTGCGCATGTGCGAGTCGCGCTGCGCATCCTCACTGGTGCCTACTGTCTTCTGGGACCTGTGTGTTTCCAAGGAAGACCACGGGGGGGAGTGGCGTAACCCGAGGGGGTCTATGCCAGGAAGTGGGTGCAAATACCTGTATAATAATATTGTGGAGAAAGCCTCTTGAGGGGGAAGGGGGGTGAGCAGCAGTGTCAGGACGCCCACTATAGGGTGACCAGACATCCCCGGTTTCAGGTGACAGTCCCCTAATTGAGGACCCTGTCCCCAGACCAAGTCTGTCCCTGGTTTTGTCCCCAGATTGGATTTGAACAGAGGCAATTCCGAAGACAGTGCAGAATTAAAAAAAAAAAAATCAGAATTACACCCCCCCCGCTCCGCTGCTCCTACTAGCTTAGGGGATGTATTTTTTTCCATTATTTGTGCCCCTTTCTGATGATCATTTGCTGGTCGGAGCGGAGGGAATATTTCTTCAGTTTTTCGCCCATTCAGCTCCGCTCGCATGTTCTTCTGCCTTGGCTCAAGTCCCGGCCAGCTGCCTGCCTGCTTATCTCCTTGCCTTCCCTGGCAGAGTGGTCTTCCTCCGCTCCCCATTCAGTAGTAGCCGGGGCCAGGAGAGTGAGACTTGACAGGCTGTGAGGTAGGCGGCGGCGATGGGCAGAGAGTCACTGATTTTTGCCATTACTAGTAAAAAAAAAATATGTCCCCGGATTTAATTTAAAAAATCTGGTCACCTTAGCCCACTAACACACAGCTCCTTTCTCTATCTGCAAAGTAGACAGTGTCCTGACACTCCTGCTCGCCCCCTCCCCCCTCAAGAGGCTTTCTCCACACCAGGCAGAAAGCCTTGCATTACGGTGTGTAGTTACAGACAGAAGAACAGGAAGTGAGGATTTCTCAGAAGAAATAAGGACATTTAAAAGCAAAATGGAAGGATGAGGTAAGTGAAGGAGGACTGCACTAAGGTAAAGGAAGCTATTTAGGGAATTTTTTTTTTACCTTTACAACCCCTTTAAGCAAACCTGTTGCCTTTTCCTGATTTTCTTTAAAATGAAAGCAACCATAAAGTTGTATTCACAGCATAAAGCACAGGCCCCAATTATAGGTGTGCCATGCGGCATCTCTGTGTTAAAAAACAACAACTTGAAACCGAGAAATTTCTCATCCCCAGATAACATCTCCTCCTTCCTACAGATTCCTTTTTTTCCCTGTTCAGAAACTGAAGTTCATTGATTGCCCTATCTAATGCTAGTTTGCTAAGCTATTCCGGCAGACACTTTATGGTGAAATATACTCGGAATACAATTTACCATTGTTTCTGAATCATTATATAATCATCTCTAGAACTTAGATAACATGCCGGCACTTTCATCTTCCAGACACGATGTGCTTGGATTCTGAACTAAACACATTTTTTATGCCTTCTGTGCACAGATTCCAGGAAAATATTAAATAAAATCAAAGTGCTGTTCGGTGTCCAGTGAAACTTGCTCAAAATGTTCCTTCCAGCTATTTTTTGCAAGTCACAATTACGGTAAAACACGGCCATATTGCAAAGTCGGTACAAAATAATAATGTATCCAGTGCAATGGTCAGCTCGGGGTAAGTTCGACAAGGGATAAATAGTGGAGAAAAGTATCCCAAATTCCATTATATTTCTGGGGATGAATTTACAAAACGGTATAAGAAATAGCTGTGTGCAGGAAGATACAAGGTGAGATCTCTAGCTTTATAGTCTGGAGAGCCCCGTTACCATGGTAAATGAGTTTTAACGAACATCAAAATTATGTTTTTCCCATGTAAGTCCGATAAACAAAATTATGTGCATTGCCGATGACACGTTCAAAGAGTTGGTCATTTTGGCAAACCACTGCACCATATGTATAGCTAAAGCATGTGTGTAGCTCTGTGTAGATGAACTCAGATAAAAAAAAAAGGCTCAAATAATAATTAACACTCAGGCCCCGTACACACGACCAGTTTCCTCGGCAGAATTCAGCTTCCGACCGAGTTTCTGGCTGAATTCTGCCGAGGAAACTGGTCGTGTGTACACTTTCGGCCGAGGAAGCCGACGAGGAGCTCGACGAGGAAATAGAGAACATGTTCTCTATTTCCTCGTTGTTCTATGGGAGCTCTCGTCCCGCCGAGCTCCTCGGCGGCTTCAGGGCTGAACTGGCCGAGGAACTCGATGTGTTTGGCACGTCGAGTTCCTCGGCCGTGTGTACGAGGCCTTAAAGTGGTGTTCCGGGCAAAAAAACTGCTGCTGGTTTTTAACCACTTGCCTACTGTGCACTTCCTGCCCAGACAAAATTTTAGCTTCCGGCACTGCGTCGCTTTAACTGACAATTGCGCGGTCGTGCGACGTGGCTCCCAAACAAAATTGACGTCCTTTTTTTCCCACAAATAGAGCTTTCTTTTGGTGGTATTTGATCGCCTGTGCGGTTTTTATTTTTTGGGCTATAAACAAAAAAAGCGCGTACATTTTGAAAAAAAACACAATGGCCCGGATTCAGAAACGAGTTACGACAGCGTATCTCCGGATACGCCGTCGTAACTCTGAGTTGCGGGGTCGTAACTATGCGACTAATTCATAGAATCAGTTACGCATAGATTTCCCTAAGATCCGACCGGCGTAAGTGTCTTACACCATCGTATCTTAGGCTGCATATTTACGCTGGCCGCTAGGTGGCGCTTCCGTATATTTATATTTATGCAAATTAGGTAGATACGCCGATTCACAAACGTACTGTACGCCAGCCCAGCGCATTTTTTTACGTCGTTTACGTTAGGCTTTTTCCGGCGTAAAGTCACCCCTGCTATATGAGGGGTATCCTATGTTAAGTATGGACGTCGTTCCCGCGTCAAATTTTGAAAATTTGACGTCGTTTGCGTAAGTCGTTCGCGAATAGGGCTGTACGTAAGTTACGTTCACGTCTAGGGGATTCCGCCCGCCGTCATTTGACGGCGTGCAGGTATAAAGCAGTTAATAAATGGACACTTACCTGTCCTGGACACCAGCGATGTCGGCACTCGCAACTGATGTTTCCTTCAGCTGTCGGGTGCTGCAGCCGCCATTGCAGGTAAGGGTACCCGGCAGTGTAGCCTTTCGGCTTCACGTCAGGAACCCTAATGCGCATTTGTGCGAGGCCCTCTCCTCTCTCTACTGGCCAGGCAGCCGGGGGAGGAGGAGGAAACCCCCGCACTGACGTCACAGGCCGCGGCCTGGACTCCCGGAAGTGGGAAAGGATACCTATGTGACTATAATGTTAGGCCATGCTTCTACCATTAACCTCCCTGGCGGTATGAATACAGTATGTCAGATTTTAGGTGCTGAAAGCGGTACCATTATTTTGCATGGAAATTTGGCGTTTTGTATTGTAGGCCTGTAATTCTTAGGAATAACTCACTTAAATCTGACCAAACAAGAGTCTAGTGGACATCCTGAGTATAAGTTTGAAAAACAAAATCATAAATTAGAATATAATACATAACTATAAATAATTATAACAAATAATAATATAATAATAATAAAAATTATTCAATAATGTAATCAAATCAAAAACACTGAAATTTGCTCAGTTGCAGAATTGTCGCTGTCATTACTTTTATTTTTTGATGACGAATTTCCCCACAAATCGCTATCGCACAAATCGCTATCGCACAACTCGGGGTTACCGCTTTTGGTTCTGAAATTCCACCCAGAGCCAGACTCGGGAATACCGCCAGGGGGGTTAAGCAACCGTGTTTTGGGCGCGAGTGCGTGCCACTGGTGTCTATGTAAACAAGACAGACTGTCATTCTGTGACTACAGAAGACATGGATCCTGCGTTTCTGTGAAGCAGAAACACCAATCCATGTCTTCCAGTAGTAAAAGCACCCCCCAACAGTTAGTAAGCACTCCCTAGGCACACATTTAACCCTTTGATCACCCCTGATGTTAACTCCTTCCCAGCCAGTGTCATAAGTACAGTGACAGTGCATATTTTTTTTAGCACTGATCACTGTATTAGTGTCACTGATCTCCAAAAAGTGTCAAAAGTGTCAGTTAGTGTCTGACTTGTTCGCCGCAATTTTGCAATCCCGCTATAAGTCGCCGATCGTTGACATTACTAGTAAAAAAAAAAAATAATATCCCAAAGTTTGTAGACGCTACAACTTTTGCGCAAACCAATCAATATATGCCTATTGGGATTTATTTTACCAAAAATATGTAGCAGAATACATGTTAGCCTTAATTGATAAATAAATTTGATTTTTTAACATTTTTTATTGGATGTGTTTTAGAGCAGAAAGTAAAATAATATATATATTTAATTTTTTTTAGTGCAAAAAATAAAACCGCAGAGGTGATCAAATACCACCAAAAGAAAGCTCTATTTGTGGGGAAAAGGGACATACAGTACATTGGCGTTTTTTACGAACGGCGCATGCGCTGTCCGTGTACATATCCCAGTGTGCATTGCGGCAAAGTACGCCGCAAGGACGTATTGGTTTCGACGTGGACGTAAATTACGTCAAGCCCTATTCACGGACGACTTACGCAAACGACGTAGAATTTTCAAATTTCGATGCGGGAACGACGGCCATACTTAACATTGGCTACGCCACCTAGGGGGCATGTTTATCTTTAGGCGGCGTATCTCCTACGGAAACGGCGTATCTTTACTGCGACGGGCGGACGTACGTTCATGAATAGGCGTATCTAGTGATTTACATATTCTACGCCGAACGCAATGGAAGCGCCACCTAGCGGCCAGCCTAAATATTGCACCCTAAGATATGACGGCGCAAGCCGTCGTATCTTAGATAGGTTTAAGTGTATCTCAGTTTGAATTTACCCCCTTCCTGATCTGCGTCACTTTAACTGACAATTGCGCGGTCGTGCGACGCTGTATCCAAACAAAATTGATGTCCTTTTTTTCCCACAAATAGAGCTTCCTTTGGTGGTATTTGATCACCTCTGCGGTTTTTATTTTTGTGCGCTATAGACAAAATAGGAGCGACAGTTTTTTTTTTTTTAAAGCAATATTTTTTAATTTTTGCTATAATAAATATTCCCCAAAAATATATATACATTTATTTTTCCTCATTTTAGGCCGATACGTATTCTTATACATATTTTTGGTAAAAAAAATTGCAATAAGAGTTTATTGATTGGTTTGCACAAAAGTTATAGCGTTTACAAAATAGGGGATAGATTTATGGCAAAAAGCAAGGGAACAGGCGCCTCTGAGGCCCCGTACACACGACCGGATCTGTCCGCTGGGATTTATCCGCGGATCAGTTCCAGCAGACAAATCCGGTCGTGTGTACGGCCTAGCGGACATTTTTCGGCGGACATTTGTCCAGCCGACCGGTTTTCAAGCGGATAAACATTTCTTAGCATGCTAAGAAATCTATCCGCTGGAAACCTGTCCGTCAGACTTATCAGGTCGTCTGTACAGACTCACCGGATAAGTCCGACCGATCCCCATCTTTCACATGCGTCGAAGTGATTCGACGCATGCGTGGAAGTATTTACCTTCCAGGGTCGCGCACGTCGCCACGTCATCGTCGCGGCGACGGCGCGGCCACGTCACCGCATATGTTTTCCGCTGGGATTTTGATCTGAGGCCCCATACACACGACCAGTTTCCTCGGCAGAATTCAGCTTCCGACCGAGTTTCTGGCTGAATTCTGCCGAGAAACCCGGCCGTGTGTACACTTTCGGCCGAGGAAGCCGACGAGGAGCTCGGCGAGGAAATAGAGAACATGTTCTCTATTTCCTCGTTGTTCTATGGGAGCTCTCGCCCCGCCGAGCTCCTCGGCGGCTTCAGTGCTGAACTGGCCGAGGAACTCGATGTGTTTGGCACGTCGAGTTCCTCGGCCGTGTGTACGAGGCCTGATGGTGTGTACAGCCATTAGATCAAAATCCGGAGCAGAAATGTCCGCTGGAAACGGTCCGGCGGACCGTTTTCATCGGATATCCGCTCGTGTGTACAGGGCCTAAGTGTAGATGTCGGAGAGCAGTGACGTCACTGCCCTCCGACTGCTGCGATCCTTACATCTCCAGCCTTGCTCTGAAGCTCCCCCACCGCCGCCGGCTATCAGCATCATACAGCGGTGAAAGATGTCTTCACACAGCACAGCGCCCCAGCAGGAAAAAAAGCAGATGGACTGACCTGATGACTTCTCCCTATGGATTTTGTACAATGCCTATTTGAACTTCACCAAATGTGAGTTGCCTGTACTTACCTGTTCATTAAAAATTGTTTTAAACATCTACACTTAGAGGCGCCTCTTCCCTTGCTTTTTGTTCACAGTACTGAAACATGGTTTCTGTTTCTTTATGATGGCAGCCCTGAGACTGTATATGTGACCCCTGCAACAACATTCCTCCATCCATCCCTGGACTCTCCCCCATATATACCCCCTTGAGCTTGGACTCTTTTATGCTGTACACTTCCTTGTACATTATTATTATTATTACTATTTTTATATATTACCGAGAAATTCTTGCTGTATTTAGTTCATGCGCATTTTACTTGTGTACGATAGATTTTTATTAATATATATTTTTTAATAGTAATGGCAGCGATCTGCAATTTGTATCGGGACTGCGACATTATGGCGGACACATCAGACACTTTTGACACTATTTTGGGGCCATTTTCATTCATATAGCGATCAGTGCTATAAATAGCCACTGATTACTGTATAAATGACACTGGCAGGGAGAGGGGTTAAACACTAGGGGTCAGATCCATAGAGATCTGCACTCGTGCAGCGTATCAGAGATACGCTACACCGCCGTAATTTACTTGTCCTTGGTTCGAATCCATAAAGATTTTGCGCCGTAAGTTACGGCGGCGTAGACTATCTCTGGCGGCGTAACGGCGCGTAATTCAAATCGGCGATTAGGGGGCGTGTTTCATTTAAATGAAGCGCGTCCCCGCGCCGAATGAACTGCGCATGCGCCGTCCCTAAATTTCCCGCGCAAAACGACGTCGCAAGGACGTCATTATTTTTAACATAGACGTGAATTATGTCCATCCCGATTCACGGACAACTTACGCAAACAAAAAAAAAATTCAAATTAAACGCGGGAACGATGGCCATACTTAACATGGCAGGTCTAACTATACGCCACGAAACAGCAGCTTTAACTATACACCGGAAAAAGCCGACTAGAGACGACGTAAAAGAATGCGACGGCCGCTCGTACGTTCATGGATCGCCGGAAATAGCAAATTTGCATACTCGACGCGGAAAACGACGTGAACGCCACCCAGCGGACGCCGAAAAATTGCATCTTAGATCCGAAGGCGTACAAAGCCGTACGCCTGTCGGATCTAACCCAGATGCCGTCGTATCTTGTTTTGAGGATTCAAAACAAAGATACGACGCGGGAAAATTGAAAGTACTCTCTCTGTGGATCTGCCCCTCAAGGGCATTCAAGGGGTTAAGTGTGTCCTAGGGAGTGGTTCTAACTGTGGGGGGTGGGCTGCGACTGACATGACAGTGATCACTGCTCCTGATCACAGGGAGCAATAGATCCATGTCATGTCACTAGGCAGAACAGGGAAATGCCTTGTTTACATAGGCACCCCCCCGTTCTGCCTCTCCTCACCGCAATCGCGGGCCGCCGGCAAACATCGAGTGCCCGCTAGGTGGCAAATTTAAAGGGACATACAGGTACGCCGATTTGCATGCCTGTGCCATTCTGCCGACGTATATCGGCTTGTGGCGGTCGGGATGCGGTTAAACTTAAATGTAACATAAAAATGCTTAATTCAAACCGAAGCTTTTAGAGCTTCACTCAACCTCAAGGAAAGCATTTGGCAAATGTAAAGCAGTTCAATTAAACACACCTTGAACTGAAAATAAAACATTGTGTTACTGTAAGATTGGAAAGTGTCGCGGTCCCCTCAAGGCAAAGAAGAAAGGTCAAATGATAATTTACATTTTCCTGCACAGATGGATCTGAGACTCAGCGCTGTTGTTTGGATGGAAGTGAAAACTACCATTGATTTTTTTTCTCTCCTCTTGTACCGCACATTTAACCATTGTCTGTGTCAGGGAGTTCACCGTCAGTGCTAGGGTTTTTTTTGTTGCTGTGTTACTCCGATGCTGAAGGGATACAGTGTGTTCTTAAAAATAAAAAAAAAGGTATTTGTTCTCCCGACTTATAAATCTAAGGTCAAACACAGAGCATAAATCATGTTTACTGCTGAGGCTCAGCAAAGTTTTATATCAAATAAAAAAACTGGAAGGATAGTTCACTTTTATAAATTATGGGCCAGATTCAGGTAGGGAGCGCGTATGTGTGTGCGGGCGTAACGTATCCTATTTAACGAAACAACCTCCGCAACTTTGACAGTCAAGTGCAGTATTCACAAAGCAAAGTTGCGGCGGCGTAGCGTAGATAGGCCGGCATAAGCCTGCCTAATTCAAATGTGGAACATATAGGCGTGTTTTATGTTAATTTATTGTGACCCCACGTAAATGACGCTTTTTACGAACGGCGCATGCGCCGTCCGTGAAAGTATCCCAGTGCGCATGCTCCAAATTAACCCGCAAAAAGCCAATGCTTTCGACGTGAACGTAAATGATGCACAGCCCTATTCGCGAACGACTTACGCAAACGACGTAATCGTCGGAAAATTCGACGCTGGCCCGACGTCCATACTTAACATTGGCTGCGCCTCATATAGCAGGGGTAACTTTACGCCGGAAAAAGCCTAACGTAAACGGCGTATCTGTACTGCGATGGCCGGGCGTACGTTCGTGAATAGGCGTATCTAGCTGATTTACATATTCTAGGCGTAAATCAGCGTACACGCCCCTAGCGGCCAGCGTAAATATGCAGTTAAGATACAACGGCGTAGGAGACTTACGCTGGTCGTATCTTAGACAAATTCTGGCGTATCTGAGGCGCCAAGATACGATGCCTCACACTCAGAGATACAACGGCGTATCTGGAGATATGCCATCGTATCTCCTACCTGAATCTGGCCATATGTGCTTTAGGGCGGTTGGCCAAGGCATAGTAAAAAATTTTAGTTTTACCACTCCACAACTGCCCCCCCCCCCCTTTTAAGCTGCAAATGCAGACAAATGGGGCTGTACACATGCCGCTGTTGTGCAAAAATGTTACCCCCTATTGCAGGGGTGCCCAACCTTTTGAATAGCGAGGGCCACTTAAGAAACTTGGTAACCAGTCGTGGGCCACAATGAGCAAGGCGTGCGGATGACAGGTCACGGCTACTCTATGGGCTCTCCGATCTGCCCTGATGGAAGGGGACAAATTCCCTTCTGTTTTTTGGATTGGAGGTAGGCGAGCGTAAATGGACATCTGTCGCTCTGTAGAGGTGAATTGAGGGTCCCATTTGGTCGGGCTGATCATGTGTAAAGGGCCTAAGACTGATTTCAACTGATGTGCTGCGGTTTGCCCACACTGCGGGTGCAGCGTAGTGCACCTCTGTCTATCCTGCGGGTTAGCTGAACTTTGCCATAGACTCCTTCTGTGGCAAAGTCGGCGCTGTAGAGGAAACATCAGCTTATGGGGCTCTGGTCCGCAGCCGCTTTCTTCCTCTACCACCAGCTTCATTCACAACACTTATGCTGTGGTATGGAAAATCGGCAACCTGCGATCTGGGCTTGCCAACCCGCTATTCCAGAGCAGGAGGTCGCGGGCCACATCAGAGGGCTCCGCGGGCCACTGGTTGACCACCCCTGCCCTATTGTGTCCAAATGAATGGGGCTGCCCTGCAACAGGTTTAGAACAGGTGTTAGAGGATAGCATATTGCTACTGCAGATCACTTTTCAGAGAGGCAGCAAGGGTTGCCGCCCATGTGAATGGGGTCTAATGGCCTATGAAACAGCCAGACAGTGGGAAAAGAAAATATAATTATAGGATGCATCATGAGAGGGATCACCAACAGGAGGAAGGAGGTCCCGAATCCTCCATATAGATCTTAGATATCACTAGAGGGGTCACCAGAAGGAAGAAGGTGGTCCCGATTCCTCTATATAGATCTTAGATATCACTAGAGGTATCAGCAGCAGGAGGAAGGAGGTCCTGATTCCTCTATATAGATCTTAGTTATCACTAGAGGGGTCACCAGCAAGAGGAAGGAGGTCCCGATTCCTCCATATAGATCTTAGATATTACTAGAGGGGTCACCAGCAGGAGGAATGTGGTCCTGATTCCTCTATACTGTATAGATCTTAGATATCACTAGAGGGGTCACCAGCAGAAGGAAGGAGGTCAGGATTCCTCTATATAGATCTTAGTTTTTCACTAGAGGTATCACCAGCAAAAGGAAGGAGGTCCTGATTCTTCTATTTAGATCTTTAAATATCACTAGAGGGATCACCAGCAGAAGGGAGGAGGTCCTGATTCTTCTATTTAGATCTTTAAATATCACTAGGGGGATCACCAGCAGGAGAAAGGTGGTCCCAATTCCTCTATATAGATCTTAGTTATCACTAGAGGAATCACCAACAGGAGGAATGTGGTCCTGATTCCTCTATATAGATCTTAGTTATCACTAGAGGGATCACCAGCAGGAGGAATGTGGTCAAGAGTCCTCTATCTAGATCAGGGGTCTCCAAACTGCGGCCCGAGGGCCAGATGTGGCCCTTTGCTAGCCTTTATGCGGCCCTTGGGGCACAATTCCTCCAACTGATATGAGGCACTATTCCTCCCACTGATACCAACAAGGGGGCACTATTTCTTCTACTAATATCAATGATGGGATACTATTCCTCCTACTGATAGGGGCCCTACTCCTCCTCCTACTGACCACCAACCCTGAGGCCACATTTATTTTCACTGGAGCTGGGTCCAGGACATTTTCTGCCCCCCCCGCTGGCCACAATCCGGCCCTCCTAAAGTCTGAAGGATAATAAAGTGGGCCTTTGTTTGAAATGTTTGGAGACCCCTGATCTAGATCTTTAAATATAATTAGAGGGATCACCAGCAGAAGGAAGGTGGTCCTGATTCATCTATTTAGTAATTTAATTATAATCAGAGGGATTACCAGCAGGAGGAAGGAGGTCCTTATTCCTCTTCATAGATCTTAGTTATCACTAGAGCAGGGGTCTCCAAACCATGGTCTTCCAGTTGTTTAGGAACTACAACTCCCATCATGCCTAGTCATGTCTGTGAATGTAAGGCCTCGTACACACGACAGAAACTTGCTGTTTTTATTTTTTTTTTGCCGCGGAAACTGGTCGTGTGTACATTTTTCGACGAGGAAACTGTTGAGGAACTCGACGAGCCAAAAAGAGAGCATGTTATCGTTTTCCTCGACGGGAATGGAGAAAATTGGCACATCAAGTTCCTCGACAGCCTAACAAGGAACTCGACGAGCAAAACGATGTGTTTCGCCCGTCGAGTTCCTCGGTCGTGTGTACGAGGCTTAAGAGTTTTACAATGCCTCATGGAATGTGCAGTTCCGCAACAGCTAGAGGGCCGTAGTTTAGAGATCCCTGCACTAGAGGGATCACCAGCAGGAAGAAGGAGGTCCCGATTCCTCTATATAGATCTTATTTATCACTAGAGGGATCACCAGTAGGAATAAGTAGCTCCTGACTCCTCTATATAGATCTTATTTATCACTAGAGGGATTATCAGCAAGAGTAAAGAGCTCCTGATTCTTATATATAGATCTTAGTTATCACTAGAGGGATCACCAGCAGGAGGAGCTAATCACAAAGATAAGCTCTGTACTAGGTTGAGTTTGTACAGTATCCATGGCATGGATACAGAACTGCTTTCCCCCCTCCATTGCAAATTCATGATATAGTACCCTGCACCCATACTTCATTATCTATTCTCTGCCAGGTTATGGTTGGCATGGAGTACACACTGCACATGCATGCATGGCCAATTGCTTGATTTCTTACAGTTGTGAGGTGTCTGTGCATACACAGGCCCAGATTCACATACCTCGGCGCATCTTTAGGCGGGCGTAGCGTATCAAATATACGCTACACAGACGCTGCACAGAGCGGCGAGCACAGTATTCACAAAGGAAATGCTCCCAACATTGCACCGGCGTAACGTAAATTCGTAGGCGCAAGCCGGCCAAATTCAAAGTAGGTGGAAGTAGGCGTGATCCATTTAAATGAACCGTGACCCCATGCAAATGATGGGCCGAACGAACGGCACATCCCAGTGCGCATGCTCAGAATCACGTCGAAACTACTCCCTAAGATACAACGGATCACTGCCTACGACGTGAACGTAACCTACGCCCAGCCCTATTCACGTACTACTATGTAAACGACGTAAAAGCCGACGGCAGTTCCCAGGTCCATACCTTTGCTTGAGTTGCGCCTCATAGATGGGGAAAAACTATACGCCAGAAGTAAGCCTTACGCAAACCGCATATATTATGCACCGGGCGCAACTACGTTCGTGAATCGGCGTATCTCACTCATTTGCATATTCAAATCGTAAATCAATGGGAGCGCCCCTTGTGGCCAGCGTAAATATGCGCCCACGATACGACGGCGTAGGAAACTTTCGTTGGTCGGATGAAGCCTCATTTAAGGCGTATCTTGCTTTCAAAGTCAGGCGCATAGATACGAAGGCGCATCTGTGCACTTACGCGGCGTATCTCGAGATACGTTGGCGTAAGTGCTACGTGAATCCGGGCCACAGTGTTTTTTGTGTTGGTTGTGAGCTGCTAGAGAGGATTGTGCACATTCCCCCTCCTCCCCTCACATGAGGGTATTAGGCCCAGGTTAGCTGCCCCTCCAGTCCCATCCCTTGTCCCAGCCCTGTATAAGCTTTAACATGATAATTTGAAAGGTCATTGACTTTTCTTTTAATTCTGCAGGTTTCAATAAATAATACCTGTTTATTGTGCCTTGAAGTTCCTTGTTTATGTACTTCCTGTTTTGGGGTAACAACACTCTAAACCTATCTGCCAACTGTCATCCTCAGTGTCATAATTGTTCACGTTGGATAAATATCATCAATAAAAGGGCACAAAAACATGTTGGTGCAGTGAATAGTGGGACATGTAGTCCCAAGTACTGTAATCCCTGGTCTCCAAACTGTGGCTGGATGTGGCCCTTTGCTTGTTTTTATCTGGCCCTTGAGGCACTATTTCCTTCACTGCCACCAACAAAGGGACACAATTCCTACCAATGACACTAGCGATGGGTCACAGTTCCTCCCAATGACACCAACAATTCCTCCCAATGACACCAATGGTGCAGCACAATTCCTCCCAATGACACAGATGATGATGGGGCAAAATTCATCACAGTGACACCAATGATGGGGAACAATTCCTCTCAATGACACAAACGATAAGACACAATTCCTACCAATGACACCAACAATGGGGCACAGGTCCTCCCAAAGACTCCAACAATGGGGCCCAATGATACCAATGATGGTGCACAATACCTCCCAATGTCACAAATGAAGGGGCACAATTATTCTCACTGACACTAAAGATGGGGCACTGTTTACTCTAGCTGATGCTGGAATCTTTTCTACTCCTATTGGCTTCCTTAAGTTACAAAGTTTGGAGACCCTCTGAGGTAGAGGATATAAGCTAAGTGGCAAGGAGGAAGAGGGAGGATGCTGCTGTAAACAGACACAAATGCAAGTTTTTTCTGCACTTTTTTTACGTTCAATCTTTTTATTGAAAAATTATTCAGCAAACAAAGAAAATCAAAAAGAGCAAATAAACAGTATTTCAAAAAGCCACGTCCCAGGTAGGGGAGACCCTGTGCACCATAAAACTGTTTGCGACACACACAGTCCTCTGGATCCTAACCAACCAGGAATCAGGCTAGCATAGGAGGTGGAGATCACCATGGTCATCAGGGGCAACCAGTTGATTAAAGTGGAGTTCCACCCATTTTTTTATGTTTGTCTGTGCTGCATGCTCTAATCTCATAGTGTTCAGAATGGACAATTTTTTTTTAATTTGTTGCTTGTAAATACCTTTATTTTGTAGTCCTTCATTACTTCCTCCTAGTTATTTGCCTAGGCTATTTGCAAGGGTTTCTGGGATAGGCATCATGTTTCCCAGTAGTCCTTGCAAACCTGACTGAAACCTATTACATTGCTTGTGCACTGAGCATGTGCGAGATATGCAAAGCTGAAATCCAGGAAGTCATACAGTCTGGCTTCATGATGCCCACGCTTAAGATGGCCACAGTCTATTTCTAGATTATAAACTATCTAAATGCTGTAACAACCTAACAAAACGGACCTTAGTTTACAGACTAACTTTACTAGAATACATTAAGCTTGTGTATTACAGGGGTATTTATATTTAAAAAGTGAAATTGTGGGTGGAACTCCCCTTTAAGTTTAGTAATAACAAAAAGATGTATCGTCATAAGACATCCTTGCCTCTTAATGCCCCTGTAAACTAAGGTGAGCCAAGATAGAGACCTGAGCCTCTCTCCTCCTCCGGACACCAGAAACCATCAGGTGAGAGGAGAGTGGGGGGCCCGGTACTGCTGGAGGTTGAAGACAACCTTAATTAGTAAAATAAAGATCAAAAGAAAGAGAGGTGTAAAAAAGGAGAGAGCAAAGCGGAGAAGAATAGATCCCCAACGACAACAAAAATCATATGGTCATGTTCACTTAAGCTGCCCATGGCTCCCAAGTTAGTTCAAATTTCTTAATCCTATCTTGTAGGATACTAACAAGTTTTTCTTGCGACTTGATCCAGGAGATTTTGCTTTTAGATGAGCCGATTGAAGTTTCTGAACTTTTTAGGATTAAATTGCTTGTTTTGGGTTAAAATGACAAGGCTTTAATACTGCTTTGAGGCCCCCTTTGACTTGCAAGTTGACCACCTAGAATGTCTCTTCATTAAAACTATTACAAAGCTTCATGCCGCACAGCCCCTTGAATCTGCTCTACTACATTCACGAAAGACTCATTAAAAATGGTAAATGCTACAAGTATTACATGCCACTTGTGTATGTTATAAAACTCTTAATGGAAACATTCCCATGAAAGTACACGTGTCCCAGTTAAGAAAATATGAAATATCATTTGTTCCATTAAAATGGTAAATGTTAAAAGTGTTACACATCACTTGTATGTGTTGTGAAACTCTTAATGGAAACATTCCCATTTCCCATGAAAGTACACATGTCCCAGTTAAGAAAATGAGAAATATCATTTGTGACATGAAGCGAAGCCTTCATCTTGATTAGAAAGTAAACCCAGTCATGGAAAATTTAACAAGCCAGCGCCTTAGCGTACACAATACATAGCAACATAGAAGATTAAAAGCAGAAAGTGGTCCATCAAGTCTGCCCTTTGATTTATTATTTTTTTACTCTTTTAATCCTTTTGTCTGAATATAGATCTACTGTATGTTTGGCCAAAGTATGTTTAAATTCTCTTAATGTTGACTGACTTATGGTAGGTGACCGCGATATTGTGTCAATCTCGCTGATTTTATCGGCGAGATTGACCACCTACGAGCCCCGTCGCGGCAGCCAGCACCGAGCTGGCTCACCGGGAAGGGAAAAATGTATTAAAGCCGACATACGTCCGACTTTCAATGAATGGGGATCCGACTTGGATTTCAGCCAATACCAGGCACTATGTTTGGTATGAATCATGAGGAGGAACTCCACAGCAAATTTTAAATAAAAAAACGGCATGGGTTCCCCTCCAGGAACATACCAGGTCCTTAGGTCTGGTATGGATTTTAAGGGGAACCCCCCTACGCCCAAAAAAATGCATGGACGTCCCCCCAAAATCCATACCAGACCCTTATCCGAGCACGGTCAAGAAAGGGGGTCGGACGAGCGAGCGCCCCCCCATGAACCATACCGGGCCGCATGCCCTCAACATGGGGGGTGGGTGCTTTGGGGTAGGGGGGTGCCCTGCGGCCCCCCAAACCCGAAGCACCTTGTCCCCATGTTGATGAGGACAAGGGCCTCTTCCAACAACCCTGGCCGTTGGTTCCCGGGGTCTGTGGGTGGGGAGCTTATTGGAATCCGGGAGCCCCCTTTAATAAGGGGGCCCCCAGATCCCGGCCCCCCACCCTAGGTGATTGAGTATGGGGTTGAGAATGGGTAGGGGTCATCCTAACCCTACCCATTCACCTGGAGGAAAAAAGTCTCAAGGAAAAAAAACACACTACACAGGTTTTTAAAGTAATTTAATGGGCAGCTCCAGGGGTCTTCTTCCGACTTCAGGGGTCTTTTTAAGACTTCTCCACTCTCTTCTTCTGCTCTCCGGTGTTGTCTCTGCTATTTCTGGTTCTTCTCAAGCTCTCCGGTCCCTTCTTCCTTCTTCCGGGCTCCTCCGCTATCTTCTTCCAGCTCTTTTTTTAGCGGTGGCCTGGTCTTCTCCGTCGTCTTCTTCCCTCTTCTTTTCTTCCGATGTTGACATGACGCTCCCTCCCGCTGTAATGCAGTGTTCGCGGTGCGCAACGATTTATATAGGCATGGGGCGTGGTCACCAGGTGATGTCGCCCGGATACCCCGCCCCTTATATCGTCACCACCCAGAGCATAGAGAAAGAAAACAGCCGATCCAGACAAATGCACTTCAGCGGTGAGTATGGTTCAAAACCCGATGGGTGCAGGCAATGCACAAAGCATGATGGGACTGTGACGTCATAAGAGGCCTATATAAATCGTGACTAGTCACTAGTGACTGTACTATTGGAAATTATTTGTCTGAAATAATGCTACATGTATAGATTTGGCCATGGGTTTCCACTATTGATTTACAACAAATTCATGTATCATTTGGTTGATCTGTAAAGTACTGAATGTATTAGGGAACACTAAAGGAAACCTCCGGGTCTACAATTCTTCAGCAGTTCTTCTGCAGGCCATACACTGAAATTGGAAAAGAACCTTCGTTGCCAAACAATGCATTAACTCAGTACATATATAGCCTCTTATGGTACATTTACATACGTTACGGTGCTCTGATAGTTATAACAAAAATGTAAGAGGAGGAAATAAAATCAAAGAGTTGCATTTGAACTTGGTTATAATATTCTACTTGCAGATTATGCAGTCATCATTTGGCAAACTTCAGCCTATATGAAGTGTCTGCCACGTAACACTTTATATGCTAAACTCACTATGCAATTTTTACGAAGAAAGATACTAACAGATTTATTATGCACTCAAGATCGTAAAAAGAAAATGGAACCCTCCATAAGACTTTATGGTCGCTTTCCAACGGGGAAAAAAAAAGTTACAAATCAGCAGAACAGTGAGAACGATAGCACGATAGATGAAATACTATTTTATTTTCATAAAGAAATGGGGCACTCATCAAAAATAGCTTGCATTAAATGGAAGCTTAAGAGAAAGAAAACCTATTTTCTCTGTTCTCAAAAATACCTTTAAAAGCACGTTGTAGAATGACAGTTAAAGGGGGCACCCGCCCATCAAGAAAGATTCATTGTTGGAATTCTACATTGTATGCAACTTAATAATATATCAAGTAATAATATTTCTAAGAATTCTAATATGCAGTTAATAAACAATGTACCCTGCAATGTAATGGTTTATTTGAAATATAATGTGCCAAAATCAGATGTAATGTGCAAAAACTCCCGTGTGTACAGAGCCGCCAGTTCAGAGTTTATCGGGCCCAGCGTGGACTGACGTGGTCGGAAGTTACCTGCCAGAGAACATAGCAGTGGGGAATAGCTGGTAGAGAAGCTACTCCAGATAGTGCAGGGAGAACTGGGACAGAAGCTATTACAGACACCAAGGAAAGGACTGAAATGCAGGGATGCATGGAGTGCACAAGGAACAATGTGCAGTAGGGGATGATACAAGAATATCTCCACCAGAGTGTGGGCATTTATAAATGAATATTAAATAAGCTATAAATTAGTAAGCCATCCAGCGAGGTCCGAGATGCATTTTCTTGCTACAATAATTCCTGATGGTAGAATCTGCCGGTACTGAAAGGAAAAAAAGTCACAAATAGGTAGATTCCCATAGAATGGTGTAAACTTGCGGCGGCGTAGCTTAGCGTGTTTAGGCTACGCCGCCGTAAGTTAGCGAGGCAAGTACTTGATTCTCAAAGTACTTGCCTGCTAAGTTACGGCGGCGTAGCCTAAAGCGGGCGGGCGTAAGGGCGCCTAATTCAAATTTGTCTGAGGGGGCGTGTTTAATGGTAATGAGGCTTGACCCGACGTTATTGACTTTTCTTATTAACTGCGCATGCGCCGGGCGCCTACATTTCCCCAGTGTGCGTTGCGGTTAAGTACGCCGCACGGGCCTATTGATTTCGATGTGGACGTAGACGACGTAAATCCCTATTCACAGACGACTTACGCAAACGACGTAAAAATTTCGAATTTCGAAGCGGGAACGGCCGCCATACTTAACATTACTATTCCATCTATTAGATGGAATAACTTTAGGCCTGATAATGCCTTACGGAAACGGCGTAAATGTACTGTGGCGGCCGGGCATACGTTCGTGAATCGGCGTATCTACTAATTTACATATTCTACGCCGACCGCAATGGAAGCGCCACCTAGTGGCCAGCCTCAATATTGCAACCTAAGATAGGACGGCGCAAGCTATAGTAAATATCCCACATAAAAATAATTCTCAGCTTAGGCTGATATGTACTCTTCTACATATTTTTTGTATTCGTGTCCTCCAAACACACCCGCAGCCTGCAGATTCGCCATAACCAGCCCTTAACCCCTCAATAACGAGACAACACACAGCTCTGTTACTGGTTCTAAAATGAATGAATACTTTTAATGGTAAAACTCAGTCTTTTATACAGTTCACAACCAAAAAGCATGTTACAGGGACAATGACTCAACTCCACCAACCACTTTACACATTCTTTTAGATAATGACATTCAGGTGAGTTAATTATCCCCCAGACATCCTGACTCCGACAATAAGCTATTCACCTGAATAATACACATTCCTATGTCAGATGTTCTGTCTCCGACAATAAGCTATTCACACCTGATACACAATACACAGATGTCTGACCTTTAGAGGGTGCTCAGTCACATTCCACACCTTATCATCAATAGATTTTTCACACCATACAGTGTCATTAGCATCCACAATGAAAGGACTTTCAGAAGCCAGACTTAATTAACACCTCAAAGTTAGACATCTGACCTTTACAGACTTAATTAGTACAATAGACACAAAACAGTATTAGCATCACACAATGGACAATGGAATATTTTAGGAGCCTGACTCAATTAACACCTCAACAGTCCATTGACCTGTTCATAAGGAACAACTTGTAATATTCTAAGATATCCTGCAAAACATGAATTATCATTAATGTCCCATCTCATGTAATCCGAGATATCAGTTCTCAGTCATCCTATGCCCCTATCGGACATAGGATGACCCTAGACCCAAGAGTCATTGGTGAAGCTGGCACAGGAGTACCCAACATTCTTCAGAAGTCTCTGGGTGTCACCGGGCCATTCCGTTACAAAGTGTATATTAATTGGTTTGCACAAAAGTTTTTAAAAATAGGTCATAGATTTATGTCATTTTTTTACTAGTAATGGCGGCAATCTGCAATTTTTATTGGGACTGCGATATTGCAGCGGACAGATTAGACACATTTTTGGAATCATTGACAATTGTACAGTGAACAGTGCTATAAAAATGCACTGATTACTGTATAAATGTCACTGGCAGGAAAGGGAGTTAACACTAGGGGGCGATAAAGGGGTTAACTGTGTTCCCTCATGTGTGTTCTAACTGTGGGGGGGGGGGTGGGACTTACTAGGAGGAGAGAGAGAGATTGGTGAGAGATCGGTGTTCATTCTCAGTACCCCTAGTGGCCAAAAGGCGAAGCAACGTAAGGTAACGCTGTTTCGCCCAGGCGTGCCATTCTGCTTTCTGGTCAGCAAGTGGTTAAAGAAAAATAAAGAAAAATCAACCTTTAGAATCACTTTAGTTTTATCAAGGCAGTTGTGTGCAATGCCTTAGGTTCAGATTTTCTATTGATAAGTAACATTTCATTTTTTTTTTTCATTTTAGACAGGATGTTGCATGGTTTTTAAGGGTGTCACAGCTAAAAGTCGAGTCGATTTTTATTAGACATGTGCAGTTTGTTATTTTTCGGAGATCCGGATATATCCAAATGACCAAATTACAATTTCAGAAATTCGGACCGAAATTCAAATCCAAATTTTACTTTGAACTTCAGTTGAATTCTAACTGTACACATATTGCTAAAATCAAAGACTGTGTGTATTATTAGAGTACCATTTTGCAATAATGCTGTTTTAGTAAAGATTTTTCTTTTGTTTGTTCATTTTGCCACATTCTAATCGAAAAAAAAAAAATAATCAATTTGACCGATTCAAAGTTTATCGATTTGAATGTTTTGAATTGAGAAAAAAATGTAAATTTGAAGAAAAGTTGAAAAATTACGAATAAGAATTCCAAATTTAAATCCCGAATACCAATCCCAAATACAAGTTGAACCAATCACCCAAATTTAATGAAATTAAATAACTAGATTAATGAACTTTTTTTGTCATGCACATTTTTATACTTTGATAGCAAATAGCCATAAACTTCTCATTACCTTTTATTACCTTGTAACACAATGCATACCAATCGTAATGTGAAAATGCTTTAGCTTGAAGACATTAACAAAAGCAACACCGGGTAAAGATCAAACAGGTCATACAATTCCGCTGAGTTACAAAGCGCCAGAAGGTACTCAGACAGTTCACTGACAACGTGGACAAAGGATGTATTGTTTCTTCTAGTTTTCAGCTAGCACTTTGTTTATACTGTAAGTAAATGTTCACAGTTTATGTTTGCGTCGTTGGAATTACTGTATTTTCCAGCGTATAGGACAACCTTTTGCATGTAAAATAATGCCCCAAAAGTCGGGGGTCGTCTTAGGCCTCGTACACACGATAGGTTAACCAGAGGACAACGGTCTGATGAACCGCTTTCATCGGTCAAAACCGATCGTGTGTGGGCCCCATAGGTTATTTAACCATAGGTTAAAAAAAAGCCAACTTGCTTTAAATTAAACCTATGGATTCCTAACCGATAGGTCAAAACCGATCGTTAGTAGGCACGACCATTGGTTAAAAATCCATGCATGCTCAGAATCAAGTCGACGCATGCTTGGAAGCATTGAACTTCATTTTTTTCAGCACATCGTTGTGTTTTACGTCACCACGTTCTGACACAATCAGTTATTTAACCGATGGTGTGTAGGCGTGACGGACCATCAGTCAGCTTCATCGGTTAACCTATGACAACGGTCCTTCAGACCGTTCTCATCGGATGGACTGATCATGTGAACGAGGCTTTATACGCCGGTACCTGACAGTCAGACGGTGGTCATCCATTATTCAAAAGCCACGCCTCCTCCTTAGACCGTTCCGTGATAGGCCTCAGCCTCGGACGAGAGGACATCCGTGATAGGCGGAACACTGAACAGAGGCTCTCCTCGGAAAATTAGTGTCCCGCCTATCACAGAACAGCCTGAGGAGGAGGCGCGGCTTTTGAATAATGGATGGCCGCCGTCTGACATACTCTGCAAACAGTAGAAGGTAGGGAGATCGTCGAGGCAGGGAATAGAATGGTACAGTGAGGTTGGCAATTGCACAGTGAGGCATGTAATAATGGCACAGTGAGGTATGTAATAATGGCACAGTGAGGCATGTAATAATGGCACAGTGAGGCATTTAATAATGGCACAGTGAGGCATGTAATAATGGCAAAGTGAGGCATGTAATAATGGCACAGTGAGGCATGTATAGATGGCACAGTGAGGCATGTAGAACGGCACAGTGAGGAGTCGTCTTATACAGCGAGTATATCCCAAAACCAACATTTTAGCTGGAAAATTAGAGGGCCGTTTTATACGCCCAGTCGTCTTATACGCCAGCAAATACGGTATTCAGAATTCCAATTTTGGTTATTAGTTATAAATTGGCATTTCAGTCATAGTCCTGTGCTGTCTTCCTGTAAATTAGCTGTACAAAAGCAAAAAAACAATATCTGAGCCGTTTTAATATTTGAGTTCTTTAATGGCTGCACTCTAGGTCTCACTTGACTACTACGCAAAACACGACAACTACTTCTACACACTGACACTCTGGGGGGCTTTCAACCCCCTTGACCCCCCCCCCCCCATCTTTGTTTCTGACTACTAGTGCTGTATCTTTTTAAATTTCACAGCATTGGACACAGCATTTTGGAGTGCTGTTTTAAAGAAGTGCTCTGTTTACAACTCGTGCTTATACCAGATGCATGCTTTACACCCATGATCACTCATTAGACAGTGCACATCACAGGTAAATTGCACACAGCCATTCATAGTGGCTATGCCTTTGTGATTACTGTGATAACCAACCATAAAAATCACAAATGTAAACACGACTACTGTTTACATTTGAGACCCCCCTCTCCTTTCTCTGTTGTGAGAGGAAGGGGAGGGCTCTCAAATGTAAACAGTAGTATTGTTTACATTTGTGATTGCTGTGGTTGGTTATGAATAATAAATTATTGAATCAAGAAATTATAAGAAGCAGCAGATGCAAGATGAGGGGGCTTTAATTACTTTAATAGTGTTTTTTTAACCCCCTCCCCCATTCTCCTGTCTGTGACCTGCATATTAAAGTAAGGTGACCAGATTTTTAAAATGATGAAATCCGCGGACATGTTTTTTTTATTGGCAAATGGTAAACTTTTTTATACGCATATTTTCCTCAAATTATATATACAGTCAGTGGGTCTAGCGTGGGTTGTCAGTGCCCAGGACAAGGCAAGAAATTTGCGCCCCCTGCCAGACTTTTAGCACTCCCTGAGTCCCTTCCACTAGTACAGTAGTACTGACCAACTTGATTCCTACACTGACCTACCTGACCACTGCACTAACCTCTACATTGACCTAACTGATTCCTATACTGTACAGATGTCCCATGTAGAGATCCCCTGGATGACCAGCTGACCACGCTGATCCCATAGTCTGATTACTCCTTGGTGGGCGATGCGTCTGCTCACAGCTGGCTGGCCAGGGTGATGACATCACGTTTCGCTTGCCAATAGGATCAAGCTTCTTCAGAGTGGTGACAATGGGCCAGATTCTCAGAAGAGTTACGACGGTGTAACTCAGGAAACACTGTCGTATCTCTGTTTCTGAGCCCGGGTATCTATGCGAGTGATTCTTAGAATCATTTTCGCATAGATACGGCAAAGATCCGACAGGTGTAAGGCACTTACACTGTCGGATCTTAGATGTAATGCAACGCCGGCCGCTAGGTGGCGTTTACGTTCAGGTCTCATTTGTTTATGCAAATGAGCCTGATACGCCGATTCCCGAACGAATTCGCGTCACGTAGCCGTCGTTTGCGTAAGCGTTAGGTTACCCCTGCTATATGGGGGGTAACCTTACGCCAGTCCGCCGTATGCCATGTTAAGTATGGCGTCGGGTCCGCATCGTCTTTTCCCGTCGGGTACGTTGTTTTCCTAAGTCGTTCTTGAATACGACTTTACGTCAATGACGCACACGTCGGCGTCATTGACGTTTTCCGTCGAGAACTGGAGCATGCGCACTGGGCTATTTTAAGCCCGGCGCATGCGCAGTTCGATCGGCACGGGGGCGCGCCTAATTTAAATACAAGCCGCCCCCTTGGAATTACGCGGGGATACGCCGGGCCAATTTCACTATGCCGCCGCAAATTACGGAGCAAGTGTTTGGGGAATACAGCACTTGCTCCTGTAAGTTGGGGCGGCGTAGTGTAAATAGCTTACGCGACGCCGCCGCAGAAACTACCAGAATCTGGCCCAATGTTGTTATGTTTTTAATCTAACTGTAGTGGTGGTAGTGTTATTTATATTTGACCATTGATTGTTTAATAAGGCTGTGCATTTTTCTATAATACCAGTAGTGTCCTCATATAAGATATCCTTGTGGATCTGTAATCCTCTTCTTTATATGACATGTATATTTGTCATGTTTTAATACATAGAGTAGGGCAAACAGGCTTTTCTTCAAAATGCACTTAATGTAATACCAAATAAAATCCCAGTGGTTATTAAATACCACCAAAAGGAAGCTCTATCTGCCTCAGAAAAAATAGATATAAAATTAATTTGGGTACAGTGTTGCGTGACAAAGTAATTGTCAAAGTATCGCTGCACTGAAAACTGAAAAATGGCCTGGTAATGAAGAGATATTTGTAGGCTAGTACTCAAATGGTTAAAGAAACCATTGATGCCTTTTATTAATATATGGGAATTTAGGAGTCGTGCTGTTTCCACATAATTAACAGTAAGTAGAAAACATCAATATTTTAATATATGTTTTAATTAAAGAAAACTATAAAGTGGCATAAGAGGATTTAATCCCAGGGCTTCATCTGTTTTCATAACACCAGCCCTGGAACCAGAGGCGATGCTATAGATACAAGCAGGACCGTCTTTAATATTAATTAAGAAATTTGTATCAATATTTTTTTTTTTATTTACTAGTAATGGCGGTGATCAGCGACTTATTGCGGCAGACAAATCAGACACCTAGCTGACACTTTTTTGGGGACCAGTGACATTATCACAGTGATCCGTGCTAAAAATATGCACTGTCGCTGGCTGGAAAGGTGTTAACATCAGGGGCAATCAAAGTGTTAAATGTGTGCCTAGCTGGTGATTTATTGTAGTAAAAGGTGCTTTTACTAGTGGAAGTCATGGATCTGTGTTCCTGCTTTACAGGAACACAGGGCCAAATCCACAGCCCCGCAGCGCAACGTAACTTAAGTGATTTAAGTTACACTGCCGCAAATTTCCTAAGTTAGGTATCGATCCACAACACACTTACCTGGAAATTTGCAGCGGTGTAACTCAAATTCGTCCGGCGCAAGGCGTGCCGAATCTAATGGGGCGAGTCCCATTTAAATTAGGCGCGCTCCCGCGCCGGAGGTACTGCGCATGCTCCGTCGGGTAACTTACCCGACGTGCATTGCGCTAACTGACGTCGCTCCGACGTCATTTGCTTAGACGGTAACGTAAATGGCGTCCAGCGCCATTCACGGACGTCTTACGCAAACGACGTAGAGTTTAAATTTTCGACGCGGGAACGACGGCCATACTTAATAGGGCTTAGTCAAATAGGACTCAGCCCTATTTTTACACGGCGTAACTCGATGTAAACTCGACGTAAACGACGTAGCATTAGAGCGACGTTCGTGGATCGCCGTAAGTGTTCATTTGCATATTCTACGCCGGCCGCAATGGCCTCGCCACCTAGAGGCCGGCCTAGAATTGCATCCTTAAGATCCGACAGTGTAATTCAATTACACATGTCGGATCTTCTGTCTATCTTTTGGAAACTGATTCTGTGGATCAGTTCCAAAGATAGAAACAGGGATACGACGGCGTATCAGTAGATACGCCGTCGTATCTCTTTTGAGGATATGGCCCACAGTATCCATGCCTTCCAGGGCCGGATTGAGAGCATCACGGGCATCATGTGCAGAGAGTTTTTGGGAATAAATGAAATAAAAACAAACAATTTGTGAAAATAAATTCATTATTAAAACAAATTAAACAGAGGAGAGGAGGGTACGGGCAGGTGAGGGGTAAAAGAAGTGGGGTTAGAGAGGGGGTGCCTCTGAGTAGCTTAAGTAGAGTAGTAATGTGGCGCCTCATGATTTACATATCAATGCCGCCTACGATTTGAATATCAATACAGTCCGCAATTTACATATTAATCCTATGTACACAGCTTTAGTGACTCACTGTGCTGGGCCTATTTTAAGGGAGAGGCCTGGAGCTACAGCTCCAGCTCCAATAGCCCCTATGTTAATCCTGGCCTGATGCCTTCTGGACTGACAGAACAGCAATATGCCTTGTTTACATAAGCAGACTGTCTTTCTTTCTTTTTTTTCTTTTTTTATTTGTAAAACAGGGACAAGGCCGCGCGGGCCGACAAAAATAAACACAGTAGTACACACAGTACACGCAATGTATAAATTACACAACAGCAGAACATAATGTATTAAAACCATCGCTAACCTCCCTTCAGGCACCCCCCGCGGACTGCCAGCGCCAAATTGCACCTGCGTCCCCGGGGAGCGCCCGAAGGCCGCCGCGCGCAACAAGCCCGCGGCAGCTCTCAAAGAAGGGGGGGAGGAGCTTCGGACCGCGCAACCGACCCCACCATTTTCTTTTTTATCCGGGAGGACCCCTAGACGGGGTCATGTAAGAAGTTCAGGGTTAGAGAGACAGATTGGAAGTGTAACGAGGAAAGGAAAGAGATAGGAAGGGGAAAGGCGGTCAAGGATAGAGAAGAGGGGGGGTGAAGAATTAATCCCTCTAGTCGCATGCCCCTGTCTTTCTGCCTGTGTACCGATCGATCAACGGGTGCTGGCAGACATTGGGTTAAAAAGATTAAAAAGAGTGACTGACCTATAAAGGTAAAAATGTATCAGTGGATGCTTACTGGTCTGTGTAATGGTGTTTTTGTATTTGTGCAACAATGCCTAGCACAGGCATGATTAAAAGGGACATACCAGTACAAGATGCCAATTTAACAGTCAAGTGTCAAGGAGATAATAAAACCCCAGCAGGCCCTGTAATTCTGCAAAAAAAGCCTCCATGAGCTTCATAGTTGTATGTTTCTAGATCAAGGCCAGATAACAAGTAAAGGCAATTACTGATTTGGTAATGCCACCGGCCACCCGGGAAACATTGTCACTGTGTTTAAAGCAGAGGTCCGGCGGGAAAAAAAAATAAGATAAAAGTCAGCAGCTACAAATACTGTAGCTGCTGACTTTTAATAAACACACTTACCTGTCCAGGTGGCCCACGATGTTGGCCGCCCAAGGCCGATCCGTCCCTTGGACCGGGTCCCGGCGGCACCATCCTCACTAAGGGTAACAGGCAGTGAAGCCTTGCGGCTTTACTGCCTGTTTCCTACTGCACATGTGCGAGTTGCGTGGCTTTTTGTGGATGGGCACACTGTCCTGTGTGTCCCAGAAGGCAGCACACCTCCATTTCCCAGGAGGCAACGCAAGAAGGAGAACACAGAACCTCACCGTGGACGAGGAATAGGCAGATTAGGACGTTCTGCTTAGTAACAGCCTTTTCTGGTATATGTAAAAGTATAACTTTTTTTTTATTTTTTTTAGCCCTTTTGGCTATTTTTTTTTCTAGGATGGACCTCCACTTTAACCGCTTGCCAACTAGCGCACAAAGATATACGTCAACACAATGGCATGGCTGCGCAAATGGGCGTACAGGTAAGTCCCCTTTAAATCACGGCATTGTGGCTGTAAGTGCACCCGCCGTGTACTCTGTGACCGCGACCGTGGGACCCGTGAACTTGATGTCCACCGGTGTCCCGCGATCATGTCACGGAGAGGCAGAACAGGAAGATGCCTTTGTAAACATAGCATTTCCCTGTTCTGCTTAATGACAGGACAGTGATCTACTTCTCCCTGTCATCGGGAGCAGTGATCAGTGTCGTGTCACTGGTAGCTCAGCCCCCACACAGTTAGAATCACTCCTTAGGACACACTTAATCCCTTCCTTGCCCCCTAGTGGGTAACCCCTTCCCTGCCAGTGTCATTTACGCAGTAATAAGTGTATTTTTATAGCACTGATCACTGTATAAATGACAATGGTCCCAAAATAGCGTCAAAAGTGTCCAATATCACAGTCACGATAAAAATCGCAGATCGCCACCATTACTAGTAAAAAAAAATTGTAATAATAATAAAAATACAATAAAACTATCCCCTATTTTGTAGACGCTATAACTTTTGCACAAACCAATCAATATATGCTTATTTTACCAAAAATATGTAGAAGCATAGGTATCGGCTTAAACTGAGGAAAAAAATATATTTTTTTATATATATATTTTTGGGGGATATTTATTATAGCAAAAAGTAAAAAATATAGGGCCAGATTCAGGCACAAATACGTTACGCTGCGGCGGCGTAACGTATCCCATTTACGTTACACCGCCGCAGGTTTACAGCGTAAGTGCCTGATTCACAAAGCTCTTACCTGTAAACTTGCGGCGGTGTAATGTAAATCCGCTCGGCGCAAGCCCGCCTAATTCAAATGGGGCAGGCACCATTTAAATTAGATGCGTTCCCGCGCCGAACGTACTGCGCATGCTCCGTCTGTCAAATTACCAGACGTGCATTGTGCTAAATGACGTCGCAAGGACGTCATTGGTTTCGACGTTAACTTAAATGGTGTCCAGCGCCATTCACGGACGACTTACGCAAACTACATGAATTTAAAAATTTCGACGCGGGAACGACGGCCATACTTAACATTGGCTAGGCCACCTAGAGGGCAGCCTTAGTTTTACGCGGCGTATCTCGACGGAAACTACGTAAATTTAGAGCGACGGGTAAAGTGTACGTTCGTGAATCGCCGTAACTAGTCATTTGCATATTCTACGCTGACCGCAATGGAATCGCCACCTAGCGGCCGGCCTAGAATTGCATCCTAAGATCTGACGGTGTAAATCAATTACACCTGTCGGATCTTAGGGCTATCTATGCGTAACTGATTCTATGAATCAGCCGCATAGTTACGACGGGCGGATCACAGATATACGACGGCGTATCAGGAGATACGCCGTCGTATCTCTTGTGAATCTGGCCCATAGCTTTTTTCAAAATTGTTGCTCTTTTTTTCTTTATAGCACAAACAAAATAAAAACCGCAGAGGTGATCAAACACCACCAAAAGAAAGCTCTATTTGTGGGAAAAAGGGACTTCAATTTTGTTTGGTTGCAACGTAGTATGACCGCTCAATTGGCAATTGGCAGTTAAAGCGACACAATCGCAAAAAGTGTCCGGTCATTCGGCAGTCAAATCCTCTGGGGCTGAAGTGGTTAAGTCAACAAATCTACTCAGTTTAACTTGAACCTGAGGGTCGGGGTTCTAGACTCTAACTAGATTTAGTAGACACACATCTGCTTCTGGATAATGGCAGCCTTCTGTCCCATTGCATCAACCTTCGGTAGGTGTAGGCGGGACTGCAGTGAGCTCAGGGAAAGGGCGACTAAATAATGAGGGACATCAAGGGCCTGTAGGCTCTGATTAAAGGCTTTTATCAATATGTTTCACCAGGGCTTTTTTTCTCAAACAATAGGTACTGGAACTCAACTACGACCCCCCAAAACACCTCCACCCACACACACCCCCTCCAAATCACATCAAACAGTGGATGTGGTCAGTCAAATTTCATGAAGAGTAGGAGGGTCTTAAAGGGGCATTAAATACCAGGATTGTATTACATACAGAGTGCAGAGTTCAGGGGAGTTACACACAGAGTGCAGAGCTGTCACTTGTTAAACACAGAAACTGGACCCCCGGAAGGGTCTGAGCCAGAGGTGGTGGAACTGAGTTCCACCAAGTTCCCCCTGAAAAAAAGCCCTGTTTTCACTATAATTGAGGTAGGAACATAGGCCCAGATTCACATAGAATCGCGGCGGCGTAACGTATCATAGATACATTACACTGCCGCAAGTTTTCATCGCAAGTGCCTGATTCACAAAGCACCTGCGAGAAAACTTCCGCCGGCGGCCTCCGGTGTAAGCCCGCGTAATTCAAAGGGGCGTGTGCCATTTAAATTAGGCGCGCTCCCGCGCAGGACATACTGCGCATGCTCCCTTTTGAATTTCCCGCCGTGCTTTGCGCAAAGTGACGTCATTTTTTCGAACGGCAACGTGCGTAGCGTACTTCCGTATTCCCGGACGTCTTACGCAAGAAGGAAACATTTTTTAATTTCGACGCGGGAACGACGGCCATACTTTATACAGCACATACGTGTGCTGTGTAAAGTTAGGGCACCTAAAACGACGACTAACTTTGCGACGGGAAACTAGACTAGCAGCGACGTAGCGAACGCGAAAAACCGTCGTGGATCGCCGTAACTACTAATTTGCATACCCGATGCTGGTTTACGACGCAAACTCCCCCCATCGGCGGCCGCGGTACTGCATCCTAAGATCCGACAGTGTAAAACAATTACACCTGTCGGATCTAAGGGCTATCTATGCGTAACTGATTCACTCTGAGAGATACTCCGTCATATCTCGGCTGTGAATTTGGGCCCTTGTCTCAGGTCAGAGGCTTCCACCCAAGGCAAATATATTTCCAGCAGCTGCAGTATTCAGATTTTGTGAAGTGATCCTATACAGGTATGTCTATTACAGATGAAAACAACAATGCTGAAAAATGAACTTCATTAAAAGAAAAGGGCATGAAAAATACTCAGGTACTTTTATTATAACTATCTAATGTTTAACAAGTCAGGGCTGAGGAACCAAGCCACCAGAAAATACTAAACTGTCACTAAAGGGATTCCTGCCAGTGTATCCGCTTAACCTTGGCTCAGCAGTACAAACTTCTTAATACCCCCAGTAATCCCTTTAAGCAAAAGTTAATTCCTCAGGATGTCCGTGTGCACACTTTCATGCTGCTTTGGATGCAGAAAAAGCCAGAGAGACAAGCACAAAATTGATACTTTCTCCATGGAAAATCTTGTTGCTGTCTTAAAAAATACAATATAGAATAATAATATAAAAAAAAAAAAAGCACCGGTACTTGACTTTACAGTTGACCAGTCACACACTTTGGCAATTCAAACAAAAGATATTATGAGGCAAAAAATGATCAAGCAGATGTGACCTATAGTGAAAACTACATGCCAAAATGGTAAGTAGATCCAGAGGTATAAGCAACTCAAATGATATGCAGATCTCAAATTTTCCAGCAAAAGTCTTTCCAACTCCATTACTTACCTATTAGTTATTAAGGCTGGTCATCATTCTAAAAGACTAATAGAAGGACTTTGAAGTTGGGAGCGGTCGGTCAAAACCGATGAAAACGGACTGAAGGACCTTTTCATCGGACCAAACCGACCGTGTGTGGGCCCCATTGGTCAGTTATCCTTCGGTCAAAAAATGTAGAACTTGCTTTAAAATTGAACCGATGGACGCTTAACCGATAGGTCAAAACCGACGGTAAGTATGCAAAAGCATCGGTTAAAAATCCAGGCATGCTCAGAATCATGTCGACGCATGCTTGGAAGCATTGAACTTCTTTTTTTTTCAGCACGTCGTTGTGTTTTACGTCACCGCGTTCTGACCCGATCGGTTATTTAACCTATGGTGTGTAGGCACATCAGACCATATGTCGGCTTCATCGGTTAACCGATGAGAACGGTCCGAAGGACCATTCTCATCGGATGGACTGATCGTGTGTACAGGGCTTTACTTAAAAGTCAAAATGCGCATGTGAGTTTGGTTTTCTGGATCCAAGAAAAAAAAAAAAACAATGTGGGATTCCCTTTATTTATTTATGATGTTTTAAAGCAACTGGTAGGCATTCATTCTTAGCATGTCATATATACCTGTAAAAATTGTTTTCAATTTTTTCTCTTTAAAAAAATTGCTATATAGTTAATGTGATATTGCTTGATATTGCTTTACAATTTATGTATAAGTATAAGATTTCTCACAATAAGAGCCCATTCACACAGGGGCAACACGACTTTCAGCGCTACTTTGGGAGGCAACTTGAACGCGACTTGAGTATGAATCACAACGCGACTCGGGGCGACTTCAGCATGACTTACAACGCGACTTGAAGTCGCCTCCAGGAGGGGGAACTACACGCCAAATTTTAAATAAAAAAACAGCATGGGTTCCCCCTCCAAGAGCATACCAGGCCCTTAGGTCTGGTATGGATTTCAAGGGGAATCCCCTACGCCGAAAAAACTGCGTGGGGTCCCCCCCAAATCCATACCAGACCCTTATCCGAGTTGTGCGGTGCGCAACGATTTATATTGGCCTCTTATGACGTCACAGTCCTAGCATGCTCCCAACATACGGGGCAAGGTAATTATGTTGTCACCACCCGGAGAAGAAAGCATAGAAGTCAAAAGACCCCCCAAAGTCGGAAGAAGACCCCTCCAAAGTTGGAAGAAGGGTGAAGGCCGGGCCCCCACTGGTAAAAGAGCTGGAAGAAGACAGTGGTGGTGCCCGGCAAAAGGGAGAAGTCGGAAGACCCCCGAAGTTGGAAGAAGACCCCCGGAGCTGCCTAATAAACTACTTTAAAAACCTGTCTAGTGTGTTTTTATTCTTGACACCTTTTACCCCCCAGGTGAATAGGAAAGGGTACTATGTACCCCATACTCATTCACACAGGGTGGGGGCCGGGATCTGGGGCCCCCTTATTAAAGGGGGCTTCCAGATTCCGATAAGCACTCCGCCCACAGACCCCGACAACTAACGGCCAGGGTTGTCAGGAAGAGGCCCTTGTCCCCATCAACATGGGGACAAGGTGCTTTGGCCCCCCTGCCCCAAAGCACCCACCAATGCATGCCGCCTGGTACGGTTCACGGATGAAGGCCTCCCTGTGCTCCAAAAAGGAGGTGAGGATAAAAGTAAGACAAGAAGTGACTTATAGTGGAAACTGGAAGCCCCATTTTACAACAAAAGAGCAACCAGATTTCCATCCTCTCCAAGGGGAATGTGTAAAGGGGCACAATTCCACTTACCCAGTCCCGAGAGTTAAAAGTAAAAACAATAACACGGAATTAAAAAAAACTAATTCCAACCTCCAGTAATTCAATTTTACCAACGGGAATACCAAGTGACATCATTGACCAAATTTGGTCAATAAAATTTGACCAAAAATGGTCAATGACAGCACCCAGGATTCTTAGCGATATTACTGCAGCCAAGAATCTATCATTTGGAAGCAGGAGTGTGACGTGTACAACCCACCCAAATTACCTTTAGTGGTGTTCAGGATTAGGTTTTCTTATGATTTTAAGCCTGTTTGGTCAAACTGCCAACAAATTGAACAGGTGTTTAAGCAACGCTCTTAGCAGGTAAAACATTTCCTTCATGTATATTCTCACTGCATCCTTAGCTGTGGTGCTATATTCATCCTTCCATAAGAAAAAAACATGGTTCCCTGAGTTCCATTTACAAATAAAATGTAGCTACACGCTAGACATAGAACAGGAAGCTCTATCTGTGAGATCAAGCATAGCAGAAGCCAATATCAGATGTCTACAGAAGCTGGAGAGCTGTACGTTGAACAGCGGCGGTGCGTCCATAAAGGGCACAGGAGCGCTGACCCCCTCTCCTGTCACTGCATTGCGTGAATCTATCTATGGTCGCTGCTGACACCCCCTATTCAGGTGTCCGGACCCTTTTCGGGCACCTGAACTACAGCAGTGGGGGTGTTTTTCGGATACACCTGATAGACTCTAATAAGCGCCCAAAAATTTGAGAAGTGGGCGCAACGCTGTGCATATGTTAGTAAAGCAAAGGAATTTGCTTTCCTAACATTGAACCACCTCTCAGCCAATCAGGTGCACCGGGTCTGTGTTACCTGTCACCTGATTGGCTGAAATGACAGGCGCTGTGATTGGACGCCTATCAGGCGTCCAATCACAGCAGAGGATGAGAGGAGGAGGAGCGGGCGGGAGAAGACATCGGGTCGGGGAAATGGAGGACACCGGACACCGCTCGCTGCCGTCGCCTGCTGCCCACCTGAGACAGGGTAAGTGCCGGGCAGACAATGGGTGGGTGGGGGTACACAGTGGCAAAACTTGGGGCACAGTGGCAACATTTGGGACACATTAACAAAACTTGGGACACAGTGGCAGCACTTGCGGCACAGTGGCAGCACTTGGGGCACAGTGGGAGTGTTTAAATTGTCTCAGTGGCTGCGTTTGATAGCACAGTGGCTGCGTTTGATGGGCAAGGTGGCTGCGTTTGATGGGGAGAGTGGCTGCGTCTGATGGCACAGTGGCTGCATTTGATGGGCAAAGTGGCTGCGTTTGATGGGCACAGAGGCTGTGTTTGATGGCACAGTGGCTTGCATTTGATGGGTAAAGTGGCTGTGTTTGATGGCACAGTGTCTGTGTTTGATGGCACAGTGGCTGCATTCGATGGGCACAGTGGCTGCGTTTGATGGGCAAAGTGGCTGCGTTTCATGGCACAGTGGGGGCGTTTGATGGGCACAGTGGCTGCGTTTGATGGGCATAGTGGCGGCGTTTGATGGGCACAGTGGCTGCGTTTGATGGGCACTGTGGCTGCGTTTCATGGGCACAGTGGCTGCGTTTGATGGCACAGTGGCTGTGTTTGATGGCACAGTGGCTGCACTTGATGGGCACATGGCTGCGTTTGATGGGCACAGTGGCTGCATTTGATGGGCAAAGTGGCTGCATTTGATAGCACAGTGGTTGCGTTTGATGGGAAAGAGTGGCTGCATTTGATGGCACAGTGGCTGCTTTTGATGGGCAAGAGTGGCTGCGTTTGATGGCACAGTGGCTGCGTTTGATGGGCAAGAGTGGCTGCGTTTGATGGCACAGTGGCTGCGTTTGATGGGCAAGAGTGGCTGCGTTTGATGGCACAGTGGCTGCGTTTGATGGCACAGTGACTGCGTTGGATGGCACAGTGGCTGCACTTGATGGGCACAGTGGCTGCATTTGGTACAGTGGTTGCAGATGATGGGTTTTTTTTTCAGAATTTTTCAGTTTGTTTGTGCCCCCCCAAAAAAATTGGAGCACCAGCCGCCACTGACGTTGAAGCAGTAAAGCCTTTGCAGCAAATAGCGCTTGCCCTGACCTGGATGTAGCTAATAAAGGACGATGTGATGAGTGTGTTCCTGGAGCCTTGATACAGCACAGAAAACTAATAAAAAGAATACAGACAGGAGGTAAAGATTACAGTCGGCACAGCATCAGCATGAAGGCTTCACGTTAGCAGAGGAGGGGCAAGGCTTCTTTTCTTCATTGGAAGTAATAAAGGATAATACGTCTGTGTGTCAGGGGCAGAGCGCTGTGTGTTACAGCAATTTATAGCAGTCTGCCATGATGGGAATAGCTCAGTGTGACATCTCTGCTGACATGCGCCTCTCCAGGCTTACCTCCATTAACAAACTCTGCAGCAATAAACAGAGTCCCACAGACCTCTGTGATTTCTGGGGGTGGTCTTCCATGTGTAATACTTTTTTCTCTAGCCTTCAAAAATAGGTTACAATATATGAAAGATTCTACAGATGGGGAGATTGTTAATAAAGAGGACCAGTCATAACTGGGCTTACAAAAGAGCTAAAGCCTCGTACACACGACCGGTTTTCCTGCCAGGAGAGCTTTTGGCCGGGAAAACCAGAAAATAGAGAATAAAATAATGGAGCGCTGCCCCCGCAAGGTTCTTGTGTTCCAGGTTCTATTCCCACTAGTGCAGCGGCAGCCAGGCAAACAGCAACCTTCACTCCTATGGCTCAGTGAACAGTCTAGGGGTTGCCTTTTTAAAGTTTATTACAGATTAAATTGGACAGGATATGAAAGGTGTGGGATACTCCAGAACACCAAATGAGAATGTGAGGAACCTCTTCCCTTTGCAGCTACTTCTTAGAACTACCCCTTAAAGTGGTTGTGAACCCACTTTTACAAAAAACGCAGCCTGTAAGACAAAGGCATAATGAGCAAGTATTCATAGCGTAGTAGCTCATTATGTAATACTCACCTCAGATCAAAGCCCCCGCAGCCATCCACGTCCACCACTCAGGCGGCCGACTTCTCTCCCAGGGATTACTTCCAGGTATCACGGTTCTTGCGCTGTGATTGGCCGGAGCCATGATCACGTCACTGCCATGCATGCGCATTGGGGGCCACCAGTCACATCACGGCATCCTTTAGGAACGGCACGATCGCCGATGCTAATATCCGCCTGCGCCGTTGTCTATGGTGCATGCACCGTAGACATCGGCGTCTGTCATTATTGAAAATATCTCCTAAACCAGGGATATGCAATTAGCGGACCTCCAGCTGTTGCCAAACTACAAGTCCCATGAGGCATAGCAAGACTCTGACAGCATCAAGCATGACACCCAGAGGCAGAGGCATGATGGGACTTGTAGTTTGGCAACAGCTGGAGGTCCGCTAATTGCTTATCCCTGTCCTAAACCATGACGATGTCATTATTTGACGAAACGTACGTCGGCAAGGAGTACCCGACGTACGGCTGCTGCCAGGAAGTAGCTAGAGGCGGAGCTGTAGGAGAAGTTCAGGGACCACATGAAATGGCCTGGAGGGCCATATTTGGCCCGTGGCCACACATGTGCCCTAGACTGTCTAATGAGCCAGAAGAGTGACTGCAACAGTGTTTTTGGCTGCTAGTACACTAACTGGGGAAAGAACTTTGGGACCAAATCAGCGCTACAAAGATATTACCTTTCTGCCTGAAAAAGAGATACTCACTAAGTATACAATGTTGTTTCTGTAAACTGCTTTATTTGTGTGAACATTGCATTTCTGTAATATACAGTATAATTGAAGTATCAACGTGTATTGACTTCTTCCAATTTTCAGGCATGATGGTTAATCCAACTTAAAGCGGGATTCCACCCGCAATTTTTTTTTTTTTTAAAAAGTCAGCAGCTACTAACAGTGTAGCTGCTGACTTTTAATAAGGACACTTACCTGTCCTACTCACCCGCGCTGATGGCCCCCCTGATGCCGATCCCTCGATCAGTGCAGGTCCCGTGCCGCCATTCACACTAAGGGAAACTTACGGCTTACGGCTTTACTGCCCGTTTTCTACTGCACATGCGCAAGTCTCGCGCTGACTTGTGAATGGGCGGCTGCTCTCTGGGAACACACACAGTTCCCAGAAAGCAGCGCGCCCCATTCACTAGAAGAAGATGAAGAAGATAGACTCGAGTATAATTTTTTTCTTTTATATTTTTAAAGGATTTTTGGGCTAAAAAAAAATTCTGTGTGGTACTCCATTTTAAATAAAAGCCCATTGACACAGTCTTTCCGTCTCTCATCTATGTACAACATATCTCCTTATTTTCCCCTCCGCACCTCATGATAATCATTTTATAAAAGCACATTAGCTAAAAGCATCTGCACAGCCTTCAAGTTGAACTATCTGTGCTATTGTCTACATACTTCCATACTTACAATTTTGTTAGAGAACAGAAGACATGATAAACATTGTTTCCATGCAATGCTATTCGCCGGAAATGTAGAACTTAGTTGACTTCATTTACTTATTTCTCCTTGACGTTTTTACTGTTTAACAACTTATCTTTTGATACAGCTTTTGTTTTCACTATTATCAGATGATGGCTCCGTTTTGTAAGTCATGGACAAATTATGCCTTTTCGAGGTATTCAGGTGTTACAAAACACTGAGTTCTGGAAATACTGTTTTGAGGAACGTTAACAATTACCTTGTATTCTATGAACAAGTCTCAAAAGAAGCAGGTTAGTCTATTAATTTGAAGTACCGTATATACTCGAGTATAAGCCGAGTTTTTCAGCACATTTTTTTTTGTGCTGAAAATGCCCCCCTCGGCTTATACTCGAGTCACCTTTTTGCGCCTGATCTCCCGGACTTTGGGGACCCGGTACCGGCCGGCCGTAGGTCCCCTTGACCCCAAACTTGGTGCACATGTAGCCCCACTCTACAAGTGTGCAACGTTTTTTGTCCGGGGGACATACGGCCTGGGAGCACCGATTTTTCAAAGCTGGGCACCCCTTCCATAGATTCCCATGTTAAATGGACATTTCTTCGGTGAGTTTGGGGACCCTGTACTGGCTGGTCGTAAGTTCCCTGGACCCGGAGCTTGGCATACATGTAGCTCCATTTCTCCTCTACAAGTGTGCAACGTTTGTTGTCTGGGGGACCTACGGCTGGGGAGCGCCGATTTTTCAAATCCAGGCACCCCTTCCATAGACTCCCATATTAAACGTCAGTCTAGTCATGGACACAGTGGGCCAGATTCTCATAGAATCGGCGGCGGCGTAGTGTAAGCCATTTACACCACGCTACCGCAATTTACTGGAGCAAGTGCCGTATTCGCAAAGCACTTGCTCCGTAATTTGCGGCGGCGTAGTGTAAATGGCCCGGCGTATGGCCGCGTAATTCAAAGGGGGCAGCTTGTATTCAAATTAAGCGCGCCCCCGCGCAGATCGAACTGCGCATGCGCCGGCCGGGAAAAAGCCCAATGCGCATGCTTCAGCTCACGACAGAAAACGTCAATGACGCCGACGTGAGCGTCATTGACGTAAAGTCGTATTCGTGAATGACTTAGGAAAACAACGTAACCGACGGAAAAAGCCAACGCGGACCCGACGCCATACTTAACATGGCATACGGCGGACTGGCGTAAGGTTACCCCTCATATAGCAGGGGTAACCTTACGCCTACGGAAACTACGTAAACGACGACAAAACGGCGCAAATTCGTTCGGGAATCGGCGTATCAGGTTCATTTGCATAAACAAATGAGACCTGAATGTAAACGCCACCTAGCGGACGACGTTGTATTGCATTTAGGATCCGACGGTGTAAGTGATTTACACCAGTCGGATCCTAGCCTAAATCCGGCGTATCTTGTTTTGTGAATACAAAACAATGATACGCCGGAGGGAAATTCAAATTACGCCGGTGTATCAGTAGATTTTTTTATCGTTTTATGTTGTTTGCGTAAGTCGTACGCGAATAGGGCTGTGCGTAAGTTACGTTCACGTCGTAGGCAGTGTTCGACGTATCTTAGGCATTCTATCCGACGCATGTGCACTGGGATACGTTCAAAACGTAATTTACGTGGCGTCATGCTTTATTTACATAAAACACGCCCACCTCTTCACAATTTGAATTAGGCACGCTTACGCCGGCACATTTACGATACGCCGCCGTAACTTAGGGCGCAGGTTCTTTGTGAATACAGCACTTGCCTCTCTAAGTTGCGACGGCGTAGCGTAAATACGATACGCTACGCCCGCCCACACTTACGCCGCCCTACGTGAATCTAGGCTTATGTTTTTTGTTTTCAAATGTAGGCCACATGCCATGAATAAGTATACTGCCCCAGATTCACGTACAAATGCCTATCTTTAGGCGGGCGTAGCGTATCTCAGATACACTACGCCGCCGTAACTTAGAGCGCCATGTCCTGTATTCAGAAACAACTTGCGCTCTAAGTTACGGCGGCGTAGTGTATCTGACACGGCGTAAGCCCGCCTAATTCAAACTAGTCTGTTAGGGGGCGTGTTGTATGTAAATGTGTTGTGACCCCACGTAAATGGCGCGCGCATGCTCAGTATCACGTTGAATTTTCAAAGTAAATTACGTCCGCTCAATGCTTAGTCGACGTGAACGTTACCTACGCACAGCCCCATTCACGGACGACTTACGCAAACGACGTAAAATACGACGCTGTTCGTACGTTTCCGACCTCCATACCTAACATGACTTACCCCTGCTTTATGAGGGGTAACTTTACGCCGGCGTATGTCTTACGTAAACGACGTACGTTTCGTGAATCGGTGTATCTAGCTAATTAGCATATTCGATGCGGAAATATACGGAAGCGCCACCTAGCGGCCATCATAAATATGCACCCTAAGATACGACGGCGTAGGAGACTTACGCCGCTCGTATCTAGGCAACTGTGAGGCATATCTGATTCTATGAATCAGGCGCCGAGTTGCGACGGCCCGCACTCAGAGTTACGACGGCATATCTGGAGATACGCCGTCGTAACTCCTTTGTGAATCCGGGCCTATGTCTTCAGTAGAGTACATTGTCATGAATGTTCTACACTTTAATGCAAACTGGATTTTGGTAGCGCAAAAGAACATCAGAAATGCAACCCATTGGAACACAATGGAGTGAGTTTGTAATATTTCTCTATGGGATTTCTAGACAAGGGATAGGATGAAAAATATCATTCCCCCTACACCGCCTTTATAATGTATTTGGCTCATCTAAAGTGACTCCAATCAATCAGACGACTAAAATAGACTCTGGGGCCCATTTAGCTACTTGGCTCTTTTGCCAAAACACTGCTTAGGCCCCAGAAACCAATTTAAATCATTACTCTGATGGTTTGTCTCTGCAGGCTGGAGCTCTTTTTATAACAGCGGAGGTAACTTTGTGCTGCCCGCAAAATCCAAATAGATATTTCTCTGCATAATCTAAAATGAACTAGAAAAATGACAGCTGGAGTCTGGTTGCTATAATAAGGTGACTAATTGTCTTAAACAGGCAAAGCCAGGCCCTTTACAAGGTAACCTAGGCCAGGGCCTGTGGCCCGGCATGTGTCCAAGGGGGGCAGCTGCAGCCATTATTCTCTTACAGTAAACCAGGGGGATAGTGCACCTGGGCAAAGCTCAAACACCCATATGCAATGTAATAACATGTAATTATGATCAACAAAATCACTCCAAGCAATTTGATATGTGTAAATGAAATGAAAACATGATGGCGTATAATTAAAAATAAAGAAAAGAAAAAAGTCAATTTGTGTCCATTAACCACTTAAGCCCCGGACCATTTTGTTGCTAAATGCCCAGGCCAGGTTTTGCGTTTCGGCACTGCGTCACTTTAACAGACAATTGCGCGGTCGTGCGACGTGGCTCCCAAACAAAATTGACGTCCTTTTTTCCCCACAAATAGAGATTTCTTTTGGTGGTATTTGATCACCTCTGCGGTTTTTATTTTTTGCGCTATAGACAAAAATAGAGCGACAATTTTGAAAAAAATGCAATATTTTTAACTTTTTTCTATAATAAATATCCCCCAAAAACATATATAATTTTTTTTCTCAGTTTAGGCCAATACGTATTCTTATACCTATTTTTGGTAAAAAAAAACGCAATAAGCGTTTATCGATTGGTTTGCGCAAAATTTATAGCGTTTACAAAATAGGGGATAGTTTTATTGCATTTTTATTAATTATTATTTTTTTTACTACTAATGGCGGCGATCAGCGATTTTTTTCGTGACTGCGACATTATGGCGGACACTTCGGACAATTTTGACACATTTTTGGGACCATTGTCATTTTCACAGCAAAAAATGCATTTAAATTGCATTGTTTATTGTGAAAATGACAGTTGCAGTTTGGGAGTTAACCACAGGGGGCGCTGTAGGAGTTAGGGTTCACCTAGTGTGTGTTTACAACTGTAGGGGGGTGTGGCTGTAGGACTGACGTCATCGATCGAGTCTCCCTATAAAATGGATCACTCGATCGATGCAGCGCCATAGTGAAGCACGGGGAAGCCGTGTTTACATACGTTCGCGACGGAGCGGCTATAAACGAATAGCCGCGCCGTCGTCCCGGATCGCTCCCCGTGGGTATCCGACCGCCGCATGTAGCGGGGGGGTCCCGATCGGACCCCCGACCCGCGGAAAGGCATGGACGTACATGTACGCCCATATGCCTGTACGTGCCATTCTGTGGACGTACATATACATGCGGTGGTCGGCAAGTGGTTAAAGGTTGGAAGTGTCCTAGTCCTAGTAAAAAATACTCAGACTGTTCGGCAAGGAATCACCCCAAAAGACCACCACCATGCTTGAAGAGTGGAGGCTTACCAGGTGTAGTTGACCCTCCCAAAGGGTCTCCAAACACATGTAATGATCCACACATCCACAGTTGTTCCAGGGGTCCCATGATGATTTGCCAGTGGTCCCCGAATCCTGGGCTGTTCCTGAAGCCCACACCGCTCTCCCAGCCTTTTTGACTGATCAGAACTCCCCCCAGCATTGCCACTCATCCCAATTCACCGCCAGCACTGCCACCCATCCCATCCCATCCCATCCCACCCCGCCCCCCCCACCAAGGAGCAAGAGAAGGAATAAAAATAGAGAATACATGGAAGATAGAGGAAAAGAGGGGGATGAAAGAAAGAAAAAGGGAGAAAAAGAACAAGAAAGACGGCTGGAGAGAGATGGGGAAAAAAAACAAGAAATTCGAATAAAGAGAGATAAAAGGAAAAGAAAGGAGAACAAAGAGAAAGAGTTGTACATCCTAAAATGTACCATAGGGTTTTTAATACTGTATGAGTGGAAGGGATTCAGGGAGTGCAAAATGTCCGTGGGTTTGGGGGGGCAAATTACTTTTCTTGCCTTGGGTGCTGACAACCCACGCTACGAAAATTATTTTACTGTTAGGAGTCCCCACAACTTGGAAAATTTTATCAAGGGGTCACGGCATTAGAAGGTTGAGAACCACTGCTCTAGGCGATCTCCTGGGACATGTGACAGGTCCCAGGAGTTCGCCTGTCCACTCGCAGTGCATGCCCGGCCGTGAAGCCCAAAGCTGTCACGGCCGGATGCCCACAATGTGAATGGATGTGCCGGCGGAGAGGGGGGAAAAGGAGCGACACTCCGGATGGCCGCATCGCTGAACCATGGAGCAGGTAAGTGTCTGTTTATTAAAAGTCAGCAGCTACACTTTAAAGATAACTCCCATAGTGTAAAACTGTGTATATGGTGAAGTTTAATAAAGAAGATTGCACTTACAAGATTACAGCGTTATGCAAGCCATTAAAATCCATATGTATTCTGTCTTTCCCAAAACTAAGATGGCCGCGGCTCAATTGCACATGCGCAGTGGCATGTATTCTGGTTTCACCCAATGTGTTTCGTCCCCTGATGACGTCACCTATGATGAAACAACCCCTGAACAACTGTGCAGTTATATGTCGATCATTACCTGAGTTTTGCAATTCTTCTTTGGGAGGGTCAACTACATCTGGTATGCCTCCACTCTTCAGTCACGGTGGTGGTCTTTTGGGTTGATTCCTTGCTGCACAGCCTGAGTCTTTTTTACTAGGACTCACACTCCCAACCTTTAATGGACAAAAGTGGACTTTTTCCCTAATTTTCTTTTTAATTATATGCCATAATGTGTTCATGTTATTTACATATGTAGCACTACCCCCAAAGGAGCTGCTGGGTATTTTCGGGCGACATGTTTCGTCTATTTCATCGCCGTCCAGGGTACTAGATGAGAACTGAAAAAGTTCACACTTTGCACTTCTTTTTCTAAAATTTATTTGCTGAACTAGATAGGTTCAGGTGTGTAGTTTCAATCCGGAAACACTCCTTCTTCCAGTAACACAGCTTTCGTCTCCACTCTAGCCAGAGTGTGTTTTGCGCACCCGGATAGGTTTCTCTCACTAGCCTAGCAGCCGGAATGACACACGGAAAATGGTACAGTCTCTGCCACAGACCTTCCCACAGATGGAGACACTTTTCGGTCCGAAATCCTCACAGTACAGGATTCAGCACCCGGATCTCTCCAGAGTAACTTCTTGTAGAACTTGAAACTGACGGGCGATCACCATCAAGCCTTTCAGTAAGCGGTGCATCCTTCGATGAAGTTCAAGGCCTCTCTTGATACACCAGCCTTGTGTTCGGTCCTCTCCAAGTTAGGTCCTTCATCAAGCGGCTTCCTGCCTCAGGACGGACAGCACAGGATCACCTTCCAATGCTTAGACCCAATCTGCCTACTGGGCCTACTCAGAAGATCACAACCCCGGACCAATGTGGTCCCAGAGCCAGGATTACAGGAACACTCACCCCCAACCAGGAGGGCCACACATGGGGGGTGGTGGGACGACAGACTCAGGATCGACGACCCCAGTCCAGTGACGTCTGTCCCTTAAGTACCCCTCCCCAGCTTGCACAGCGGGACGATCAACCCCACTGATTGGCTGCAGAGGGAAAATACTCAAATCACCTTGACCTAGCTGCTGCCAACCTTGGCCTGGAGTAACAACTACACCCCAGGCAAACAATAGTGGTTACTCACAGCACAGCCATGGCTGGAATTTGCTCAAAATCACACATGTCTGAGTAAAGTAACTCTCAGACTTCCCTCTAAATTTACAGCAGCGCCGGCTCAAAATGAGCAAGCCGCTACACATACAGGGCTAGATTCAGAAAGAATTTACGCCGGCGTATCTATTGATAAGCCGCATAAATTCAAATCTGCGCCGGCGTATCTTCTTTCTGTATTCAGAAAGCAAGATACGCCAAAATTTGCCTAAAATCCGACTGGCGTAAGTCTCTTACGCCGTCGTATCTTAGTTGCATATTTACGCTGGCGGCTAGGTGGCGCTTCCGTCGATTACAGCGTAGAATATGCAAATGAGCTGGATACGCAGATTCAGAAACGTACATGCGCCCGGCGGTATTTTTTACGTCGTTTGCGTAAGGCTTTTTTCGGCGTAACATTGCTCCTGCTATATGAGGAGCAACCAATGTTAAGTATGGACGTCGGGCCAGCGTCGAATTTTGCTTCGTTTGCGTAAGTCGTTCGCGAATAGGGCTTTGCGTAAATTACGTTCACGTCTAAAGCATTGACGATTTGCGGCGGAATTTCGAGCATGCGCACTGGGATTCTTTCACGAACGGCGCATGCTTTATTTACATAAAACACGCCCACCTCTTCAGAATTTAAATTCGGGGCGCTTACGCCGGCAGATGTACGCTACGCCGTAACTTAGGGCGCAGATTCTTTGTGAATCCAGCCCCAGCCTCACTAAGTTACGGCGTGTAGCGTATCTCAGATACGCTACGCCCGCACAAAATTACGGCGGGCTTTCTGAATCTAGCCCATAATTTTTATCTTGGAGTGATTTTGTTGATCATAATCACATGTTATTGCATACCATATGGGTGTTTGATATAAATGCGCTGCACTGTTTTATTCTAATCTGTATATACCTAGTATTGGGGTATTGTGCTAGCTGCTATTTGATATTTCATGTGACAGCCCTAGTGCAGTTTTTTTTCTTGATCCTCTGTGTGGACAGTGCTGATTGGCCATGTGCTGATCACATGCACCCTCGCAAGAGAAAAAAAAACTCTCTAGCAATACACACCAAATTGAGCATGTGCAGAGTGCCTCCAAAGGCTCTGTTCTATGAGGAGATGGATTGGGGACAGTGGAAGAAAGAGAGGATCAAAGAAGACAGGGTCAAACAGCCTTTTTACACAATGCGCAGGATTAACCACTTAGGTGAGCATAACAGGCATGCTTTACTGCATATACAGACTGATTTTAATGTTGTGGGTTTCGCAACACTATAATTTATGATTGTAATACAAAAGGTATTCATGTTGGCCTCAGCAGGATCCAACTATCATTTTTCTAATGCATCTTACAAGATGAAAGTTTCAGAACATAATGATTTTTCTGCTCTATAAAGATACTTTAAAATAAGTAACACGTTTTATTTGCACACAACTCCATGACATAACTGTATAACCCAATCACCCAAACAAGTCCAGATGATTTCTTTCCACTTTCTATAAAATGTAGAAACGGTTTGTTCTCGGCATATTAAAGACATATTCAGAAAGCCGGAGAGGATATTGTTTCCCAAAATCAATATTTTCATTTTCTAGCTGTTTTACAATTTTTTTTTCCAGAGAGTACAGTTTGCATAATAAACAGTTAGAAGAATCAACACCGGTAAGCATCAAAAGTTTGTTATATAGCAAAGCTATGATCTTTATAAACTCACAAGGTTCCTAAACTTCCTCTTAGGGCTTGTTAACATGTGCGGCAGGGACATCTGAGTGTAGAGCTCCCCCTGCAGGAGCCGCTGATTTCGTGTCCTTGCTTTTTGCCCTCTGTGCAGCGGCAGCCAGGCAAACAGCAGCATTCATTCCCTTGGATCAATAAACAGTCTAGGGGTTGCCTTTTTTCAAGTTTATTGTAGAGTATTTCGGATGGGCATAGGGAAGCTGTGGAATACTCCAGAACACTAAGGCCTCGTACACACAACGGGACATGTCCGATGAATCGAACATGTCCGCTGCCGGATTTTGGTCTGATGGCTGTACACACCATCAGACCAAATTTCCCGCGGACAGCGAACGCGGTGACGTGGCCGCGCCGTCGCCGCGACGATGACGCAGCGACGTGCGCGACCCTGGCAGGTCAATGCTTCCACGTATGCGTCGAATCACTTTGACGCATGCGAGGGCTTTCGGCCGAGCGGACATGTCCGGTGAGTCGTACAGACGACCGAACATGTCCGACGGACAGGCTTCCAGCGGACATGTTTCTTAGCATGCTAAGAAACATTTGTCCACTGGAAACCTGTCCGCTCGGCCGGGAATCCGGTCCGGTCGGCCGTACAGACAACCGAACATGTCCGCGGAAACTGGTCTGCGGACCAGTTTCAGCAGACATGTTCGGTCGTGTGTACGAGGCCTAACAGGAGTGTGAGGGCATTTTTTCCTTTGCAGATTCTTCTCAGAACTATCCCTTAAAGCGGAGTTCCACCCAAAAGTAGAACTTCCGCTTTAAGCACTACTCGCCCCCTGACATGCCACTTTTGGCATGTCATTTTTTTTTTTGGGGGGGGGGGGGAGTTGGTAACATCTTTTCAGTGGGACTTCCTGTCCCACTTCCTCCTTCCTATCTTCGGCCACCTTGCCGACTCCTCCTCTCGCCCTAGGTGGCCCCTCCCTGCCAGCGATCTTCTGGGACACAACTCTTTTTTTTAAATCAGATCGTTCTTATTTTGATTTTGTTGTTGCTCTTTGTATAAAGAAGTCTTCCCATTTACTTTATATGATAGAAAATACAAAAAATCCCAATACAATCCAATATTGATCTTTTCCATCAGATGATTGATCTTTTCCATCAGATGATTGATCTTTTCCATCAGAATAAAAATAGTACAAGAAGAAAAAAAAAAGAGAGAAAAAAAAAAAACCTCAGGTCCCAGAAGATCGGCTGGCCAATAGGAGAGCGCCACTGTGGGTGCCCACAGTTAGGATGACAGGGCCGAGGAGAGGTGGGGGAGAGGAGCGAGCCTCCAGACTCAGGTGAGCCTCTAGACTGAATCCTCAGTGAAACCGCTCTTTTAGCTCTCTAGGAACTTGCAGCTGAATAGAACCCTGAGGTATGCACAGCTGGGACCTTGATGAGACAGGTATGATCTTCAGCTGTACTGGCTGGGAAAATTTCTTCTTTGGAAAGAACCCTGCACTCTGAGGCTTCACACTATTTATGCACTCCCCAGTCACCATCTGAGCACACCTCCCCAGGGATTGGCTGGAGCTGCATAAATATTCAGGCTGGTTATTTGACTCTCCCACCCACTACATTCTGGACAAGGGAAAGCAATCAAACTCGCAGCCTGCACAGCCCAGGACAGCCTAAATCATGGGTCTTCAAACTATGGCCCTCCAGTTGTTCAGGAACTACAATTCCCATCATGCCTAGTCATGTCTGTGAATGTCAGAGTTTTACAATGCCTCATGGGATGTGTAGTTCTGCAACAGCTGGAGGGTCGTGGTTTGAGGATCCCTGGCCTAAAGCAATCACATGCTGCTCTGCTGATTACAGAAAAGCTACAGAACTAAAAATGCCTAACAAAATCTAGCAGCCTATTTGGGAGGGTGCAACATCAGTGTGGATCACTTTTCAGAGGTGTTTAACCCCTAGCACGTCACAACCTTGTACATTACATCAAATTTCATGGAATTTTCAAGCAGCCCTATAAACCTGAATGGCTCGTAGCTGGTGGTCGTTATGCCCACCTTAACCTGTTCTATCGTATTAGTTTCTAAAGTAAATTCATTTTTTGTATTTTTTTTTAGTGTAGTCTGGTTATCTGTGGGCTTTGGGAGTTAAAAGGGTCCCCCATCATAAGGGAGATACAGAAATTTATAAAGTCACTTGAAGAATTGTTTTTAACCATATCACAGGTGGTTCACTAATTTCTGTATCTCTTTGATGAAGGAGGACCCTTTGAACACCCAAAAAACATTGACGTTTTATGACACAAGTGTCGACAAGGGTTCTAATCCTTCCCTTTTATATCTAAAATGCAAAAATGAAAAATAACTACACTTTAAAAGGTGACTCGTGTGCTAAGAACTTTTTTGAAGCAAACAATAACTTTTTATGTCCATTTTCAGTATCTGTGCCTATATACACAATCCTTTACTTCTACCATGTTCCCCGAAAATAAAACCTACCCCAAAAATAAGACCTTGCATTATTTTCCAGGAGGGCTGCAATATAAGCCCTTCCCCCAAAAACAAGCCCTTGTTTAAAATGCTTGAAAAATCCTATAGTCCACTCTATTACCGTAGTATATAATGAACGTGTTTATTTCTGTAATATAAATGCGGTGAAGAGAATTCCGGCGGGTCATAGAAGCGCAGATTGGCGTTATAGCGAAGGTATTTGGCACAATTATATTTTAGAAACACATACATTGTACATTATATACTACTGTAATAGAGTGGATTATAGGATTTTACAAGCATTTTAACTCAGTTTACACTGGGGATTCTAGTCAGACAGGAAGAGAGGGGACAGAAGATAGCACATTACATGGTAAGACCTACCCCGAAAATAAGCCCTAATGCGTCCTTTGTTGCCAAAATGAATATAAGACCCGGGCTTATTTTTGGGAAAACACGGTATGCCAACTATTTTCATTGCTCAACCTCATGAGTCTCATGCTGCCTGTCCCTGCTTAGGATGAATAGCTGAGTATAGGTATGCCTTCCCAGACCTACCAGTAGATTAAGGCCCAGATTCTCATACATCCGCGCTGCTCCTGGGCAGCGTAATGTATGAGCTCTACGTTACACCGCCGCAGGTCTACAGGTTTAAATCCTGATTCTCAGAACACTTACCTGTAAACTTGCGGCGGTGTAGCGTTAGATTGCTCGGCGCATGCCCGCCCAATTCAAATGGGGCGGGCACCATTTAAATTAGGCGCGCTCCCGCGCTGAGCGTACTGCGCATGCTCCGTCGGGTAAATTACCCGACGTGCATTGCGCTAAAGGACGTCGCCCCGACGTCATTTGCCTAGATGTATACGTAAATGGCGTCCAGCGCCATTCACGGACGTCTTACGCAAACAACGTAATTTTTATTCAATTTGACGCGGGAACGACGGCCATAGTTAACATTGGTTGCGCCTGCTAATTAGCAGGGGCAACCTTACGCGTCGGGTACGCTACGCAAACGACGTTAATTCGCTGCGTCGACCTCGCGTATGTTCGGGAATCGCCGTACTTACCTCATTTGCATAGACGACGGGGAAAAGCGACGATGCGACACCTAGCGGCGGGAAAAAAAATTACTTTTAAGATCTGACAGCGTAACAGCCTTACGCTTGTCAGATCTAATGGGTACCTATGCGAAACTGATTCTGAGAATCAGTCGCATAGATACCCGGGGCCAGATGAGGTGTTACGACGGCGCTAATGGTGTTGCGCCGTCGTAACGCCTTTGAGAATCTGGGCCTAAGTATTTAAAGAGTACCTGTTACATAGTTAGTCAGGTTGAAAAAAGACACAAGTCTATCAAGTTCAACCACAAGAAATAAAACAATAATAATATCGTACAATCACATATACCCAATTCTATACCCACAGTTGATCCAGAGGAAGGCAACAACCCCCCAGCAAAGCATGATCCAATTTGCTACAGCAGGGGAAAAAATTCCTTTCTGATCCCCCATGTGGCAATCGGATATTCTCCGGATCAACTTTACCTATAAATGTTAGTACCCAGTTATAATATGTACATTTAGGGAAGAATCCAGGCCTTTCTTAAAGCACTTTACTGAGCTGGCCAGAACCACCTCTGGAGGGAGTCTGTTCCACATTTTCACAGCTCTTACTGTGAAGAAACCTTTCCATATTTGAAGGTGAAATCTCTTTTCCTCTAGATGTTGACCTTAAAGTGAATAACTCAACACCAAGTTCACTATATGGACCCCTTATATATTTGTACATGTTGATTATATCAACCCTTAATCTGCTCTTCTCAAGAGTGAATAAATTCAGTTCCTCTAATCTTTCCTCATAGCTGAGCTCCTCCATGCCTCTTATCAGTTTGGCTGCCCTTCTCTGTACTTTCTCCAGTTCCCCGATATCCTTTTTGAGAACTGGAGCCCAAAACTGAACTGAATATTCCAGATGAGGTCTTACTAATGATTTGTACAGGGGCAAAATGATATCTCTGTCTCTGGAGTCCATACCTCTCTTAATACAAGAAAGGTCTTTGCTCGCATAGTCACCCAATTAGACAAAGCATTGAGGTCGGCTTGTAAATTGGAGACATCCTGTAAGGACGTTATTCCACTGCATAGCTTGGTGTCATCTGCAAAGACAGAAATGTTACTTTTGATCTCAGACCCAATATCATTTATAAAGATATTAAAAAGTGAGGCCCCGTACACACGACCAAGTTTCTCGTCAGAATTCAGCCAGAAACTCGATCGGAGCTGGATTCTGCCGAGAAACTCGGTCGTGTGTACACTTTTCAGCGAGGAAGCCGACGAGGAACTCGTCGGGCCAAATAGAGAACATGTTCTCTATTTCCTCGTTGTTCAATGAGGAAAAAAAGACACCATGATGAAATTTCTACTCTTAAGCACTGTACACACGGTCGGGAATCTCGTCGAAAAACAGTCGGACGAGAATCCCGACAAGAAAATAGAGAGCAGGTTCTCTACTTTTCTCGTCAAGATTCCCGGCAGTTTTCACGACGAGGAACCATACACACGATCGTTTTTCTCAGCAAAAAGCTCTCCCACCAGTTTTCTTGCCGAGAAAACCGGTCGTGTGTACGAGGCTTTAAAGTGAGGGAACAAGGCGCAAGCTTTCTGAACTTAGGTTCAGAGCATGCTTTATTCCCACAAGATCACTGGCCCCATAGCAGTTGCTACCTTGCCTAACCTTCTTTCTACACCCCTGTATCTAGAATCAGCCTCATATAGTAATTGACTGAAGGAAACAAATCTTATCAGAGAAGTTCGTCCTTTGCCGTTCAGTAGTTTTTACTTAAAACTATAGAAGAAGCCCAGAGAAGCTTTTCTTCCCCTACAGAGAAAATGAGACGGAGAATAAAACTGCAGCTCATCCCGTGAGGGTCATGAATAATACATTCAGCAAGAAATAGGATTGTTCTTTCCTACTTATTTTACTAAGATCCCAGGATTTAATGCTTGATTTGTTTTCAATTCCTTGTATCCATCCTCGTGCTATGTATATGTACTGGGACTTATTTGTGCTGCCACAAACTGGGATTTATTTAGTTTCCAAGGGTCAGTGAACATGGAGCGTTATTCTTACAAACTGGTATTGAACAGGAAAAAAACTGCATTAGAATGAGAACTGCATAACAATAGGCTACAGACAGTGCAAGGTTTTTTTTTCTTTCTTGTTGTCTGTTACTGTAGAGATGCTCCGTTCATGTTTTTTTTTTCTTTGTCAATTTAAAAGGAAATGCCAGAGATAGATCACCACAAAATGTACAGTGCATAACGTCAGGTAATGTGCACCTAGCTTTTATTTTTCCAATTGGAAACTACTGCAGTGCCCATAGTGAAGAAGCACATAGATAGAAGATATTTCTGATCTTTTTGTTTTCAGCTGCATTGACTGATGTTCATGGACCTGCCCATAGCAGCCGAGGAAAACTGTTCTCAGGAGACCAAAACTTGGCACAAATTCTGCTTTCTTCCCCAAAGTAAACCCAGCGGTGGGACTGCATGTGAAAGCCTCTTCTATTGGCCAAATAGGAATTATTATGATTATTATAATGCCGCGTACACACGGCCGTTATTCATGTCATGGAAAAAAAACAACGTTTTTCTCGACGTGATTCCTCTCAAGCCTGCCATGCATAGACACGAATGTAAAAAAAATGCTCAAGCAAAGCGCGGGGACGTACAACAACGTAAACAGGCAGCCCCTCCTTACACATCCCCTACTGAGATGTGTCTCCAGACCTTTGTCTATGTGCCAGGACCCAACACAATTAAACACAGCAACAAGAGGGGGTGATGGGGGAGAAAGGATGTAGCATTACATTATCTCAATGCTATTTTGTCCCCAAGTCTCTCAGTCTCTTCTGGGCCAAGATCTGTAGGAGGGAGGCCAGCCCACAGTCCCTTCCAAAAAACACTGGGCCAGATTCATCAAGAGATACGACGGCGGATCTCCTGATCCACTGTCGTATCTGTGAGAGCCGACGGTCGGATCTGTGAGATCCCACGGTCGGAGCTATGTGACTGATTCATAAGAATCAGTTCCGCATAGATCTCCCTTAGATCCGACTGGTGTAAGTGACTTACACCAGTCGAATCTTAGGCTGCAATCTCCCGCCGGCCGCTAGGTGTCGTCGCTTTTTTTTACGCGTCGCATATGCAAATGAGGAGAACCGCCGATTCAAGTCCATACGCCCGCCTGTCGCTTTTTTTTAACGTCGTTTGCGTTCGGCTTTTTCCGGCGGATAGCTACCCCTGCTATATGAGGGGTAGCTAATGTTAAGTATGGCCGTCGTTCCCGCGCCGAGATTCAAAATGTTTACGTCATTTGCGTAAGTCGATCGGGAATACCGATGGCCGCAATTGACGTACCCGCCGCTAACAATGACGTCCTAGCGACGTCATTTGGAGCATGCGCACTGGGATATTTCGCCGGTGGCGCATGCGCAGTTAAATCGGCGCGGGAACGCGCCTGATTTGAATTGTACACTCCCCCTAGCTGCGGAATTTGCATTCTGCCGGGGGGAGTTACAATCCGACGGTGCAATTTGCGAGGTAAGTGCTTGATGAATACTGCACTAGCCTCGCTAAATTGCACCGGCGGATCGTAAAACACGTAGATCTAGCGGATCCAAAGATCCGCTGATCTACATGAATCTGGCCCACAGTGATAGTGGGTTCTGTCACACCCCTCATCCCCCCCCCCAAAAAAAAACACAAATGGCAGTGTATATCCAAAATCTGGCTGTGCAGGTTCAGCCCCTCTAAGATCCGGTTGTTTAAGTAGACAGCATCTGGTGCATGATACATACCACCAAGTTACTCCAGTAAGGAAATACCAGCAATGGAGAATACAAAGAGGAAAGCCGCCCACTTGGAGCAACTCAACCAAGGCCATCACTCATCTCTACCTGCACAAAGCATACCAGCTTAATCAAATTCTTAAAAAAATCTGACAACCCTATGCAGAACTGTAAAATGCCTAATAATATTCACTCACGACCACTTTATTAGGTAAACCTGTTCAATTGCTTGGTAACACAAATTGCTAATCAGCCAATCACATGGCAGCAACTCAATGGCCCAGATTCAGGAAGATCCGCGCAATATTTGCGTGGGCAAAGGGCAACGATTTTTGCTCTGCGCCCACGCAAATATTTCGATTTGCCCGCGATTCACAGAGCAGTAGCTCCGTAAATTGCGCGGGCGCTATGCTAAGTAGCCCGGCGTAAGGGCGCCTAATGTAAATGATCCCGCCGGGGGCGGGAATCATTTAAATTAGGCGCGCTCCCGCGCCGAGCGAACAGCACATGCTCCGTCGGGAAACTTTCCCGACGTGCATTGCGGCAAATGACGTCGCAAGGACGTCATTTGCTTCTAAGTGAACGTGAATGGCGTCCAGCGCCATTCACGAATCACTTATGTAAACGACGTGAAATTTAAATTTCACGAGCGGGAAGGGCGGCTATACTTTAGCATTGGCTGCCCCTGCTATTAGCAGGAGCAACCTTGCGCTAAAGTCGCCGTACGGAAACTCCGTACCTTGCGTGCGCGTAGGGCCCGCACAACTTTTGTGAATCGGTGGTAGTATGCAATTTGCATACTATACGCCGATCACAATGGCCGCGCCCCCTAGCGGCCAACGCAAGAATGCAGCCTGAGATATGAAGGCATAAGGAGGCTTATGTCTGTCATATCCTAGGCTGCAGTCCGCGTAGCGATGTTCCTGAATCAGGGGCATTCGCTACGCGGGAGCAAAACAGCTATTGCGCGGCGCAATAGCTTCTTGAATCTGGGCCAATGTATTTAGGCATCTAGATGTGGTGAAGAAGACTTTCTGAAGTTCGGAGCATCAGAATAGGGAAGAATGGGGATTTCAGTGACTTTGAACATGGCATGGTTGTTGGTGCCAGATGGGCTGATCTACTGGAATTTTCACGCACAACCACCTCTCGGGTTTACGGAGAATGGTCCGAAACAGAGAAAATGTCCAGTGAGCTGCAGTTGTGTGGATGAAATTGCCTTTTTGATGTCAGAGGTCATAGAAGAATGGTTTGAGATGATAGAAAGGCAACAGTAACTCAAATAACCACTCGTTACAACCTAGGTAAGTAGAATAGCATCTCTGAACATCGAACCTTAAAGCAGATCGGCTACAGCAACAGAAGACCACACCTTGTGCCACTCCTGTCAGGTAAGAACAGGAAACTAAGGCCTCGTACACACGACCGAGAAACTTGTCGGACGAGACACATCGTTTTCCTCGACGAGTTCCTTGTTAGGCTTGTCGAGGAACTCGACAAGCTTGCTTTGCGTACACACGGTCAAGACAAAATCTCCTTGTTCTCAAACGCGGTGACGTACAACACATGCAATGGCAGGGGAAGTTCGATTCCACTGGCACAACCCTTGGGGCTGCTTTTGCTAATCTCATGTCACTGTGTGTTAAGTAAAAGTTTGGTAAGAGACGATTTGCACTTTTCAGTCTGTTACAGCGTGAAAAATGTGTTATCTTCACTACAAACGCTACTTTTACTCCCATCTCGTACTTTATTCTGAGCATGCGCGGGTTTCTTACCATACACACGCTTGAGTTTCTCGTCGAAAACCAGCCTGACGAGGAAAACGACGAGGAAATTGAGACTCCCGTCGAGGAAAAAGAGAACTTGTTCTTTTTTTCCTCCTCGAGTTCCTCGACAGTTTCCTCAATGAAAAATGTACACACGACCGTTTTCCTCGGCAAAAAAGCTCTGCCACCAAGTTTCTTGATGGATTCTTTCGAGTTTCTCGATCGTGTGTACGAGGCCTAAGATTAGAATTTGCACAGACTCACCAAAAATTGGCAACTGAAGATTGGAAAAACGTTGCCTGGTCTGATGAGTCTCGATTTCAGCTACGACATTCAGATGGTCGGGTCAGAATCTGACATAAACAACATAAAAGCATGGATCCATCCTGCCTTGTATCAATGGTTCAGGCTGGTGGTGTAATAGTTTGGGAGATATTTTCTTGCTACATTTTAGGCCCCTTAATACCAATTGAGCATCATTTAAACGTCACGGCCTACCTGAGTATTGTTGATGACCATGTCCACTTTTTGACTACAATGTCCCCATCTTCTGAAGGCTCCTTCCAGCTGGATAGTGCACCATGTCACAAAGATTCAATCATCCTAAACTGTTTTTTTGAGCATGACAACAATGGTCTTCACAATCACCAGATCTCAAGCCAATAGAGCACCTTGTGGTGGAACTGGATAGTCTCATCATGGATGTGCAGTCGTCAAAACTGTAGCAACTGTGTGATGTTATAATGTCACTATGGACCAAAATCTCTGAGGAATGTTTTCAACACCTTGCCGAATCTTTGCCATGAAGAATGAAGGCAGTTCTGAAGGCAAAAGGAGGTCCAAACCGGTACTAGCAAGGTGTTAGTAATAAAGTGGCCGGTGAGTGCATCTGGGCCTTATTAATACCGAAAAAATAGGTCTATTAAGCTCCAAAATACACAGCCTTCCAAGGCCAAGCTACAAATAGGCTTTGTCAGAGACCGGCTTGATTATACATAATAATATTTCTCTGCAACTATGTGGGATTAGAGGAAATCTGAAAACTCTCTGTTTCAGCTTGGCTGCTTACATTCACAGCTGACTGAACACAGTTTAGCATCTTATACAATAAGAACGCTGCCAGTGCCAGAGTGGTTACATGCTATTACATAGTTAGTAAGGTTGAAAAAAAATGACACAGGTCTATTGAGTTTAACCAATAGAAAAATGAACAAATACGCCTCCATATGCAGAACCCTATACCCACAGTAGGTCCAGAGGAAGGCAAAAAAAACCCTAATTAAACATGGTCCCATTTGAAATCCTTCCTGATCCCCTTAGGTAATCAGATATTCCCTGGGTCAACAATCCCTGGTTTTATTACTTATATATATTAATAACCAGTAATATATTATGGGCTAGATTAAGATAGCCCGCCGTAAGTTTGTGCGGGCGTAGCGTATCTCAGATACGCTACGCCGCCGTAATTAAGTGAGGCTGGGGCTGGATTCACAAAGAACCTGCGCCCTAAGTTACGACGTCGTAGCGTAAATCTGCCGGCGTAAGCGCACCAAATTCAAATTGAGAAGAGGTGGGCGTGTTTTATGTAAATAAAACATGACCCCACGTAAATGACGTCTCTAACGAACGGCGCATGCGCCGTCCGTGAATGTATCCCAGTGCGCATGCTCCTAATCACGTCGCAAATAGTCAATGCTTTCGACGTGAACGTAATTTACGCTAAGCCCTATTTGCGACCGACTTACGCAAACGACATAAACAACGTAAAATTCAACGCTGTCCCGACGTCCATACTTAACATTGGCTATGCCTCATATAGCAGGAGTAACGTTACGCCAGAAAAAGCCTTACGCAAACGACGTAAAAAAATCTGCCGGGCGCACGTACATTTCTGAATCGGCGTATCCAGCTCATTTGCATATTCTACAGTGAAATCAACGGAAGCGCCACCTAGCGGCCAACGTAATTATGCACCCTAAGATACGACGGCGTA